>NC_069381.1:135449166-135757500 GCF_027475565.1 Acinonyx jubatus | reverse complement strand
TGTCCCATGGTTGATAATCGGGAAGGTTTAATTTGTGAACGTGGCTATGTGTGACACTATGGGTGATATCTCTAGATTCGATCACTTGTACATATAGATTACATGTTCTCCTCTTGTAGGGAAATCACATGGTTTCCTGGGTGTGCAGGTCAGAAAGACGTCAGGACAGGAGTTTTGTGTCTGACTCTAGAAGGCTTCATTTACAGCTCCGTTGATCAGCAGTTTAGATGGGACACCACAGGCTCCTGACACTTGAAACAACAAAGATTTGGTTTCTCTTTCCAGATTCCACCCCATGGAGCGATATTTTCATCCCTCTCTTTTTTTAGATGTTTGCTTCTTGGTACCTAAACCTGCCACAGAATTCAGCTTTGGCCTATGCTGCTGCCCTTATGCTTTCAGTTCTTAGTTGCTGGAGTGATGTTTTTCTTCATCAGTTCTCTTTCTACTGTGTGTAGCCTTGCCTCCATTCGTGCACTCCCTGGCTGACCCCTGACCCTCTTCGGTTTGGATCTACTACCTCCCCTTTTTCAGTCTAAAAGTCTCTGGAGTGTTTGTGGTTTTGTGTGTGTTTGTTTGTTTTCATGAACAGCTCCTTGCTGCCCCCATCTGGCTCAAATTGTAATTGACCTAACTGTTGGCAGACCAAGAGTTGAGAGTCCTACCTGAGCATTAGATCACACCGTGTCAATCCCATATTCTTCTCTCTTCTTTTTCTCCTATTACTCTTTCCAAACGTTTTTTTAATTACCTTCTCTAATATTATTTCAATAATAACTATTTTTTTCTTGGATTTTTCAAATCAATAAAACTGGTTATATATGTGTTCATCTTAAATTTATAACAATGAGAACTTTTTATTTTCCTTTGATTTTAAACATAAAGTCTGTTTTCCTTATTAATACAGTGCACCTGCTCAATATTGAAAGTTTTAAAAACCCCGAAAGGCATACAGAGAGCAAACATCATTTATAACTCAACTACAACAGATAGTTACCATTAACATTGTGTTGTTATCTGTATGTGTTATTTATAAGATTCTGTATGCGTGGTTCCATAAACTGCTCTCCCTCTTAGCAATATGTCATTAGCTATTTTGGCCCTTTTAAATAGTGACAACCTCCTTTCAGAGGCGATCATACTCACAACTTTGTTGGGGTCTCAAATCATTATAAGATTATAAGCATCTGCAAAGCAGATTTTGGATATATGAACAGAAGCTTCTGCATTCTCTTCACACTGTAAAATGCTAGGCTGTTTATGCTGTGATGCTCAATGAATGAGGTTGACTGTCTGTTTTGAGTTCATGATATGTTTTCCAAAATGGCAATAAAAATGGTAATGAAATGTTAAGTTATTCTCAGCTACTAAATTCCTAGTACCAGGAACATCATAAATTGTCTTTTTGATGATCAAAACTATTTGACCATAAATTTCAACGAAGTCACAATAACCTCTGAATTTCTCTCCAGTCCTTTTTATCCCATATGTTTTCATCATGACTGAATTACTTTACAACTAATTAGAACGTAAGAGAAAATACAGTATATATTAAGGTGGTTTTGAGAAGTCACTAAATTTATAAAAAAAAATCTATTATAAAGGGCATTTGGTGGAGCATCTTACCCCAAATACCCTTTTTTGTCAATAATTCATCTGTCCATCTTGCCTCCTTTCTGGCCATAGTGAAGTAATTCCTGTGTATACTTCCCTGTGATCCAGAAGGGAATGGATAGGCTCACAATCAAAACTGCATGTCAAAGGAGAGCTCAAAATCACCAGCCCTGGTGCTATACTATTTCTTTCTAATGTTTCTAGCTTACAGAAGCTGGTGAGGTTGAATAATATCCCAAGCCTGAAGGAGAATCTATGGACAGGTCTGTTTTTAGCCAGTGCATGGGGTCAGCCTTGATATGGGAGGGATGGCTCCACTCCTCTTCTCTCTTAATGGTAAGAAACAAAATGTTACAAAATAAAGACTGAATTGAAGAAATGAACTTGTTTTCATCTAAAAAAGATAATAAAAAGAGCAGAGAACAGGAACATGCTTTTTTTCCCCCCACCAATTAATAATCTTCACATTTTAAAGAAGTTTTAGGTTCACAACAAAAATGAGAAGAAAGTACAGAGAGTTTCCATATGCTCTTGCCTTCACACACCCACAGCCTCCCCCACTATCAACATCTCACACCAAAGTACATTTGTTGCACTGGATGAGCCTATATTGACACATCATTACTGCTCCAAGTCTATAGTCTACATTATGGTTCACTCTAGGTTTTTCATATCACATGAGTTTGGGCAAGTGTATATGTACCCACCATCATAGTATTGTACAGAGCAGTTTCACTGTGCTAAAAATCCTCTGTGCTCCGTATATTCATCCCTCCCTTCCAGCCCCCCCTCCCCCGCCCCAGCCCTCGTCAAGCTCTAATCCTCTTACTGTCTCTATAGTTTTTCCTTTTCCAGAATGTTGGAATCATCATACAGTATGTAGCCTTTTCAGGTTGGCTTCTTTCACTTAGTAATATGCATTTGAGTTTCCTTTATGTCTTTTCATGGCTTGATAGCTCATTTCTTTTTAGCATTGAGTAATATCCCATTGTCTGGATGAACCACAGTGTATCCCTGTAACTACTGAAGGACATCTTGGTTGTTTTCAAGTTTGGGCAATTAGGAACAAAGTTGCTATATGTATCTGTGTACAAGTGTATGGTTCATCATTAAGTTTTCAACTCACCTGAGTAAATCAGAGTGTGATTGCTAGATTGTACCACAAGAGTATGCTTAGATTTGTCTTTCAAAGTGGCTATACCATTCCTCATTCCCACCAGTAATGAATGAGAGTTCCTGTTACTCCGCATCCTTTTCAGTAGTTGGTGTTGTCAGTGTTTTGGAATTGGCCATTCTAATACGTATGTAGTAATATCTCATCATTAATTTACAATTCCCTAATGACGTATGATGTTGAATTATCTTTTCATGTGCTTACTTTGTGATCTGTATATCTTCTTTGGCGAGGCATCTGTTGAGGTCTTTACCCATTTCTTTCACTGGTTTGCTGGTTTTCTTATTGTTGATGTCTAAAAGTTTTTTGTCTATATTTTGAAGAACAGTTGTTTATGAGAGATGTCCTTTGCAAAAATTTTCTCCCTGCCTGTGGCTTGTCTTCTCATTTTCTTGAAGAGCATGCTTTAGAAAACAGCTTTCTTTTTACTTTTGTCTCCATGGATAACCAATGCAGAGACTTCTTCTTAACATATTTAGAAAATAATTGTTTAACCAGAGAAACTGAATAAATTATATTTGCCTGACTGTTCTTGGTTCTAATTCTGGAAACTCAAAATGCATGTTCTATGATCTATGGATACTTAGTATCTAGCTCTTCCTACTCTAGATGCTACATGGATGTGACCTGGCAAGAAAGAATAGAGCAAAGAGACTTATTTTTTTAATGTTTATTTATTTTTTGAGAGAGAGACAGAGTGCAAGTGGGGGAGGGGCAGAAAGAGGAGAAACACAGAACCTGAAGCAGGCTCCCAGATCTGAGCTGTCAGCATAGAGCATGATGAGGGGCTTGAATTCATGAATAGCGAGATCATGACCTAGGCCAAATTCAAAAGCTTAACCAACTGAGCCACCCAGGTGCGATGCAAAGAGACTTCTTAACTTTATGTTTAATGTCTCTGAAGGCAATTCTCTTCTGGCATAGTATTTCCTGTTCAGGATTATTTCTGTCCAAGTACAGTCAGGACTTTTTTTTTCCTTCTTTTTGCTATCTTAGAGAGGACTACCAGGAGATTAAAGATAAAATATATGGTATTATATTTCAGCTCTCTACCCAGCATTCTCAAACATCTTACAAACACTGATCAAAAAAAGATATTATGTGATATTTTCCTTAGCGCAAATTAAAAAAGAAATGTTTGCTCTCTGTTTATATTCTGGTACCATACAATGTATTCTCAAAGAAGGAAAAGCTTTACAAATTCCTTTGAAAATGATGTTTTTGCTATTTCTTTTCTTTTTCTCTCTTCCACCCTTTCTTAAACATTTTCTGAATGCAGCTGAAATTATCTTCAGTTTGAATTCCATGTAATTCTTTGTTTATTTTCTGTTTGGTCATGATAGGGAGTGATGAGGATGATAAAGTCAGAACTTTATAAAAGCTATATGTAAAATTTAATTATAGATATTGAGTACATTGGGATGTTAGGTAATCTTCCATTTATGCTTTGATTATATAAGCATACTTATAATTTCAAAAGTGTTCAGACAATAATTTTAGATGAAATCAATCAGGCACTTAAGCAAAGTTAGATTATTATGGTAAATACACATCCCTACACACAAAAAAATATTGGTTTTGATTACTCTATATTCTATCATTACGCACATAAGCATAGTTTTTCTTTCTCTCAACCCTTTCCATCTTCTCCTGATGAAATCCCCTATCCTTTGAAATGTTAGTGTGACACTAAGAACTTCATGATAAAAGATGTAAGAGAAACATGACCTTTCTCAACAAATACAACACTAAGAGTGTTGTCTATATTTCCATTTCATGTTTTATATGAAAAACACAACAGTCTTCACTTTTTCAATAGAAAGAGACATTGTAGCAGTTAACAAGCTAATAATGCAAGTGGACTGTATTTCTCCTAAGGAAAGTATTACATAGGTTCAAAACTCTTCAGAATTACATAATTTGAGAAGGGCTGCCCTATCAGTTTTATTTAAGGGCATGTTAGAACTAGTACTCCAAGCTCTTCAATCTGTCAATAGACAATTAGATGTGCTACAAAACATCTCTCCTCTACAACTTGTGTCTTCAGTGTGTTTAAATTGGGTGAAATCACAGCTATTAGCCTGATAAGCAATGATGTCATTGACTCTTTGGGCTACATTTCTTCATATTAAACATGGCTGCATGAGGGAATAATTTTTGGACAGCTGCATCAGATGTTGCTGTGTTTTGCAGATCTAGCTAATGTGGAAGCTTCCTCTCTATTGAATTTGGTATCTGTACTGGAATAAATTCTCAGAAATCATTAATAAAGTAATTTTTTAAAATGCTCCTGCCGTTTCTGTGAGCTCAGATTACAGCAGTTACAGTAATTACTACTAGTGATATGCAATATACCCAGGGCTATTAAGGAGATTTTTATGGGTCTCTTTTTTTGCAATCTTTGCACCTGAAAGATTGTAAAGGAAAAAGGGTGCTAACGATGGAAGCCTCAGTACTGCTATCACCTTACTGTTTATGATGCTTATATGAATACTTAGAAATTTTGGTCCTTTCTCACACAGACTCCTCTCAGGCCATTGACAGAATTACCACCTTTAGGCAATTTGCATGTTCTAATTAGGGTTCCCTTAAAAATTTACTTGGAGGACAAACTACAGCTCTTACAGAGGGTAAGACAATTATGAAGACTCATCATTTGCCATCTGTGCTGTTTTCCAATAGACCAGTGGAAAATCATTTTCTTGGAATACCCATAGTCATTTATGTCTGAGGCCCTTAGGGAATTGACTTTCCCATAGGACCCTTCTAAGGAAACAGCATCTGGCTATGGTCTTTTGCTTCCTACTTGAACACAGCCAAGAAACAGGATTGTCTCTAATTGAGAGTTCCATATATAAGAATCCTATTCAGGCCTGAGGCTGGCTTTAGGAACAGATTGGATTTTTCTTCTCATGGCTACTTAGCCATTGTTTCAGTATCTGCAGATAGGTGGACAATTTCTCCTTCCTTTCCTCCTTCTTTCTTTCCTTTCTTTTTTCTTTCCTCCCTTCCTCCCTTTCTTCCTTCATCTATAACATTTATTTATATGTAGTTCTTTTCTGGGCATGGAGCCTGGTGTGGCTTGTGGTTTATTTATAATGTACTGTCTCCCTGTCTTCTGTTTGGAGGTGGGCATATCATCCAGAGATGATTAAGCATTCTGTAGGTCCGTTAGATATCAATGTAGATTGCTGGACTCTTAATAAAGCAAGCCCAGTGATGACCACTGCAATAACAAGTTTACCATTAAGTATTATTTGCTCAAGAAGAGGTTATGTTGTCTCTTCAGTCTTAGACTTTAGAATCAGTGATGGGTCAGAGTGGGCATGAACATAAGGAGAAGGGATGTGGGAAGAGTGTTCCTTTCAAGTCAGTGAGTACTCTCAGAGAAGCAAGTGGAAGAGTCAACTGAGAGGCATTCTCATTCCATTTTGAAATCTATAAACAAATAAGTTGAGTTATTTTCATCTCATAGTTATCTTTAGTAGTGCCACAATAGTATTATGCTTAAGGGGGAAATGTTGCCTTTTTTGAATAGTCAAAGTAACCTACATCCTTTTCAGAATAAAACTTTTTCATATATGAGGAAGAGGATAGTGTAGTGATATACATACACTTGGAAGCCAGGTTACCAAGTACACATTTTGGCTCTGTATTGTGACCTTCTTAACCTACCTATGGCTCAGTTTCCTAATGTATCTAATGGGGTTAAAAACACCATCTACCTCACAAGGTTGTTAAGGGGATTAAAAGAGCATATATTTATAAAGCAGTCAGAATGGTGTCTGCCATGTAGCAAGCAACTTGAAAGTGTTTTCCAAACAAGTAAAAGTTCAACCCACTCCAATAAGATAGAAATTGTACCATTAATAGGGAATGGAGGAGTATCAGTGAAGGTAGCTTATACAGCATTACATCAATGCAAGATGACGTTGCTTATGATTCATTTTCCATGGACAGAGTTTAGATATACATTTGGTAGATGGCCTATAAATTTTATTGAGCGATTGAGCACTGTGCTCAGTATTTTGGTCCACATTGCTATTTTTCATATAGATTCTATTTTACAAAGCCTTTTCATTAGATTTGAACAAAATTATGGTCACGGTGGTTCCCAGGATCTTTCACCGTAGAGTATTGCTATAGGAAGCACTTAGATAAAGGCATTAAATTATCCTTTATTGATAAGAAGCTACACTTGGTGAATTAATTTTTTATTTATTCATTAACTTTTAATAGTCATTTAACTTCAGAAAGAGTCATAGACATATGGTCTTTCAATATCTTCCAGTTAAGATACTCTAAAATCAATCTTTTCATTTCCAGAAATAAATCCAATTTGATCGCGTCATTTCCCTGATTAGAGGTATTCAGTGTCTCTCCATCATCCACACAAGATACAATACAAGTGCCTTGGTTAGTGCACATGGCCTTTCATGATCTGGCTACAACTTTTTTTTTTTTTTTTTTTTGCCTAATCTCTTATCATTTCTTCCATTTCTCCTCACTTTAGCTCTACAAATATAAAACTTAACGCAGGGTTAATACCTTTTACATTTGCACCTGGAAAAAGCTGTTCTCAGCACCTGTAGCATATCCTTTTTGATTCCTCACTGTCTACTTTCTCCTCTTAGCTCATACCAAACTGTGACTTGGCCTTTACATTTTAGCTCTGTTTAACGAAATTTCTAGGGCTACATAAACTCTTTCCTCCATGTTGTCACTGTGATAAAAATAAGCCTACCGTGTGTGAGGTTCTACTCCTGTTGCTTTACATATTAACTCATTTAATCCTCATAATTAACGTGGAAGGCAAATATTCCCCCATTTTACAGACTGGGAAACTGAGTCACCGAATAAGTTAAATAAGTTGTCCAAGGTCATACTGTTGATTGATTACAGAGCCATATTTTAAGGGCACTGCACTACACTGAAGCTTGTATATTTTTATATTTTTCCATTTATCAGATCTTAATAAGTATTTATACACATGACTCTGTTCCAGTAAACACTTCCATGGCCTACTAAGATCCTTAACTGATAGATGCTCAATAAATGTTTGCAAGATGGTTACTCATTCATTAAAAAATTTGAAAATTAGAAAATGCAATTATTGAATCCAAAGAAATTTATATGATTTCTCAAATCTCCATTGCTTTTTTCCATCTTCTATGTTTTCTGATTAATAAAAACCACAGTAATGATATTGCTACTATTTTATTTTCAATATACATAAACTCTTGCAGTTGAATTAGAGACTGGATCTCATTTTGCCTCTTTTTACTTGACATTACCAATAATTCACTGCTTTAGTCATCTTTTCATTCAGGCTATAGTAGACCTAGATACTGAGTTTATATGTTATTATAATACATTTTCTCAACCTTGAAGACATAACTGCCTCTGTTTTAAAAACTTCTGGGGCACCTGGGTGGCTCAGTTGGTTAAGCACCAGATTTCAACTCAGGTCATGATCTCAAGGTTTGTGGGTTTGAGCCCCATGTCAGGCTCTATGCTGACAGCTCAGAGCCTAGATCCTGTTTCAGATTTTGTGTCTCCCTCTTTCTCTGCCCCTCCACCACTCACACTCTGTCTCTGTCTCTGTCTCTCTCTCTCTTTCTCTCTCTCTCAAAAACAAATAAACATTAAAAAAAATTTTTTTAAAAAAGCTTCTAGGCAAAGGGGGAGGAATTGAAATAAAAATGAAACATAGAATTTGTCACACTCTAAAGAAATATTTTAATAACACAGCACCAGGATGTTCTGCTTTTGAAATAACAAATTATTCATTTTCGAGTATGTAGGGAAAGTCACGTATAAGATCACAGTAAACATCAGCACATTATAGAAAGATGACTTCATTACTTTGCTCTAGTCTTAATTCCCACATTTCTATATTATGTTATCCTATAGGTTGATTGATTTTTTTTTCAGGCATTTAATAGTTTACTTCATGGTCCTTTGAAAAAATACCACAGGCCCTTACCTTACTACCCCCTGCCTTTTTTTTAACAATACTTCATAGCACATTAGCCTGATCTGGATCTCGTAGAAAACATGACATGTTTATCAAAATAAAAAGCATCGTTAGCCATCTCCATATTGATAACAAACCTAGTCAACTCACTTTAAATGTAGATCAAACTGATTGGCTCTGACAGGAAACCACTTAAATACATTTGTATTTTATGCTTAAATTCATGCTATATTTTTCACCTGTTTTTTTTTTTCTTTTTTTTTTTTTGTTTTTTTTTTTTTTGTTTTTTTCCAGTTCCAAGAAGACACAACTTTTAGGGAACTTAATAAATTAGGCATGGTCAACTTTCTGTGTGTTTCAGATTTTCCTAGTCTCTTTGTAATGGCCATAGAAAAAGAACTTGGGAATTTACCACTGGAAGAGTTTTTAACATTAGAATGGTGGAATCTTTCTTTGTTTCTGAATTTAACAGTGCATATGGATGCATGTGCAGGTGCAGAATGCATCGCTAGAATGACCTTGTGTCCTCACCAGTCTAGAGTTTAATTTCCACCCCTTGCCACTATTTAACTTCTCTAGAAATATTTTCTATGTAATTTCCTGTTGCATCAATATAGTTTTTCCTATTCTAAGTTCTATTGAGTCTCACAGACCTAGGTCTGAAGATTTCAAATTTCATATTCCTTGAAAATATATTTTCTTTCATAATTATTATTCCCACTCCCCCAGGAATAAAATACAAAAGGAATAATTGGAATGTCTCTAATAGCCAGGTACAAACTCCTAAAACATAACTATGATCTTTAAAAAGCATGCTACTTTTTGCTTATGATTCTGTCAGCTGAATCAACCTATAAATTTTATCTAAATGTTAAACAATATGAAACAGAATAAGGTAGCCAGTATAGTTCAAATACAAAGAAAGAAAGTAAATCGTATTGTTTATTTTGTGACATTTTCTGCAACGTGTTGCTTACCATGGTAAATTTTTTTTGCAAATTTTTGAGACAGCGCATAAGTAGATGATATCCATTTCCAGCACTGTCAAAGTGAATTCCAATTGAGCTCATTTTTTATCTGTTTGTTGGAAACCAGATTTATGACCACAGATAATGTCTCTCTGCTCCCTTCCAACAGGACTTCCTACCAAAAATCAAACAATACTATTTTGCTATTTTAGTCTTAAAAACAAAAGTTCCCACCCATATATGTTTTACAACCCTGCTCACCAATTTGGATGATTTTGTTAATTTGCCTCTGCATACACATGAGTGAATTGCTTATTTCTCCCTTCTCCTCCAATGCCAGGTCTCTCATTCTCTGCCTTTCAGAGCCTGAATGAACTACAAGTCAAAGGAGACACTTAGGAAGATCTTAGATTATCGTCATCCATCCATCCCATTAAAAAAAATCTTAAAATACATTTTATGGTGGCTAAAATAACATTCATAAACTTAACAATATCTTAGTTTCATTTGTATGGGTATATTTATGTCCAAATAGTTCCCAATGCTACCTTATATTATTTTTTTCTCTTTGGGTAAGTACAGTATCCTTGTAAATGCTAAAGAATCATGTAGTTCCACAATTCAAACTCAAGTATTCGTTGCTGTGCTCTGGCTAGTCACGTGGTCCACAGGCTGGACCTGTGGTAAGGGGTAAGTAAGAGAGTGATAAAAATATTTTAAATGCCCTCAGCCTTAATACTTTTATTTTGCTCAGATTATGGTGAAGACAGGCACACAATAAGTCATTAACTTGCTAACAGGAGAGGGTCTGGTGAGAAACACTCTCTCTCATGCCAGGTAACCTCCTTTTGCTCAGTATTTAGGGCCCCCAGGGAGAGGCCCAGGACCATGAACATGTCAAGTTCATTGGATATTTCTTAGCAGCTTTTTCCAGGGTGGCTCTTGTCATACACTGTCTATTTCTCTTTCCCTAGGGGCACAATTTGGATCAACATTCCTCTCTTGTTGAAGACTCCAAATCTTTTTACAAATCAAAATGTGTGAAGTTTTAATCTGCATAGCTCTAAAGTCTAGAAGACATTTCCTGGTTTGTGGGAATCCTATATCAGATGGGCACCCCTAGCTTGAAATGTTAAATATGTTAAATTGATTTTCTTAAGGACTTCAATGCAAATGAGAAACTTTAGAAGGGAAAAGCTATAAAATTTCATATGGAATCATGAAACCATCATGGTGATTTGGTAACAGAAAATGTGGGCAAATGGTCAGACAGATTATGTTGTAGAAATCTTGATTCCAAGGCTTTGGGTGAGATTCTAAGAAGTATTCATTGATTTCGATGACTGACTTAGGAGTAAGATTAATGGACTTTGGAAGAAACATTCAGAATGGAAGTGAAGAATGAGGTCTCTTGACTTCTTTAAAACACAAGAGACTCCTAAAAACTGAGAACAAACTGAGGGGGGTGGGAGGGAGGGGTGGGTTGGTGATGGGTATTGAGGGCACCTCTTGGGATGAGCACTGGGTGTTGTATGGAAACCAATTTGATAATAAATTTCATTAAAAAAAAGATATTATTAATCAGGCCCAGAAGCTGTACTAACAACAACAAAATCATAAACACTCAGGGAAAGAATACAAAGAATTTTAGTGACAAAATAGCATAAAATATGAGGATGTACATAGGAAAATCCTCTTAAGATGAAAAGGCAAAGGGGCACCTGTATGACTCAGTCAGTTAAGCGTCCGACTTTGGCTCAGGTCATGATCTCCCAGTCCGTGGGTTCTAGCCCCATGTCAGGCTCTTCGCTGACAGCTCAGAGCCTGGAGCCGACTTCATATTCTGTGTCTCCCTCTCCCTCTGCCCCTCCCCTGCTCACACTCTGTCTTTCTCTCTCAAAAATAAATAAATAAATAAACATTTTTTTTAAATAAAAAAAAAGATGAAAAGGCAATATGATAAAATTAAATAAATAACAAATTAAGGAAGTAATTCTAAAATACCACAAAAATAAGCATTAAGAAAATCCTCCAAGAGAAGATAGGCACTAAAGGAAGGTGTGTTTATAGACAGATGGCAAAGTAGTCAGTCACACGCGGGTCTAGCCCACTACTCCAATTCAACTGGTCCCAACCAAATTGTGTTTATCATAGTTAAGGTCTGAGCAATTGGATTTAATTTGAACTTTACAGAGATTAATATAATTAGATAAAAGATGATATGCTAATGAATATGGATAAGAATATAAAACTATGAACAACATAGTACTATTTCTCTGAGATAAGAAAGAGCTGAGCATTTATATTGAAAGGCTGTGTTGAACTCTAGTCACCATGTGGATAGCAGATAGCATCTCCAGTAATGCTCTACCGGTGAGAAAAATTTTTCCTCTACCTTCTAGGTTCTTTGGCTGGTCTAATAGTCAAATTGATGTAAGACAGGTTAATAGGAGAAAAACAAAATTACATATAAACAGGTCCCCATAAGAATATGCGATCCCAGGACAAGTAGGGCAATTGAGGTTTATATACTATCCTGAGCTAAGAAATGTGATAAGGGTCTGGGACAGCCAAGCAGGGGAGGATAATTCACAGACTATCAGAAGAGCAGCTGTTTGGTAATTAGGTGCTTACCTTGCCATACAGATAGGTCATTCAAATAAAAGTTATCTCTAATAATATCTCTAGAAATATGTCTCTCTCTCTGAGCCAGGCCCCCTATCTAAATTCTTTTAGGTAGGTAAGGGAGAGGTGAACATTTTTCTTAAAGCTGCTGGGTCTTGATTGCATCCAACTCAAAATAATCCCCATGCCAAAGTGGCATATTCTGGGGTCACATATTCTCTTCCCCTTCACTGCTCAATGCAACGTGTTCCCTTAATAATTTAGAGGAATTCAATCAATTCTCCAGTGCCCATGTAAACTATATTTTACCTTCTTCATCTAGTCTTCAAGTTAGAGTCATAGTTTTCTGACACATTACAAAAAGATTTCTTGGACTCAAAAAGTGATCTGAAATAGTGGGAATTCCAAAAGTCTTGCTCAGTAGGCAGCACACATAGATCCAGTACGGAGAACTGGGCCAAATGAGGGGCAAACATGACTTTTCTACATTCAATTTTAAGTCTCTACGTATAGAGGTAGTCGTGAAGGAGTCACAGTTACTTCTTGGAATGGAAACGTGTGCTTTGCAAATGGAATGCACTTTCATAATTTCAGATAGCTTTGTTTACTCACCCTGTAATAACAAGATCTTAAGTCTTAGGTACTTCTTTGCTATCCTTGTTATCTGGATTGCTCATTCAAGCAGTTACTTGTTCCTTGTTTACTCATTCAATAAACATTTTTTTAACTTATGTTGGCCAATGCAGACTAGTCTATTTTAGCAAACAGTTTGCTTAGCATGTGTCTGGTCACTCCAAATATAAACTACTTTAGGGCATAGATGAGCTTATATTTTCTTTATATTACCCCACTCGCCCACATCAGTTCTTGGCATGTAGTAAGCAATTAATGCCTACCTAATTAATTTAGTTTAATTGAAATTACATTCATAAGGTGTGGGGATTTTGACTAAATAAATTCAGGTATTAGAATAACTCGTTTCCACAAACACTAGAATTCTGAATAAGTGAAGCCAAGAATGTGAATGTTTTAATTCTATTGGCAGTAACAGAGAGACATTAACAATTGCTACATCAGTGTCATGCTTGAAAGAGAATGCTTATTTTGAAAAAAACAAAAGAGTCTTGGACATGAATGGAAGCCCCAGAATCATTCCTGGATTGTTCTTAAAACTATAATCCAGGTAAGAAGTTGAGACTGGTAAATAAAGAACTCAGTCAAGTGTCAGGTTTCAGGAACAAGAGTTCACTCGCAGGACAATTGTTAAAACTTTGACAATCTTCAGTTGGCTCTTTCAGTATATTGCCTATATTTGACTGTGGCAAATTCTACCCAGATATAGTCATGTATTTAAGTGAAGAACCTCACATGACCTGAGACATCTAACTGAGCTCTCCATAGTTAGGTTTAGAAAAGTAGTTAGTGGCACTGTGTTGGGCTCAAAAAAGATGGGACACTTTTTTCAGTATAAAGAAGTGTTGAAGAAGCAGAATTTCCTGACTTTGCTGAGGACCAGCCCTGCCTTTTTGTATATGGGCCCGGTACTTAGAAACACAATGAACTCTTGGTTTGAGAGAATTTCTCAAGGGTGTATATTTTCCATGTCAAGACTTGATTTCCTGCCAATAAGATGAGGTCCTTACTATTTTTGCAACATAATTGTAGTAGTAGGATGGGGTTGAAAGTTTCGAAAAAGGGAATTCCCATGTCAACCCTGCCACCTCCTGCAACATTCCTCTATGCTTTTGTCTGTATTTGACTCTAGTCATAGGAAACAACTCTTCCTGATGATTCTGGATGGAAGAGGCCATAGAAGAAGGAGCATTTTCCAATTGCTTTAATGTGCAACCTTCTTACTTCTAAAGAGCCAGTTATCAACATGCCACCTCAGTATGTGAAAATTACTTGACTCCTAGAAACTCCCAAAGAACTTTTACACTATATTCTGCCTTTCTTGGCAGCTTTCCTTAGAGACATTTTGGCATAGTTTTTCCTCTCTTAAAGGATAAGCTTTTTCTCCTCCGTCAGATATTTGCTAGGCACCATCAACTGATTTCTTTGCTCACCTACATAACTTTCTGATCTGGCCTAGGACTTTATCTCCATAATGCCTTTTTCTAGAACTTAAATTTTAAAATGCATGCAACTAAATGAAATACAGTTTTAAAAAATATCCTAGGGACAACCTAAAGAAGGGGAAAAAAAACTTTTAAAACAGCATCCAAAAAGATCTTCAGTGAAGACAAAGCATTTGTCTTGGTAGTGGCAAGGAAGTGTATGAATTGATTTCATGCACAAGCAATCTCAAATTTTATGAAAACAGGTTGTATTCCAGAACTGTTTGTTTGGAATTTGGAAAGTATTCTCTCATAAAAACAATATGTTGACTAGGGATTAGAGTGTCAGGCTAACTCACAAAAGCTTACTTAATTCATGGAGTAGAACTGCAGTATGTATTGTCAGAATACCTGGCAACAGGAATCAGGCAGCCTTGAGAGTTAAATGGAAGAAGAATGTCTTTTCCCATTTCCTAGGGATGCCTCTAAACAGTAATTTGAAGCCTGTGGGGTTTGCCCTTGACATCCTTCTACAACCCTGTCTGATCTTACTTCCTGCACTCAATGCTACTCTGGCAGTCCTAGCACACACTTAACCTGCCTTAAGGCACTCATACTCAGGCATCTCACCCATGATTTCATTGAGATTTTAAAGGATCTGTCTTCCTTCATCTCTCAATTTCCAATTTTCTCAGCATATTTACATTTAAGTGCTAAAAACAGATCAATCAAAACCAATTAAATCATGCTATGGTGTGGAAAACCAATGACTTCTCTGCAAGTATTCTTTTAAAAGAGACTTGTTGACCCAAATATATAAATTCAGATAAAATTGTGCAATTTAGGGTAACCTGGGTGGCTCAGTCAGTTGAGCATCTGACTCTTGGTTTCAGCTCAGGTCGTGATCTCACAGTTCATGGGTTCAAGCCCTTTGTTGGGCTCTGTGCTGACAGTGCAGAGCCTGTTTAGGATTCTCTCTCTCTTTCTCCCTCTTTCTCTCTCTCTCTGCCCCTCTCACAGTTTCTCTTTCTCCAAATAAACTTTTTTAAAAAAACGGAGTAATTATGGCAATTGGACAGGTGTTTGTAAGGATGTAAGAAGTATCCTAGAAGCAGGTCAAATTGCAATTCCCATCACGTAATTAAGCATATTAAAATTATATATATATATATATACATATATATATATATGTATATATATATAACAATCTGACTTTATATTTGACTTGGCACTACAGTTTCATATGCTTCAGCTCTTGGTTCTGGTTCTGACACCTCAAGACTACTTGCCATTTTTTTAAAAAGTATTTTGTCTCAGGTTAATTAGCATTACCTACTGAAACAAAGAGTTCCCAAATCTCAGTGGATTTACACAATAAAAGTTTATTTCTGTACACACAAAATCCTGTGGAATTTTTCCTCCAATAGGAAAATCAGGTGGTTCTGTCATTTGAGTCTTTCAATCTAACTGCTAAAGAAAGAACATGGGAGATTGGACATATGGCACATAGCTTTTCTGCCTGTTTCTTTCGTTGGCCACAATCTATCACATGGTTCAATCCAACTGCAAGAAAGCCTTGAAATGTGGAATAGCACAGAGATAGGGTGAATGTTAGCAGTCTCTGACTCACTCTTACCAGTGGATATTTGTCCTCAGAGTAAGCTGCTCATCTTTTTCATGGTTTCTTCTCTATCTGAAACCAAAACTTACTTGAATCTCCGAAGTTCCTTCTCTTCACTTCCAGATACAGGGATACCAGTTGTGTGTGAGTGTGTGTATGTGTGTGTGTGTGCGTGTTTGCTTGGCTAATGTATGGCATAATTTATGGCAATGAAATGAGCAGGAAGGTAGGCAGAGGAGGCTAGAGTAGTGTGGGACATAGAAAGAAATGAGCAACATAGGTAGAAACAGGAAAGACATGGAAAGATTATTTGTATATCATGGTTTATAAATCAAGGATTCTTTTTCTCTAGTCATTTGTTTGCTTGTTGTTTTAATAACAGCTAGTAAGTCAGTCTTTTTTTCTCTGCTAGTAACTTCTTCAAATAATTGTTTAGATACAAACAGTAAGTCTCAAGGTACAGGGTCCAAGATGATTATGTCTAGCACTTAAAATCTTAGAATGACTATACTGACAAACTCCAAATATGTAGGCAACTCTTTATATGATGCAAGTCCGAAGAGGAAGCATACATAATTGAGAATTATGGATAAGTCACCCACTTGACTCACAATTTTGCTAGTGTGGACCTCTTGGGAATTGCTATGAATTCAGTTATTTGTGAAATGGAAAGTGAATAGTATCTGATACTTCAATGGGTTTACACAATAGGTTCTGAGTTTGGTTTTGTAAGTCAGGAAATATTCAGATTCCTGCTTGAGTGGACATTCTTCTGAAATGTCTGATGTGTTTTCACTGTGGAATTAGCCCCAACGTTCTTAATGTGGAGGCTGAAATTCCTCAAATTGATTCAATCTTCTAACTTCACTTTTAAAACTCAAACATTTTATTTCTTTTGTTTATTTTATCTTCCTTTTCATTGTAATTTCCTTTATTTATTTAAAAATTTCCAACCGTAGTTTTCATTTAAGCAAAAATAGTCACATTCTATAAAGAAGATGTGGACAGCAGAGCTGATATTAGAACACAGAGCAATTGACATGGCATGGAAAGGGAAAAAAAGCAACATACGCATGGAGAAATATGTATGGAGTATGGAAGTTCTGAAGGTTGTTTTTGTTTTTGTTTTTGGTTTCCTGCAGTTGAAAGTGAAGTCTATCAGTATGCACACAAGTCCCAATAACAGGTGTATTAAACTCAGATTATGAAATTTATGTAACAAAAGGTAATTTGACTATTACCAATACACAGATATAGTAAATCTGAGAAGAAAGAATTGTTATATACTGAAATGTGCCACACTTCAGAATTTTTAGTATACTTTTATCTATTTCATTTAATCTTCAAAACAACCTCATGAGTTGACATGAATTATTATGCCCATTTCATTGTTAAAGCAAACAAAACCAAAGGGTTTACGCATCTTGCTGGAGTCACACTCTCCTTAAGTGGTTGAATCAGAAACAGAGCCCACTTTTCTTTACAGTCCAATTTTCCTTATGTTATAACAACCTGGAGTTTTCTTATCACCACATTAAGACCTAACTGGGAAAGCTAGTCATGTGTTGGCTTTTCTAGAAGCAGTGGTTTCCTCATCTCTAGGGAGGGTCTTTCTCTAGATTCTCAATCCTTTTTCTTGAAAGGTGTGAATACTAATATCCACTCTTTGGTAGACACATGGAAGCTATGCACTATGATAGTTAAAAGCCTCATTGTCATCCTTGGTTCACAGTTCCTATGCAATCTTGAAGCAAATCCCATGGCTCTTTATCCAGAGTACATCCTCAATTCAACCACTTGTCACTTCTGCCTCTGCCATATGCCTAGCTTGCACTATTGCAGCAGTCTTCTGACTGATCTCCCTGCTCCTTTTCTCACTGAGCCCCCTTCCAAGTCTAGTTTCCCTACAGCTAGTAAACCATTCCCTCCTCTGCTTGAAACCTTTCAAGTCTCCCTATCAGACTCAGAATAAAATCTTCCACAATGTCCTACAATATATGTCCCTGGGAAATTTTTATTGCATTTTCTACTACTCTCCTCCCTTAGCATACCATCTTTAGTCCCATTGCCTCCTTCTTATCCCTTTAATGTGGCAGTCAATCACTTTGTAAGCATATGCCACCCCCTGGAGTTCTTTCCTTGCAAATGTGTGCCTGGCTGGCTTCTTAACTTTGGATGGGTCTCATTACAAAGATACCTCTGCAAAGAGCTCTTTAAGCCATCCTGTCTAGCTAAGTTGTACCCAACACATCATCACTTATTTTTTTTTTTGAGAATTAGGATTTTATTTTATTATTTATTTTATTTTATTTTCCTTCCAGTGTTGTTAACATACAGTGTTATGTTAGTTTCAGGACACCATCATGTTTATCCCTTATCATACTTATTATATCAGAAACATCTTTATTTATTCATTTTCTATCTTCTCCACTGCAATGTGAGTTCCATGAGGATAGGGACTTTGTTTGATTTGTCATTATATTTTCAGTGCCAAGAGTAGTGTCTGCCATGTAATAGATGTTTAATAAATATTTACTCAGTGGGCAAATTTGTTGAAGAAATGAGTGACTGATGAGGTAAGCCACTTGGGTCTTAATATGGCTTGGCTATATCTTAGCTAGATGGCATTCAGTATTATTTAACTTTCTTAGCCTCAGTTTTCACATCTGCAAAATAACAATTACAATAATCTCTGCCTCACAGTTGGTTTGTTATGAACATTAAGTGCGATCATTCACATGCATTGCTTCACAGGTGCCTGACAGATAATGGACAAACTTTTTGACAACTATTGACTTTGCTACCCATGGAAAAAACATAGATAAAATGCAATTTTGTTATTCTCAGTAGAACTGTGCCCATCCATTTAGAACATGCAATCAATGGAACGAGTGACTCAGCTCTTAATTCAAGCTGTGCAGAATCTTGGATCTCAATTTTTTGAGATTGCACAATGCCTTTCAATAGAAAATGTGGCAAAAACATGTTCAGGTTTTGGAGACTGCCTTTGTTTTCACTGTCTCTGCCAATAATGTGGCTTTTTTTTTCCCCAGAGATCTGGCTAGAGGCTGTTGAATCCTTCGTTTCACCTGTTTTAACATCTGGTGCCAGGAGGGCCTTGTGTTAGATTTTGGGACGAGGTTTTGTGAAAGCAAGATTACACCCCTTTGCTTGAGTGGAGGGCTGAGCCTGGGCTTGAAGCCAGGCATGCTGGGAACAATGGTCCAATTTGCTTTCCAAAGCTTCTGGCTTTATGGGCTTTGTTAGAAAAGCGCAGAATCACTTCACACTTCTGTGACCTAGGTCTGGCCCTGGACCGTCCTCTGGATGCTTAGCCTGGTGGTCCTGCTGTGTCATTCTGAGGCCAAAGGTGGATGACTCCTGACTCTTCCCCTCTGATGGAAGTTCTCCTGTCATAGGTACTCAGGAATTTAATGGGCTATGGCTGCTTCTAGGGCAGTCCCATAAGGACCACCTTCATGGCAGAAGATGTTACTAGAGGGAAAAGTTCCCCAGAAACCTCATCACAGTAACATTGAGAACTCAAGAAAAGTGTAACAGAGAGGGCCTAAGCTTGAAGATATGCAGGTCAGGCTAAAAAATTATGAGAATCATGAATGATTTGATAGAAAGTGCGTCAGGATTCCTGAAGCCTGATGGATTCCTGAAGAAAAAATCTGAGACACAAAAGGTCCTGTTTAACCAACTCCCACTTGCAAACCAGTGTTTTCTACAGTTGTGAGAACAATGATGCAGACAATACCTGTTAAGACTCTAGAGTTCAGTAGAATCCCTTGATAGGCTTGCAGAATATACAGATTCCTGGATCCCATCCTCAGGACTTTTTATTTAATAAATCTGTAATCAGGATCAGACACCTGCTGTTGCCATTGTCTTCCTCCTCCACCTTCTCCTTCTTTATCTCCTCCTCCTTCTTCCCTTTAACATATTTTATTGACATGCAATTGACATAACTGAAATGTATGTATCTTGAAATTCTGTTCAATGAGTTTTAACAATTGCATACATCCATATAACTACTTTCCAAAACAAGATATAAAATATTTCCATCACCACAGGGAGTCCCCTTGTGCCCCTTTCTAGAAAATTCCATTTCCCCTAACCTCCTCTCCCCCATTTTCTGATTCTAGTTACAGATTTCCTCAGTATGCTCTTGAATTTAGTGTAACTGGAATCCTAAGATAAGTAGAGTTTTATATCTGGCTTCTTTTGTTCAACATAATTTGCTGCATATAGTATGCAGCAATAGTTCGTTTCTTTTTAAATTGCTGCCTAATATCCCATTGTTTAAAGCACAAATTTTTATTTTGCTTAGATAGGCATTTAGATTGTTTTCAGTTTTGACTATTATGAATAAGTCTGCTATAAACATTCTTATACATTTCTTTTTGTGAACATAAGTTTTTATTTCTCTTTGGCAAGTACCTAGGAATGAAATGTCTGGCTCGTAGGATAGATGTATATTTAAATTTATAAAAAAAAAATCACTAGATACTTCTCCAGAACGAGTGCATCATTTTACACTCTCAACAGTAATGTAGGAGAGTTCCAGTTGCTCCCTACGCTCACCAACCAACATTTGGTGTTGTTAAACATTTTTAATTAAAAATGTTAAGCTCCTTTTTGTCTATTCATTGGTCATTTGTAATATCTTATTTCTTGAAGTGTCTGTTCAAATCATTTGGATATTTTTCATGGGGTACTTTGTCTTTTTTATTGTTCATTTTCATGAGTCCTTCTATGTTCTAAGTAGAAGGGTTTTTGTCAGATACTTGTAGCAAATGTTTTTTTCAGTCTGTAGCTTTTCATTTTTTAAAGATTGCTTTTGATAAGTAGACATTTCTAATCTTTGTTGTTTAATTTGCCAATTTTTCTTTTGTGGTGAGTGATTTTGAGGGACTGTTTCAAGAAATTTTTTTTCCATGATATTGCAAAGATATTCACCTATTTTTTTTTCTCTAGAAGTTTCATAGTTTAGGACTCTGATCAGTTTGAGTGTGTGTGTATATGTGTGTGTATGAAATGAGGTAGGAGATTGAGACTCATTGTTTTTCCATACAGGTATTTTATGGAAAGTAGAAATTGCTAAAAAGACTTGAGTTAATCTGATGTCTTGGTTTTCTGCATTTTTAATAAGCATTTTAAATGGCTGTGGTGCAGAGAATTCAAGGATTATTTAATATATGTTGCTATGGAAGAAAAGTGAATAGATGTTTATTTTGCTTTTTAAGGGAGAAAATTATTAGCCATTTAATAATAATACTATCAATAATCACTAGGAGAGACTAAACTTTATTAAGTTTCTACTGCTTTAGCTCAGTTATAATGAACACCTTATATCTTATTTAATCTCTACAACAGTCATATGAAGTAGATTACTTATATATGAAGACATAGAGGCTCAGTGAGCCTAATTCATTTATCCAAAGATGCCTGTTAGTAAACAGTGAAGCCAAAATCCACTCCCTGGTTTTAGGACTCTAAAGCCATTGTTCTCTGCCTTCTTCCATTGTGTACTGACATTGTTTCACTGCTTATAGTAAATGTAATGGTTCCTTGATGCAGTGGTCCTCAAATATCTTTCTCTCAAGTCTACTGTATACTCTTAAAATTTATTGAGGACCTCAGAGAGCTTCTATTATATGAATAATGTTCATTGACATTTATTGTATTAAAAACTAAAACTGAGAAATTTTCAAAATGTTGATAAATTTATTTAAAAAATCGTGGTAAAAAATCCATCAGAGATTAGCATACATAACATATTGTAATGAAAATTATTTTCCAGGAAAGCAATTAGTGAGAAGGGTGGTATTATACGTTTTTTCAAATCTCTTTAATATTTGGCTTAACAGAAGATATCTATATTCTCATATCTGCTTCTTATACAATATGTTGAGATATGTTCTTTTTGTTGAAGTAAAATCTGATGGCGCACATATATATGGTTTGAAAAAGGAGCAATATTTTAATGGAATTTTTAGATAATTATGGCTATTCTTTGATATTACATCAAACACCAACAAATTGTGGTTTCTTAAATATTAAATGATATTTAAATGTGTTGCATTGTAGGATCTGAAACCATATTTCATATCAGTGAGCTCTTTGCACTCAGTTTAAGTGAATATTTTATCCATGAATGATTGTGTAACAACATGCATTGGTCATTTAGAAAATATAGGTTTTCTGAGTTATAAGGATTCTGGTGGGTATGAAAATGCACTGCTGAGCTCTCCTACCACAGGGAATAGAATTGACTCATAGCATCTGCTTCTGCCTTTCTGGATTCACCACTACATTTGAACAAAAAAGGTCAAGCTTTCCATGGCTGCTCACAGCCAAGGAATAAGCATAGTGGAAGCACTAACGCAATCCTATACCTGTGAGATGCAGACCTGCTTAAACTGGTGATATTGACTCCAGAATGTGCCATTGGCTTGTCAGAAACATTCCTGAAATTGTACTGCAGTCTGACACTCTTGTTACCCCAACCACTTTCCTGCCTCCCTCCTTCACAGATGTCAGACCTACATTTCTGTGCCTTCCCTAACTCTCTCTCTTTATCTTTCAGGCGCACGTGCATCAATAACTCTCTTGAATGACTAATTTCATTTTAGCATCTGCTTTTCAGCAGACTAGAACTAATACACAGATCTCTAAATATTGACAAATTTTATCACAGAATATCAAAATTCATAATTATAAACATCATCCCTGATTTCATTAAGAAAGACTTTTAAGTATTGGGAAGTTCTCAAGTACAAAGTGGAAGACATGAGTTTTTTCCAAAATTCTAATTTTTTACTTGAAAACTTGAATTTTACCATTTGCAACATATACTGTCAGTTGTTTTCTTTGAAATTGCAAGAGTACTCTATTTAATTGTGTGAAAATTTCTGCCAAAATCCTAAGTCTGAATAGCTATAGTATACCTACCTGTTGGTGGTTCTTTCTAGGAAAAAAAAAAAGTGGCTAGTTTCACTCACAATTCAAACAATCAAACGAAGTCTTTCCCTTGAGAAAATCACTGAGCTGCAGAATGCCAGCAAAGGTGCTTTTAATCCATCCATGCCATTTCATTTAATCACTCTGAATATTAGAAAGACAAGTCTAAAGGGCCATGATTTAATAAAATTAGTAATTTTTACTGCTGTCTCAAAGACATTCCTAAATGGAACTGGCACTACATTTCCTACAAGTGCATAAGAAAATAATGACCACTGATTGTATTTGTTGACACTGACTCGATTCAGCTCTGACCTGAGTCATTTTACCCAACATTGTTATTGCTCCATCAGTGCAAAAGTCAATGCAGTAAGAAAGGCAAATGATACTTTTATATTGATATAAAAATAGTTTTGATGTCACAGACCCTGTAGGTGTATGGAACCCCTATGTTTTCACAGGCTATATTCTAAGAACCATTTAATGGAAACATCAAACATTTATTGAACACCCAGTAAGTATAGTACATTTTTCTAGGCCCTGAGGATGCACAGATGGACAGCTCCATGTAAATGCCCTCAAAGAGCCCTCTAGCTTTTTTAAAAAGGACACAAGTTATAAATAAATAGATTAGAAGTAGTGGAGTATGCTATAGAACAGAGACAAAGAATATTTTCCTTCTGGCTGTAAGGGTCAGAGGAGTTCATAGTAGGAATATGATTATTTTGGGGGCAGAGGGAAGAGAGAATCTTTTAATTTTTTTATTTCTTTTATTTTAGAGAAAGAGAGAACGCAACACAAGTGGGGGAGAGAGGCAGAGGGAGGGAGAGAGAGAGAGAACGAGAGAGAGAGAGAGAGAGAGAGAGAGAGAGAGAGAGAGAGAGAGAGAGAATCTTAAGCAGGTTCTGAGCTGGGCATGGATGTGGGGTTCAATCTCATCACCATGAGGTCATGACCTGAGCCGAAATCAAGGGTTGGACACTTAACTAACTAAGCCACCCAGGCATCCTTACTAGGAATATGATTTTTTTTTTAGAAATTGACAAGTATATTGTAAATTTTTTTAATATAAAATTTATTGTCAAATTGGTTTCCATACAATACCCAGTGCTCATCCCAACAGGTCCCCTCCTCAACACTCATCACCCACCCTCCCCTCCTTCCCACCCCCCATCAACCCTCAGTTTGTTCTCAGTTTTTAAGAGTCTCTTATGCTTTGGCTCCCTCCCTCTCTAGCCTCTCTTCTTTTTTTTTCCTTCCCCTCCCCTATAGACTTCTGTTAAGCTTCTCAGGATCCATATATTCTTGAGGCAAGAATTGAAGATTGAATAGTGGCTTATCCAAAATTTAAAGGAGGTAGGAATTCTGGGAGGAATGCAAAGACATAAAGGCATGGCAGAGTGTGAAGTTTTTACAATATTCTATCTGAAAAACAGTAAAAATACTATTTTAATCCACCTCCAAGATCCCAGAAAGTTTAATTACATATTTTGCTAGAATTTTTATTTCTGTGTTACTACTCAGCCAAGTAGACCATTGGATGGTGCCTCTCCTTTGCGCCAGGTACAGTGGCAAACACAGCCTTTATATTGTGACACTCCTATTTTCCCTCATGGTGGCTGCTTCTTAATCATTTCTCTGAATATTGTCTTTTTGTTTTTCTTTTTAAATAAGACCCCCAAATAAGACACATCTGAATATTTCCCTAGCCACTCAAGTGAAACTGTTCAAATTGTATTGTCCTCACATACTTGGAGCACAAATATCTACATTCTCCAGTAGCTCAAACCTGGCTTATTTAATATGTATAAAACCATGAATCTTAAAGTCCAAGCCCTTGTTTTCCCAAACATGCTTATGATTTGCTAAACCATTAAAGAGAGTGGATACTTTAGATCAGAAACCCACAGCGCAAATAAGTGTATTAGTGTGGTGTGTATTGAATGTTTATTTATGTAAACTCAAGATTGCTAGGGAGAGTTCACCAGACAAATCACTATGATTCAGATGTTTCCTAACAACCACCTGGGGGAGGAGTGAGATCTTCTCATTTAATCTTAATCACTGGCAATCAGGGACATTGACAACTGGGAAATATCACACAAATTATTAGAAGAGCAATCATAAAATATAATAAAAGAGAGAAAGAAATATAGTTTTCCCTTGTCAGGGATTTATGAACAATTATGTAAAATATTTGATCAGGTTTAAATCTGAGTCGTATTTTTAACTAAAATCCTCTCTATAGGAACTACAGCTCTTGTAGACCAAATCTTTTTATATGCAAGAAAGAAAAAAGAAAAAGAATGGATATCAACACTGAGATTCACATGTTCAGTTTTGTGTATCTCCTCAACATTTGGTGCCTATGTGGAAGTTTTAGCTTTATAGCCTCTCTATAAACCTATAAATATTTCTTGAGTACGAAGTTTCCAACGGTTGTATCACCTTAGCCATTATGTTAGAAAAGATTAGAAACCATAACAAGTAGGACTTGTTCCACCAGCTCCCATCCCCAAACCTCTGAGGCTTGAAATGTTCTTTTTGGTTTCCCCCCATTCTAAATATTTTTCTACAAGTGGAATTTTATTAAGGTAAACAATAAGAATAGGGAATAAGTGGGAGAAACAAGTCACATGAAGGCAGTCTGAGAGTGTATGAAGGAGTGTATGAAAAAAAGAAATGTAGGCAAATTGCTGTAACAATGGCTCTAAAATTCTGAGTGGCATTTTTTGGATGTAACACCAAAAGCACAGATAACAAAAGAAAAAATAAGCAAGGAGACTAAATCTAAGTAAAAAATTCTCCACAGAACAAAGGAGATAATAAACAAAATGAAAAAGCAACCTACAGAATGGGAGAAAATATTTACATACCATACATCTGATAAGGGGTTAATATCCACTATGTATAAGGAACTCATAAAACTCAATAGCGAATCACTAGCTAACTCAATTTAAAAATGGACAAAGGAACTGAACAGACATTTTTCCAAAGAAGATTTACAACTGGCCAACAAGTATATGAAAAGGTGCTCAACATCAACTTGGATGATTGGAAATGCAAATCAAAACCACAATGAGATATCTCCTCATACTTGTTATGAAGGCTATTATCAAAAAGTCAAAAGGTAGTAGTTGTTAAGGAGGATGTGAAAAAAAAAGGGAAGTCTTACACACTGTCGATAGGAATGTAAATTGCTGCAGCTACTATGGAAAACACCATAGAATTTCCTCAAAAATTTAAAAAAAAGAACTACTGTGTGATCCAGGAATACTACTTCTGGCTATGTAACTGAAGGAAATGGAATCAATATTTCAAAGAGATATCTGCACTCCTACATTCATTGCAACATTATTCAATAGAGCCAAGATATGGAAACAACCTGAGTGTCTACTGGATCAATTGATAAAGAAAATATGATATACAGAGATATAGATACAGATGTATATTATTCAGCCTTAAAAAAGAAAGAAATCCTGCCATTTTTGATGATATAAAACTGGAGGACATTATGCTAAGTGAAATAAACCAAAGAAAGACAAATACTGCATGTTCTCACTTATATGTGGAATCTAAAAATGCTGAGGTCACAAAAGCAAGAGAGTAAAATGGTGGTTGCCAGGGGCTGGAGTTTTGGGGAAATAGGGGAGATGCTGGTCAAAGGGTATAAACTTTCAGTTAAAGATGAATAAATTCTGGAGATCTGGGTACAGCATGTTGACTATAGTTAACAATACTGTATTGTGTACTTGAAATTTGCTAAGAGTAGACCCTGAGTGTTCTGACCACAAAAACACACAAAGAAAGTAAAGTGATATATGTGGTAATTAACTTGATTATAATAATTATTTCACAATGCATACATATATCAATACATCACATTGTACACCTTAAATATATACAATTTGTATTTGCAATCATACATCAATAAAGCTGGAGGTGGAAAATCTCAGCTGCTTAACAAATTAAAAGTTTATTTCCCATACTTGCTGGAGTCCATTGTGAGTCAGTGGTGGTAGGGACAGGGGTTACCTGCCAATGCATTCAGGGACCTACAATGTTTCCACCTTACGGGTTCACCATATCCCAGTGCTCTGGATTCCACAACTAGATTCTCTGCCTTCAGTTGGCAGGAGGGGTAAGAGGGTTAGAGATTGACTTGTGAGGTTTGGGAGGCCAACCCTAGAAAGGATGTTGTTCACTTTTGTTCCTATTCATTGACTGGATCTAAGTTGTAGTACCCCACTAACTGCAAGAGAGGTTGATAAATATGGTCTGGTTATATACCCTGCGAGAAACAGAAACAGAGTTTGGTGACCACCTACCATTGTCTCAGTCATACTCATCAACATGTTCTTAGTGATAGTGGTCAGCATTATGGGTAGATTGCATGACAAAACGTTTCAAATCTATCCTAATAGGTACTTATAATTTTATTTATTCACTCAAAAAATATTATCAAGTACTACTCTGAGCAGGGCATTGGACAAAGTACTCAGTATGCAACACTAAGCAGAGCATATAACACAGAGATATATCACAGTCCCTGCCTTCAGGAGCTTATGGTCTCCTACCAGCAAACACACCTACTTTCTCATCAGCTTTCTTCATTCATCCCGAAGCTGCTGACAGTGTAGGAATAAGAGGGAAGGGGAGGTAAACATTTGTCCTAGTTTACTATCCCAGAGGTTATTCTAGCCACAGATGTACATTTCAATTTAGCCACGACAGCTATTTTAGGGGCAATCCAGAAGAACATGTAATTTATATATAATGGGGCTTAATATTTTTTAAACTGCTTATATACACAGGTGAAGAGGACTTGGAATTAGCTGTGTGATCTTGGGTGAATGATTTAAGCAATCAAGATTAATTCTTGATCTATAAAATGGGAATAAAAATAGGATCTACCTTTTAGAGTAATTGAGAATAACATGAAATTACATTGGTGATGTGGTTAGCAGAATGCCCAACCCACTGTGATAAAAAATGTGATATTACCTTTTACCATTTTTACTGAACTTAAAAAAAAAAAAACCCTGAGAAGTAGAGTACATTTTATAGATGAGAAAAACTATAGTTCAGAGAAGTTAGGCATCTAGAAAGAAGTTGCAGGGTCAGGGTTGCAGGGTCAATCACAGGGTCAGGATTGGCACCTAGGTTAGTGGCCTTTCATTAATCCATGATTTCTTGCAAGGCCTACAAGTTATAGATACTTTTGAGGACCATTCATTTTCTTCTCTATTGAAAAGAAACTGGGCTAACCCCTCTAATACAATGGAAAGACAAGTACTGCTTCCTCTGGGTAACCTGACATGACAGTTTTTATAAGCATGAAATTTTAGTTTTCAGGCAGCACATTTGCAAAACATCTGCACCTTGCTGTTTTGGGGTAAAGGTTGCTGTAGTTTACAGATGGTGTGGAAAGAGAATAGTGAGTGTAAGATTTGCAAGGTCTGAGTTCTAATATTTGTTCTACAGGTGACCAGCTGTAGGACTTGAGATAAGTCACCTCATCTTACCTCGGTTTTTTTATTTGTAAAATAGGCTTCTGCAACATCATGTAGTTACTAAGCACCCTGCCAATGTAGCATAAAGCAGATTAACTGATGAGTCAAAAGACAATGAAATCATAGCATTTTGGAATTAGAAGTGAACTCATCTTTAGACTCAGGCTGCTGAATATCAGTCTCCTGATGCTAGAGCCACTTTGCTGTTTGGAGAGTTTAAATCCTTCCTAGAAAGGAGGGAGAGTCTGAATAGTCCCTGTTGCCATGGTAGAGAATGTTCTGAAGATATGAATTGTGTCTATGTTGAGGGTCCAATTATGAACAGACCAAGGTTCATACCCTACAACTATCGCTGTGCCCCCACAGAAACAGACATGGTGTTGGTAAGTTTGTGAATGAATTTGTATAACCTGTTATCCTCTAACGATGTCTTTGTGGTCATCATAGAGACATTTACTTCATTTACTATAAAGACCAGACAATAGTATTCTTTTCATTTATCCCAGCCCTTAACTAGTGTATCTTTTTAAAAGAAAACATAATCTTACTGATTCTAAGATTAGGGTGGAGAGTCTGTTATTGAAACGATATAGTT
This sequence comes from Acinonyx jubatus, assembly GCF_027475565.1. Classification (NCBI taxonomy): domain Eukaryota; kingdom Metazoa; phylum Chordata; class Mammalia; order Carnivora; family Felidae; genus Acinonyx; species Acinonyx jubatus. The sequence goes on along the minus strand of NC_069381.1, from coordinate 135,728,387 downwards.
ACATTTCAATCAAAATGTTATAATTCAATAACAGTTCAGTCCTTTTATTCTGCCAAATCAAGTTGGCAAAAAATTTGCTGATTAATCTAAAGACCTGAAGTAAAAAATAGTTTATTAAAAAATGCCACTATTAGATTTGTTTAGAGGATTTTTCTAAAAAGATCAGATATTTATCTCATAGTTAACATTTCAACCAATTTATTTTTATCTGTGAGGAAGGAGGCACAGAGAAGTCCATGAGGAGGAATTTGTCACAGAGGAGATGGTAAGGACCCAGATATGCCAGATTTGTGACACTGTCCTCTTTTCACCAACTGCATTTGGAACATTCATCTGGAACTTGCTTTGGTTTGGGAAAAAACAAAAACAAAAACCAAAAAACAACAACAAAACTCTGTGAAGGATTCTGTTATCCGAGTTTTGATAAAGAGACCATGAATGTTGAGAGATACAGTCACCGCTACACAAATAACTTCATCTTAATCTGAATCACAGTTGCCTAATTTGTAAAATGACCAGTACAGAAATATTTGCCTCCCAGGATTTTCACAGGACTTACATGAGAAAGGAACCAAAAAGTGATGGAGACTTAGCTGGATTCAATCATTGTCAGCCCCTTTCCTTCCTAATACTAGCTTCCATTCGTGGCACACGTTCTGTACCATTATCTTTGCTTAAACACTTTCCATGAATCATCTCATTAATTGATCAAAACATGAGGAAGGCTGAAGCTACTGGAAATTAAATCCACTCTCAAGGTTACCAGGTCAGTAAGTGTCAAAGTCAGTTTCTACCTCAGATGTCCCTGACACTGGAGACCATGCTCTTGATCATCAGGTGTATTTATTTCCTGTTGCTGCTGTAACAAATTACCACAGATTTAATGGTTTCAACAGCACAAATTTATTCTCCTACAGTTCTGGATGTAAAATCCAAAGTCCATTTCAGTGGGCTAAAGTCAAGGTGTTAGCAAAGCTGGTTCCTTTTGGAGGCTCTAGGATAGAATCCGTGACTTGCCTCATCTAGCTCCTGGAGGTCACCTGCATCCTTCCTGTGGCCCTGTCTTCTATCTCCATAGTCACATAATCGTCTTCTGTGGTCAAATCGTCTGCCTCCCTCTTTTAGGATACTTGTGATTAATTTTAGGGTCCACTCTGATAATCCAGGATAACTCTTCATCTCAAGATCCTTAATTTAATAACATCTCCAAAGTCCCTCTGCTACATGAGGTAATGTTCACAAATTCCAGGAATTAACACCTGGATATCTATCACACCCTGTTACCTTACTTACTTTTCCCTTCCTACTATATGATAACCCAGCTTTAGTTTTATCACCTAATTGTGATGTCCTTCTTGGTTAAAGTCCATAGTTTAATAGGTTTGTTAAAAAAAAAAAAAACAATCAAACTTGGCTGGGTGGGAGATGGCAAGATGCACACACTGAAAGAATTTAGATAGGACAGATGGGTTCTTGGTGTTCCATAGGGCCAAAGGCTTCCTCCCTTGCTCATAACTCAACAGGTGAGAACACCAGGTTTGACTGAGCTCAACCCCAAAAAAGGCTAAACGTATAGTTTCTCCCTGACTCATGATACAAACTGGCCAATGTGAATTTGAGTATCTGGAGACATGGTCAGCACAGGCTCCAAAGTTTCCTTCTTTTCTGAAACTTTTAGGTTTTCCTCCCAATTCTAACATCTCTGTTCATGTTTCTGGGGAGCTTTGTTAATGGCAGAGGCAGGATCTTGAAGTCCTTTTGTGATTCACTTCAGATATGTCATTCTGTAATTTTTATATCTATTTATTCATCATAGATTCATCCAGATTTCTATTTATTTATTCATAGTTGATCATAAACACAAAGAGCTTAGTAATAATTTCTAATTCTTCTTATTTTTAAAATTATTATTATTTTTTACATCTGAGATTTTCTTCTCTACAATCAACCCCTGGAAATGAACTAGTTCACTGGTTAAAAGTACTGTAATATTTTGGGGCACCTGGGTGGCTGTCAGCTAAGTGTCCAACTCTTGACTTCAGTTAAGGTCATGATCTGTCGGTGGTCAGATCGAACCCCACATCAGGCTCCGCATTGAGTATGGAGCCTGCTTGAGATTCTCTCTCCCTCTGCCCATGCTTCCCCCAACCCTGCGCACACACACACACTCTTTCTCTCTCTCTCTCTCTCTCTCTCTCTCTCTCTCTCAAAAAAAAAAAAGTACTGTGATATATTAAAGCTTTTGGTAGACATCGCCAATTAGGCCTCTACAAAGGTTTTGCAAACATGTTGTCCTAGCAGTGCACATCCATTACATGCTTTCTTTTTATCACTTTTTTTTTTTTAATTTAGAGGATCATGCTTGTTGGGAAAACAAATAAGGACAGAAGGCTGTAAATACCCAATCCCACTTTCCAGAAGTAAGTTCTGGTAACAGATATTTTCTCTTCCAGTCAAAAGTTTACACATGTGTAAGTATAAATTGAGATCCTACTAACATACTATTCGGTCACGTTCACTTATGTGCTTATCAGTATACATTGGTCACTATTTTACTCTAGTACATAAAGAGTTACTCATTCTTTGAAATGGCTGCCAAGTTTTTATTGTATGACTACACCCTATTTTTTTAAACCAAGCTCCTATTACCTATTACGTTTCCATCTCAGCTTCCACACAACAAACTTTCTGCATATGTTCCCATATTTCAGAGCCCTCATACTGTTATTCCTAATTCTATTGATTACCTTGGGAATAATATATCCCCTGCCTCATGTGAGGTGGGGTATTTTTTAATTTTTGTTGAGGAATTGCAATGTTAGGAGATAATCGTGTAGTAGGAAAAGAGAGGGTGTCATTTCAGAATTTATCACAGTATGACTTTTTAAAAACTGAGATATAGTTGAAATACAGTGTTATATTCGTTTCAGTGATTCAACAATTCTATACATGACTTAGTGCTCACCATGATAAATATAGTCACCATCTATCACCATACAATATTATTACAATATTATTGACTATGTTCCCACTGCTGCACTTTTCATTCTTGTGGCTTATTTATTTTATAATTGGAAGTTTGTACCTCTTAATCCTCATCAACTAGTTCACCCATCCCCTCAAACCCTTCCCTTCTGGCAACCACCACTTTGTTATTTGTATTTATGATTCTGTTTCTGTTGTTTTTTTTTGTTTGTTTGCTTATTCATTTCCTTTGTTACTTACTTACTTTTTACTTACTTACTTACTTACTTACTTTATTTATTTATTTATTTATTTATTTATTTATTTATTTATTTAAGAGACTGAGTGAGCAGGGAAGAGGGGAAGAGGGACACACACACACACACACACACACACACACACAGAGCATCTTAAGCAGGTTCTTGTTGAAAGAAACAATATTTATGAAAGTTCCAGAAAGATACTCATTTCATTTATTTCTCCAGTTATTTTAAAATCAATCCTCAGATTAAGGAGTTTAGCAGAGAGGTTGTAGTGTGATCCTTTGCCCTTCTGCAGAATTACTTGAATAGCATTGTGCCTTGATATTAGGCCACTGGTCTGCACTGAAGGGTACTGTGAAGAAACTGCTCCAGGAGAGCAGCCCAGGCCAAGTGTCAGTATCAGAACTTACCTGAACAAGGCATACACACTTTCCTTCTACTTCAGCCTTAGGGTTAATCAGGGACCAAGATTAGTGTTTTTTCCCTGTTTTGAGGACCTAACGCTCTACTTAGAAGATGTTGTCTTTCAGGGCTTATGATTGCCATAGAGTGGCAAAATCCTACTTTTCCTCCCCAAAACAGAGCAGCATTGTAGTTTTAGAGGTCATCACAGCATATTCATCACATTTGCAATCTTTGAGTCAGCTCCCTGTGATCTAGCCAGGACTGATTCTTGAATTGCTTTTTCTGATTACTTAAAGGCATTGCCTTTGTCCATTTAACATAGCTGGCTTGGCTTCCATCACATCTGTTAGCATGATCATTCATTTGTTTAATATCAAGTGGGCTTGAGACTCCTGAAAGGGTGATCTGAACCTGGTAATCATGCTCAGTTTCATTTGTTTATAATTTTGTCGCAGTGCATCGACAGGTTATAATCTTTTGTCTTTTTCCAAGGTTTCCCTCCACCTTTTCTTTCTTACTTTTTTTTTTAAGCCTGAGAGACTTTGTGTTGCCTCTTTAAGGAGAGAAAACTGTGGGGCACCTGGGTGGCTCAGTCAGTTTTATGTTGGACTGCAGTTCAGGTCATGATATCACAATTCATGAATTCAAGCACAGAGCCCACTTCAGATCCTCTGTCTCCCTCTCTCTCTCTCTCTCTCTCTCTCTCTCTCTCTCTCTCTCTGCCCCTCTTGTGTGTCTCCCTCTATCTCTCAAAAATGAATAAACATTTAAAAAAATAAAAAGGAGAGAAAACTGCATATGATTCAGAATGTAGAGATTCAGTCTATAATTTACTGCTTTTTATTGGTGATTTTAGACCTCTCCAGTTTTCCTATTAAGACCTATACACCCCATGGCTACTATGAGGATTAATGTTTATGTAGCAGTTGCTAGAAAGCAGGGTGTCGGAAGGGGTGGCTAGATATTAATAGTGATATAAAAGTTTGTATAGAGATGACAAAATGACCTACCATAAAAACCTACAAAGCCTGAAGTAGTTTGCCTGGAGAAAAGCTCATGAGAGATGCCAAGGGGTTGATGATTATCCATTTTCAAGGATACTCACATATTATGGTCTAGCTCCCTTGGGAGGAAGACAAGATAGAGGTGATCCAGAGGCAGGTTACATCCAACCAAGGTTTCAAAGTCCTAAGGTATGTTACTTCACAAGGTTGATTAGAATCTACCTGTTCCTAATAGACTTGACTTCTATCAGTCTAGGCATCTGAAGAGAAGACAGGGAATGTTCTTCATTCATTTCCAATTCTATCAAGTCCTATGATCTTATTAAATTCATGATACAAATAAATTTCAACTTGATGTGTTTAAAGCTATGAATCATATGGCTATGTAATAAGGAATACTTTTAAATCCTTTGAAGACATGTTTGTTTGAACAAATTTCATACTCATCTAATATCATGACACCAAAGCAACAACAAAACAAAGAGTATTTACTTATCTTTTGTGGATTTGTTTGTTTGTTTGCTACCTTTTTTTTTTTTTTTTTTTAAGCTCTACGCCCAACATGGGGCTTGAACTCAGGACCCTAAGGTCAAGAGTCACATACTCTACCAACTGAACCAGTCAGGTGGTCTCAGCATTTACCTATTCTTTAATGGCAGTTTGAAAGTAGCTAAATTTTCTGGTAGAAATTTATTTTCACTTGTTCAGTTTATTAATAAGCTGCAAATCATCTGAGTTTTTGTCTTCTTTGGAGGAAACATAGACAAAGAAAAGAAGAGCTAGAAAAGAAGGAAATGTCTGAATACTGTTCCATAAGATACTGGTGTACAATTTTCTACTTCAGTAGAACTCTTCCAAAGTGCTTTTTTCTTATTTATAACTTTTCCATTAATTTTTTTGTAAAAATAAGCATATAATCTGGATGTCTCTGTCAATAGCAACCAGAAACTGAGATTTCTAGGTTTAGGAGGTGTGCTTAAAGAGAGAAAACTTGAGGGGGGGAAAAACATGACAAAATTAAAAGAATTCTTATAAGCAAGTGTGGCAAAGACCAGGCTGTGAGAGATGCTGCTAGAAGGTAGAAAAGCTATGGGGTATTCAAGAACAGGGAACAGGGTAGGATTAGGTGGGAGCCCATGAAGCATGGATCATAATAGGCTTTCTGTTTTCTGCTCAAGAATAGTTAAAAGCTCTTAATTTATCCTAAGAGGTAGAAGTTCCTTAAAAAGTTTAGGTGTAATGATTATGGTAATTACTGACTTTTTTCCTTCTTAAAGATGTTCGATCACCGTCTTGATTTCCCATCCCTTTGCGAATAAGCTGTGATCGAGCTGTAAGACATAAGATGGGCAAAATGGAACTTTAAACCTAGAGACGGTTTAGAGCAGTAATTAGGAGCAGAGTTTTTGGAGTCAGAGAACCCCGTCTCTTCCACTTCCCTTGGGAAATGCGCTGAGACTCTCCAAGACTTTCTTCATTTGTAAAAATCAGTTTTAATAATACCTGCCTCATAATGTCTCTTAAAGGGATATTCTAAGAATTCAATGACAAAATGGACAAGTTGCCTGACACATGATAAATGCTCAAAATATTATAGTTGATACTACTTTTTATTGTTGTTGTATCTAATCATTATTCTGTGGACTATCGGAGTGGTATATGGTGTGGTGACATACTGAAGGTGTTAAGTGAATGTTAAATAATGATTAAGAGTGGAGTGGGTGACCAAAAGTTCCAGAAGAAAAGTGTGACTCAGGGGCCAACCTTTCCAGAATGCTAACCAGACAAGCACATTTTTGGCTCCAGCAAGCAAACAAATATACCCAAGATCAGAGCCCTTCAACAGGTCCATGGAGCCAAAGCTCTGGGAACCAAACATCTCCACCACCCAGGTCATCTAAACCATCTAAGCATCCCAGCTGGTGCTCTGTAGGTCAGGAAATATGAATCAGAAAGAGGATGTGATCTTGGCAGAGAAAGCCTCATTAAGATGATCGTTTACAGTTTTGGTTTGAACAGGAAGAAGTTTGGTACCTGCTCATAGATGACAATGAGAGGGAATAGTTCTGGACAGGTAGGTAGGAACCCCAGATCTGGTTTTATTTTGCCACTGACATGCTAGAAAATCATTGATAAGACATATCTCTTAAATTCTCAGAGCCTTAGTTCCCTCTTCCGAGCAAAAGGATTGGACAAGATGACCATTGAGGTGTTTTTCAACTTTTTGTCAACTTTATTAATTTACTGGTTTCTTTCCATTTACTAGTCTATAGTCTATTTAGTCTATTAGAATTACAATAATTCAACTTATTCTGTGATTGCACATTTGCGTTTCACAAATTTTTCATTAGAGATTTATACCTTAGTAATGTAAAATAAAACACAATTCCCCCTCTTTACTTTTTGTCCTTTCATTGATTGGCCCACGTGAGTGTTAAAACTATGAATAGGAGGCTTACCATGTAGTGTTCCAAATTAACTAAGTATTAGCTAGTGAGTCAACAGAGTTCAAAAAGTTAGTATACAGGGTTAAAACTTACAATGTCATTCACATTTACACAGAGAATATTTTCCAAGAAGGTAGATATTTATGGTAAGTGAGGCAGAATGAAAATATTTGCATGTAGCTATCTCTGGACAGCTGGAGAAAGTTTAAAATTTTAAAACCAGGGGCCAAAGTGATTAATTAATTTTGTCCCAGTTTGTTTACTAAGGAAATGAGATTTTTTTAATAGAAACTTTTTTTTGTTATTTTTTAATAAAAAACTGGGTAAATATTGAATCTGCAAATTCAAGTATACTCAGTTTGCTTGTTCACAATATTTAGAATGGAACATGGGCTTTACTCTTATGACTTATAGCAATGTTCTGAGATTGGTCTTACTTGTATTCCCCATTCTCCACATTGAATTGCTAAATAATATCACTGGCTATTTTTTATTTTGCAATGCCTTTCAAAAACTTTTGGAGAACATCTATAAGGGAGACATTTTCAATAGTTGTATTTCATTTGTTTCTCATGGGAAGAATCACAAGTTTCCAAGAACCTGTGAGAGTTGCATTCCATATCTTCTGCAGTATTAGATGTAAGACCTGATTTTTAAAAATTTTTTCTATAGGAAAATCATGCTTATATGCATACTGTCTTGTGTCACCCATAAAAGCAGTGGCACAGTGATAGCCAAGTCACCTCTTAGAGAAAATAACCAGGCAGAAAGACATGTTTTTATTTTTTACTCATCTCATAGATCTTGCACTTTGTCTTAAGAAATGGAGCACAATGATGAGGATAATCTCTTGCTCAGATTTTATTTGGTCGTGTACTATCTACAGGAGTAAGAAAATAAAGATCTATGTTCACCTCCGCCTGGTCTCTCCAATTTCTCCAGACTGTGGAATGCTGGGATTCATACTGTGAATGCTCTGAAAATCAATTATTGTCAGATTCTGTTTTCAGGGCTGCCAGACAATATTTTGGCTCAACTTCAGTCCATTTGGAACACAGCTGTTAAGTTGTTGACAAAAACTAAGGAAATATGAACATGTTCCACCCTTTAAAAAAAATTCCATTTGTTGGCAACCATCTCGGTGGATTTGAAATTTTCTTATTGAAGAGCAAGTTAGTACCACTTTCTGGCATCCTTTTGGGCTGAACTGGTCATCCCTGTGTTCCAACACACATGGCACCCTTCATTCACCACTTGAGATATTCAGAATTTATTTTTGATCATGAACTTGAGCTTTAAATTATTCTGTTAAAAACTGCCCCATAACTTCAGGTTATCCTGGGATTTAGTGTCTCACTAGTCTCACCACTTTTCCAGGTGCATTTTTTAAAAAAGACTACTATGGCAAGTTAGCATTGATTTACTTCTAAAGGATTAGCAGTTATATTATTTTGCATGTTTTTTATTGATAGTAATAGAAAATTCTATTCAACTAAACAATACATAAGATTTAGCCATTTAAGAAAATAGGGAAATTACAATTATACACATATTACATATGTATATAAACATGTATATATAGCATGTATGTGTATATAAATATGTATATATACATATGTAATATGTGTATAATTGTAATTTAAGGTAAACAAATGTATATATATTTGTTTACATTAAAAATAAAGACAAAACGGGGTGCCTGGGTGGCGCAGTCGGTTAAGCGTCCGACTTCAGCCAGGTCACGATCTCGCGGTCCGTGAGTTCGTGCCCCGCGTCAGGCTCTGGGCTGATGGCTCAGAGCCTGGAGCCTGTTTCCGATTCTGTGTCTCCCTCTCTCTTTGCCCCTCCCCCGTTCATGCTCTGTCTCTCTCTGTCCCAAAAATAAATAAACGTTGAAAAAAAAATTTTTTTAAATAAAAATAAAGACAATGGAAAGATAAACCATAATTTTTTTTTAAAGTTTAACTGTAGGAAGAGAGAGAGAATATGTTAGAGGGAATAGGGAGAGAAACTAAATTTCCTTGAACGTATCTTATTTATAGACTTGTCTTTGGAATTATGTAAGTATTCACTTCATAACAAAACAAAATGAAATAAACATAAAAGAAATTTCTAAAAATTAAAATAAAAGGATTTTAAGTGAATTTAACCATGTGCCTAGCTATCAGTGCTTCCCAACTGAACTTCCTGTGATAATGAAAATGTTCTACAGCTGCACTGTTCAGTAGGGTAGCCTCTAGTCATATAGGCTACTGAACACTTGAAATGTGCCTAGTGTTACTAAAAACTAAATTTTGAATTACATCTAATTAATTTAATTAATTTAAATTACACTTTTAATAGCCACAAGTGTCTAACAGCTACCATACTGGACAGCTCAGAAACAGAATAATCACACACAGTATGGCAAGTGATTTTAAAATGCAATAATTTAGTTGCATATTCCTTGGGAAGTAATACCCTAAAGTGAAAAGAACTTAAAAATAGTATTAAACTGTTTTCAGTAATGGTATTCTTATAGTAATATTGGTATTATTCTGAGTCTGTTGGGTGTACACTATGAATAAATCAAGTGAGTAATTATGTTGATACCTTTGAGAACTCAGATATTTGGCACGATATTTGGCACGATTGGAAGAAGATACAGACTGAAGGTTGATAAATTTAAGTTAAAAAATTTTGAAGCATCTATGTGCAAATATACATCATGATGTATATTTTCTTAAGAAAGTTTTCCCAAATCTGCTCACGGAAAAGGCCTACGTAGAAACAATACCAACCCAGTAGCAGTAACACCTCCAGTGCTCAGATTATGGTCTTTAAATGCCTTTTCCCACTAAAGAGAACCAGGACTCATTGGAGAAGTGGTTAAGTCAGACTTTGGGTCAGGGAATTCATAAGATAAATCTGGAACATCTTCCTGTCATAAAAAAAACATGGGATGCATTCAAAGACTGATAGAATTAAGTCAAAAAGACTCAGAGCCAATTTGAAAAGCTCCCTCTGGCCAAAAATGGAAAATTCTGTGCATCAGAATGAATAACAACTGCAATGGATTGAAAAAGTTCAAATATGTATATCTTGAGCTTATATTAATATTTTAAAAACTCAGTCATCTTTGAGGGTGCTAGAAAACAACTCATTATTTTGAAAAACTAAGTAATCAAGAATTTATTTTGCCTTTTCAATAAGGACTACGCTTTGGAAACCCAAGGAGTTGTTGAAAGAAAATTTCACTTTATAACACTATTTTATCTAACAAATAAAGAAGTAATGATAGTATCAGAATATCACTATCTTTCAACCCCTGATGAATCAATGGATCTAGGCAATAATCGACCATAAATAATAATATCTTAAAAAGATGATAGAGGGGCACCTGGGTGGCTCAGTTGGTTAAGGGTCCAACTCTTGATTTCCACTTAGGTCATGATCTCATGGTTGTGAGACTGAGCCCTGTTTTGGGCTTGGTGATGAGCATGGAGCCTGCTTGAGATTCTCTGTCTTCCTCTCCCTCTACCCCTCCCCACCCTCTCTAAAATAAATACATTATTTTTTAAATTAAAATAAAATTTAAAAAAGATGATAGAAGTATGATATGATAGATATTTATTTTTCTTTGTTTTATTTTTGGTTTTGTTTGCTGATGGAAATATGAAAAAAAAATACACAGAGTTTGTCTGGCAAAATAAAAACTACAACAACAAAACCCAAAACCCACAATCAAACCTGAATCTGATCAAGCCTCTAGATCTAACCACCAATTTACAGACACAACAAAAAACAGAAGACCTGATAATGGACCCAGATGCGTACAATTAATGGAATCAGACTATGGAATACCATAGCAAGGGTCAGCAAACTATGGCCCATAGGGTCAATTTGGGTCCTGATTGAAACAAACACATTGTAAGTAACTTTAAGGAAATCAAAAAAATCTAAATACGGCTGGGATATTGATGATTTTAAGAAATTTTTAAGCTTTCTTTTTGTTTTGTTTTAGCTATTATATTACACCTATATTTTTAAGAGCACTTATCTTTTAGATATATATTCTGAAATGTTTACAGAAGAAATGACACAATATCTAGGATGTGCTTCAAAATAACCCAGGGCATAGGGAGTGAGTGAGTATAAAGATAAGACAAGAATAGCCATTTAGTGGTATTTGTTGAACATGGTGATAGATAATTTGTGTTAATTACACTATTTTCTTTACTTTTGTATAAGTTTGAAGATTTCCACAATAATTTTTAATGCCTCTTTTCATGGAACTTGCATTCTAATGGAGGAGATGATAATTAAGATAACTATATATCTATCATAAGTTAGATGCCAAGATGAGTTTAATAGAAAAAAACAGTAAGATTTTGAGGGGGAAAGGATATGAAATGTTGACAGGCTGCTACTAAAATTTTTGAGAAGGTGGCTTGCAGTGTGTAGTATATGAGCCACCTATCCCACCCTTAAGTTTGGAACAGAGTCAGCTTCCTGAGCAGCACTTGGCAAAAACTGAGCTACCTAAAGTGGTGCTTGCAAGCATACACTCTGGAATAAATTTCCTGGGTCCAAATCCCAAATCCCAACTCTGCTACTTACTAGCTGTGTGAACTTGGGTGAGTTCTTCAGCATCTCTGTGCTTCAGGTCCCTCATGTTGTATGTCTTTGGTAAATGTCAAAACAAATGTTACTGACATGGGAATTGATGCTGAAAGTCTTTTCAAAAATTAGCAGGCTTCTTATCAGTATACTAAGTGAGTTTTCAATATTCTAACACAGTGGTTCCCAAGTTTAATATGCATCAAAATCAGTAGAGGGCTTGTGAAAATACATACTGCTCAACCCCACCTCCCTCTCCACCAGCAGAGTTTTTAATTTATTAGGTCTGGTGTGGAGCCAGAGATGTTGTATCTCTAACAGGTTCCCATGTAATAATGATGCTGGTCTGGGCACCACTTTAAGAACCATTGCACAAAGAATTCTCTTATTCTGCTGCTGTTTCAAAAGAAAAACGGAAAGATGAATACACATGACTTTAACAAAAAGCAAATTTTTTTTAAGAAATCATTTGCTACCCTAGCCTCATATTAACAGAGGAAACAACATTCTTAGTTTTTCAGCAAACTGAGAGTTTGAGTTTTCTTCTCTTGGCTTTTATGACTGAATGAAGGAAAACTGCACTTACAGGGTAAAAATGACATACCAGCTGCAGATTATTTTTCCCATTCTTTTTTTTTTTTTTTGTAATGAAAAAATTCAACGTAGCCAGACAATTTCTCACCTACTCATCTCCATCTAAAACAAGACACCATCTGTTATGTATCCACTTAATCAGCACCATGACAAATTGGAGCACACTCAGGCCTCTGATACCGTATACCACTCACCAGGAGTTTCTGACTAGACCTTTGGAAGGTCCTGATCAGAGGCTGAGAGGACAGCTGGCCATTAGACTGCAGCTGGATACAATCAGAGAAGATGCCCCCAAGGACTCCCACCAAATAAGTAGGGTCAAACAGCCTGGCCAGGATGACGCTTGGAAAATGAGTTACCTGGGGTCTGGGAGGATTCTGAGTTTGATTTACTTTTCAAGAAGGTTAAGTTATCTTTCAAAAGCAAGTCTCTTTTCTCTTTGTGTCCATCGAACATGAAATGGGGATGTTGAGAGTTTTCAGCATGTCCCCAATCTGTGCCTGGGCTATCACTGCAGTGCTGGCTCACAGACAAAATGCCTCTATGCATGGAATGGAGGGTCTAATTTCTTTTCCTGCTGGTCTGAGGTGACCTGTCAACTGAAGCTAGACAATCCACACCACTTCAGAACTCCCCTCCAGCAGCTACAAAGGGCTCTCATCTCTTTGCTTGCTAACAATCCATATGAGTTCAAGAGCAGAGAAAGCAGGTGGGCATTTGAAATGAGAGGGGAAAAAAATCAGCTAGAGGAAAGGAAATAGATAAAAAGCAATGGTATAAGAAGGGAAAAAGTGGAGTCGGAATTTGGAGGCTGTAGTCAGGGGCAATGAGGTTAGCAGCTGAAGTTTCAAGAAATATTGTAGGTGAATTAAAAAATATATATGGTAGAAGGAATGAAGAAAGAATATAATGATACAGAACAGAAGCTATGCAGATGATGACTATAGGCTTAAAAGGAATTTTGAGGGTTCATGATCTGTTTCATGTCTCCAAGTATTTAGCCATTAAAAAGTAAAAATCACATATATAATTTGAAACAGCTTCATGATGGTATTTTCCACAATTCCCTTAATCCATCTGTAGTATTGGGAAAAGAGGAAAAATGCTTAGTTCTGTAATGAATAGAGTACATAGATAAAATAATCCCATAGGAATATAATTCTAGAATGCAAAAGAGAAAATGTTTATTCAAGGAATAAAGAGGAGATAAGAAATATTTGAAATGTTCTTAGCTCTTTACTTTTTTTCTTTCTTTCATTTGGCAAATGTTTATGAGAGCTGGCTGTGTGCCAGGCACTCTTTCAAGGAACGAGGGATTCAGCAATGAACAAAGGAGATAAAAATTTCTATCAACTTTTAGCAAGCAAGAGAATACCTTGAAAATTTTGTTGAATTGCAGATTCTTGGGCCCAAACCCAAGATTCTGATCCAGTAAATTTGTGAAAAGGCCTGGGAATACATATTTTAAATCTAAATTTCGGTGATTCTGATAGAAAGAAATATTCCCTATAGATACTACATTCACTCTTAAGGCATTTCCCACACAAGTAATGAGTCTGTCTTCCCAGTTCAGCCCCTGGGCTCCAGACCTATATATTCAAATTCTCTCCTGGACTTTTACAATCTGGCCTTAGGAAGAGAAATGCTACATGTAGAAAAAAGAAGAAAAGAAAAGAAATTACCTCTAAATCCATACCTACACTTCTTTCTACATTCCCATCTCCATGAGAAGCATCACCCTCTAGTTATGAATGAGTGAATTGTAAATTCATCTTAAAATCACATCTCTCTTTTCCTTTCATAAATCTAGTCACTCCAGGACCATTTCCCTGATATCTAGTATATTCATCTCTGTTCCTTCTGTTTTAGGTCAGCCTCATTAAACACCACCTTGATTATTTCCAGTCTTCTAATTATTCTCAGAATCTGCTCTTCCAGTCTATCCTCTCTGCTGTTTCCAGTGTGATCTTTCTAAAAAAAAACAAAAACAAAAACAAAAAAAACCAATCATTTAACTTCCCCATAAGTAGCCTCATTACTGATTCAAAATTGCCTCCTGAACAAAATCCAAGTTTTATGAAAAGGTTAACTCATAATGTGGTGGCCTCTCCAGCATTTTCCACTTACAGAACTCTTTCCAACTTCCAATGCCCTACAAGTCAGCCGTCACTCAATCATACTTTTCAATCTGTGATGTCTTTGCTCATTCTTGTACCTCCATATGCCTAGAATGGCCTTCTTCATACCCATGGCCACTTGATAAATGCCTACTCATCTGTCAACACTCACTTCACTATAAAATTTCCTGAATACCCCTGTATACCTTCCCACTCCCCCAAAGAACTGACTTTTCTTTGTTCCCCTATATTACAGTGTGCTTCTGATATAATGTATATAGCCCCTTAGGACACATATTTCATCACTTGTGTGTCTCAGTTGGGTGTGTGTTGGCAAGCCTCTTAAAGACATGGAGCTTATTTTGCCCTATGTGGGACATTTTATCACAGTGTATTCTCAGTCTTGGATGAATGAATGTATGAATGAATAAATGAATGAAAATAATGACTCATTAAGAAGTATAACTGAAAGCTTTGTGACATAGATTTTTTAATATCCTATATTTTACTCTTGTAAACTATTTTCATTTGCCTGTCCTGTCGTACTAAATCTGAATCAAATAAAGCGTGGTGCTTCCTTTAGTTGCATGCCAGTTTGAACTTTTATCTTTAACAATTAAATCTCAAATTAAGTTCTTTAAGTATTATAGATCTTAGTCTAAGTATTATAGATCTTAGATTTTTGTTCTCGAGCAGAAAAACACTAAGCTCCAAAACTTCTTTCCTGCATATAAATTTTGTTTTACAATGGTTTCAAGCTTTGTTTATACCTAAGAAAAGAAACTGATTAGTGGTCACATGTTGTAATAGTAGAGAATGACTCAGATTTATTGGTCTTATCTAAACTATTTTCACAACATCTGGATTAGGAGGGAGTAGAGAGCCTGTTTTCTTTTATAGTAACAGATTCCAAGTACTTCATTAGCATGCCTGAGTGGGTCAGCCTTTGCTGTCTATTTCTCAGGTCTATTTAACCCAACATCAAATGAACCTTATTATATAACCCAGATCTTGTTAATTTCTCAAGGAATACAGAGGTGAGTCCACCACTGATCTTGTTCATGAACTAGTAGTGGGATAGTAATGTGTTTATTTGTTGCTATACTTTATTTTTTAAACAAGTGTATCATTGCTTATTCAGTGTCTGATGTACTTTGAGTTGTTCTCCAATCGGTAGCAATAGGTTCATAATTTTCCATCTGCACTCAACCAAGCTTCCATGAACCTAATATTGGGTATTTGGCAGATGATGATAACCCCACATTTCTGCAGCTTTTTATATTTACAATGCACTTTGCCAGGCATAATCATCCTTATTTGATGCCTGGCAGTTTTATGAGAAAAGAGTGAAATTTACTGGCTAGTAAAAGCTAACAGACTCTTGTGTGCGCCCTTGTAAGGATCACTTCCTTACACACTGGGATAAGTGACACCCTTATACCCTCTGACCAGATAATTTTCTGGAATAGCATGAAAGAAAATATTTAGAAGAGAAAAAAAAAGTAGATTATTTTCCTTTGCTCCTTTTCCTGGTATGTATTACTTTGTTGTGGCTGAAAAATAATAATGAGAGAAGCAAAACTTTACCTTCAGGTAAAAGTGTCTTTGAATGAATCTTTTAGAGATTCCAGATGCTTAAATGCACATTTGCAGCAGTAGTTAGAAAAAATCATTTTCAAACAGAACTGTTTGCCCCTGATTTATTCCTCTAAATAATTCTTACACTAAAAAAAAAAAAAATAAATCCTGACAATTACCTGAATAATAAGAGAAATCTTCCTGTGGTTAATTGTCAGTTGAGAGAAACATAATGGTGTAAATAGCACTTTAAAAAGATATTTGTCTTTTCTGTACCTTACAGTTCAAAATTATGTCTCCTGATTTTTGAAGCACCAATCTTGAGCTGTTTAAATTCAAGGACTTCATCTGTATAGAGCTGGGAATTGCCAAGATATTAATACCTGCATTTTTATGACACATTCTAAAGTCAATAGGAAAGAGGTTTCTGAATAAAAGCCTTAAAATTACCTTATGAATTATTAATTACGGGGCATATTACCTTTGAATTATAAAAGCCCAGAAAAATGGAAAGGAGAATTGAAAAACATCAATCTCAGGTTCTTTAAAAATGTAATACCAATCATTTGAGCAGTGTACAAATCTTTTATTAAAGATAAAAAGGAGGTGATACGTTTTTTATTAACTGGAGGATATGTTCAATCCACATGATTAAAAATCTCATTACTAACTCAAGTCAGGAAAGTGATTTATTACTAAAACAGAATGGGAGGCATTCGGTTGTCCATAGCAGCGTTTATCAGGAGTGGAACTATCAGTTTGTATCTATTTTAGCATGCTTAATATTTTTTAAAGGTGGCCTTGCCATCTGTTTGAAGAATTGAAGATATTTTTCTAAAGTTGGCAAGCTTAAAGAAAAACATTAAAGCAGAAACATTAGCTGTTTTTCATTTAGCTTAAAGTTTTAAGTTTTAGAAGTAAAGATTCTATTTGTGCTTTAATGAAGGTTAAGTTTTCTAATGTAAGGGGAAAAAAAAGAGAGAGCCTATTATGGTTCCTGTTTTCAATACATATATTTTTAAAGGTTCTAGTTTGTAAACATTTATTATAGGAAGACAATTTTGGGGGTGGGTGGAGGAGAGATAATGTCATGTGTATTTGGTATTTGCAATGACAATGATTAGTATTATTATCTTTCAGATACATTGTTAACACTTTGTTTTTGAGAGTAATTGTGATAATTGCTTTTCTGAATGATTTCATAATCCCTCAGGTCTTTTTTTAAATATTTATTTATTTTTGAGACAGAGAAAGAATGTGCAGGTGCACAAGCGAGGGAGGGGCGGAGAGAGAGGGAGACAGAGAATCTGGAGCAGTCTCCAGGCTCTGAGCTGTCAGCGCAGAGCCGGATGTGGGGCTCAAACTCACTAACAGTGAGATCATGACCTGATCCAAAGTCTGATACTTAACCAACTGAGCCATCCCGGTGCCCCAATCCCTCAGGTCTTACTTAATTCAATATCTAAAGTAGTATATTTAGAAATGAGTCCCTTGTCATTAACATAATTATTTAGTACTGAATTTGTTTTTATTCATAATATAATGAAATATATCCGTCCAGATGTCAGGGAAATAAATGAGGGTTGATGCTGCTATGATGTGCTTCATGGACATTGAGTGTAACCTGGAAGCTGGGCCTGATTTGGCTTGATGCAGGGGAGACAGGGTTTAGTACAAGGAAAATGGCACTATTTTCTTAACACTTTCAGCTGAGGATGAGCTTGCTGTGTTGGGAAGATAGTGAGAAAATGGCTTGGGGAGAAATGGGAGGAAACAGCTTTGGTTGTTCATCATGAGATTAAAGGGAGTGAGTTTGGATTATAGCTAAAACAGAACCCAATTATTGGAAATTTAGGATCCGACTGAAGTTATACAAAGCAGTGGAAGGTTTTAAGAAAAAGAAGTGGTGGAAAGAAAAAATGAAGAGTCATTCCTTGGACTGGAACATTTAATTCAGGGAGACAGCCAGAATGATAGAAGCAAATGATCCCATGGGAAGTAGGTGATGAGGCCCAAGGCAGTAGGAACTGAAAACTGATGTTGATAAAAAAGCTCTTAAAAAAAAAAAAAAAAAAAAAAAAAAAAAAACCAAAAAGGTCTTGAGGGAAGAATTTACTAGACAACTCTGATTTTCATATCATTTGCTTATAGTTTGTTTTAAATAATTCAATGTTTTTTAAAGACAGATTCTTGATGTTTTCCTTCATATCTCTGTCCTTTGCTATGACTGGAAGGCTATTCTTGGTTTTAGGTGGTTATGTCAGTGCCACAGATCTTAGGGAGCATGTAAAAGTTCTCTACAGCCTTTCTTTTCATGTAATCCTTCATGCAGAATCAGACACTGAATTCAGTCAGAACTTCTGTTCACACCTTGCAGAGGTCATTTGACTCTTCTTGTCCAGGCTAGGGACAGCTGGGATTGCATCTGTGTGCCCATTTTGAAATGGTGCCTTCGTGGATGGCTTATTTTAACTAATTCTAGGGGCACCTTGGCTTGAGGCTGTTTTGGAATTTGGGTTTCTAACTCTGTAAACATTAAACAATAACTTCTGTACTATAAGTTGCCAGTATTATAATGGACAAGAAAGACTGAGAACCTACCAATACTTTTCTCTCTCATTTAAAAAGAAAAATTTTACTTAAGAATGGTTGCCATAGATATGCTCACATTGTTTAGTTTCTTGGCATGGGTATGTGTGTATATCTTCTCTGACTTATATAGTGCTTTCTGAAAAAGAAAGTCTACAGAGTCTCATGTCCATCTATCTATATTTATACGTTTGTGAGTGTACATATGTACTCTAAAGAAAAGAAAAGAAAAACTGTGCTTTGAATACAAAATGCCTATTACAAAGCATCATATTTCTTCAAGCTGTTTGGTGCCTTTGAGTATTTGAGTTTAGACAAATGCCTTTTCCCTGTTCCTTTATTTATTTATTTTTTTAAGCTGGCACATTCTTGTTCAATGAAAACAAGGGAGCAAGGGATTATTCTAGCCATTGAAATAGAAATGGTGTGTGAATCTGACAGCTGGAGCTTGGGTGTGAGATATTGCAATTTTTGCTGTAGGGAAAGGAGATAAAATGAGGTTTTGAATTTCATAGCATAAGGGGCTACCTAAATAGCAGCTGTTAGGTATGAGATCCCTGCTGAAGATTAGAAAATGATGGGGGTTAGGTGTTCCTAAACCCAAGGAGTTGGAGGTGGGAATGGGTGAAACACATTGCTTTATTTGAAGTGATTTTTCCCCCTTTTCTAACTCATGGCAATTGCTTTCTGAGTGTAGAGCTGCACATTCATAAATTCTCTTCACTTGCTTAGACTAAAAATACCTGCAGCCTTAGAGTTTTCATTTTGGAGGAGCTGAATAATATCCACAGATTACATGAGAGAGTACATATTTTGAAATAGCAGAAATTGTTAATAACATTTCAGTGGGTTTGGTTCTGCATTTCAAGAGGGAATGTTGTAATGAGTTTGACTTCTACATGACAATAAAGTGATATCTCTCTCTCTCAACAGCACTTAGTTGGTAACTTTTTATGCATTTATTACTCCCTCATATTAAAGATTTTTTAATATGTCCTATCTTTCTTAAAAGAGAGATGCTCACAGTATACCTCTCCTTTCTTATTTCCCCTCTTCCACCATTACACATCCTCTCCACTCTCCAATCTCAATGCGCTACTTTCAATTCATCAAATATAAGTTGATATTTCTCATTTCTATGATTTCACAACAGTATGAAATGTAGAAAATAATTTTTTTTCCCAAAGTAACCACTACAAATGCTTACATGTTGTAGTAGGATGGTTTTTATGGTGGACTCCTAAACACACTTTCCAAATAGCCTAAATCAACGGTTCTCAAACTTTTTGATAACAGAATCGTCCTTAAAATTATTGAGGACTCCTGAAGAATTTTTATTGAAGTGGTTAAATAACATCTATCAATATTTTCCATGTTAGAAATTAAAATTGAGAATAATTTTATTCTTTTAATGTTTTTAGTTGTTGTTTTCTTTTACTTTAGAGAGAGAGAGAGAGAGAGAGAGACAGCGCACGCGCATGAGTGAGGGAGAGGGACAGAGGACAGAGGGAGAATCTCAAGCAGGTTCCATGCCCAGAACACAGCCTGATGGAAAGCTCCATCCCATAGCCCTGCAATCATGACCTGAGCCAAAATTAAGAGTCAGACACTCAACTGACTGAGCCACCTGGGCACCCCTAAAATTGAGAATAACTTTAAATGTTATTTATCAATTCATTAAAAATTAACAGTAATAAATCCATTACATAGTAATATAAATAACATATATGACAAATAAACATTCTAACATTTAAAAATTGCCATTTTTCTCAAATGGTAATTCTCCAGATTTCTTTCTATTATAAATTATATGATTCTAATACTTTTAAATATTTTGAGGTTATTTTATGGTCTATTACATGTTATCATATGGTCTATTATATGTTTTATGGTCTATTATATTTATGGAGAATATTCCATGTGCACTTAAAAGAATGTGTGTTCTGCTATTGGGTGGAATGTCTACACTATACTATCGATGTCTACTAGATCCAGTTGGTTTATAAGTGTTGTTCAAGATTTTTATTTCATTATTGATTTTCTCTCTAGCATTTCTATCCATTATTAAAAATGGGGTATTGAAATTTCCAGTTATCATTGTTAATTGTCTATTTCTCCCTTCAGTTCTGTCAGTTTTGTTTCATGTATTGTGGAACCCTGTTGTTAGGTGGATATGTTTTAAAAATGTTGTATCTTCCTGATAGACTGAACCTTTGGTAACTATAAAATATCCTTCTTTGTCTCTACTAACATGTTTTTGCCTCAAAGTCTATTTTATCTGATATTAGTATAATCAGCCCAGTTTTATTCTGGTTACTGTTTGCATGGTATATTATTTTCTATCCATTTACTTTCAATCTATTTGTGTCACTGAATCTAAATGTGTCTTTTGCAGACAGTCTGGAATTGTCTTCCCATGGCGCATTCCCTCATTTCATTAGAACCTCTATGCAAATGTCACTTCCTCGTCCCTGCCAGATCTCCCGTGCCTAGAATAGTGACTGATACAAGGCAGTGACTCAAAACATATTTGTTGAATAAATAAAATTTAACCTAATCTTATATAGAAAAAGTTAAATTTTATGGTTTAATGTTAAACAGAGTACAAAAATTCTACTCTTACAGTTTCAGAAATAACATGCAACTAATTGTTAACAACCTACCACTTGTCAAGTTTTAGTGAATTTTAAAGAAGAATATTCAGAATGGCATTTCCAGAATGGCAAAGTAAGGACTTCCCAAAAAAAAAACACTTTTCCATAAAGCAACAGGAACACTGGCACAAATGATCAAAATCAACTTTTTCAGAACTCTGGAAATTAACCGCAGGCATACAACAATCTGAGCATAGTTCATTCAAGAAAATGGATGACTCTTGGTAAGAGTAGAGAGATTCATGGTGTTTTAACTTCATCTATTCCAATCTACCCCTCCCCAGATCCATGATAGCATTGAAAACCGGAACAAAGGCCCTACGGCAAAATCCTGCTTGGCAGGTTAAAAGCACAGCAAAAAGGCTTGTGCTGACACTGCAGTGAGTGGAACAGCACTGTGAGACCACAGTTGAAGCTAGAGGCCGGATTGTGCAGTCTTATGGTTCCTGGTAAATTTGGATTTTAGTCTGAGAAAATGGGAAGCTATTAGAAACTATTGAGTAGATAATTGACATGATCTGATTTGTGTGTTACTGGGGTTACTTCAATCTATGCTCCCTTTTGAGTGGTTCACAGCTTTCATCTTTATCATTTTCTCACCTTTTCTTTTTTCTTGCAGAAAGTTTTGTGGGGTTTGTTTGTTGTGGGGTTTTTTTGGGGGGGGGAGGTGTTGTATGTTAAGATACCAAGAGTTGCCAACTATGGATCTAATATAAGCAGTTAG
The DNA here is from genome assembly GCF_027475565.1 of Acinonyx jubatus. NCBI lineage: Eukaryota > Metazoa > Chordata > Mammalia > Carnivora > Felidae > Acinonyx > Acinonyx jubatus. The sequence goes on along the minus strand of NC_069381.1, from coordinate 135,706,449 downwards.
GAACCCCACACCTGAGTGGGACATGAAAGGATTTTTGTTAAGGGCTGCAGAAGACTTCACTTTTCAGTAAAAGAAAATTTTCTAAACACATATTTTGAAAAGAAGCCACAGTGCTAGACTATCTTATAGCACAGAAATAATTATTTACCAAGTAGCAATTTAATTTATGAAAGACAGGAAGAAGACTACTTCTCTCCCCTTCTGTTGTTTACATTTAATAATAAGAAGAAAGAACCAGTACTGAAATATTTTACTGGTAATCAGAAATTAAATGCCATTGGTTTTCAGCTATAGTAATAATAATTTCCAGTATCCTTTTGCTAAAATACAGATTGAAAAACAATTCTCTATAGCTTATACCCTCTCTTTCCAGAGCAAACAAGCTTGAAGAATGGTAGTTGAACATGGCTATGAAAAAAGTGGTAAATAGGGAACCTAATGTTAGTCTTTAATTAATTGTGTCAAGTAAGTCATCTATATATTTCTGAACTGGGATTATTTCATCAACAGTCTGTTGAATGCTTCTAATTAATTTTTTGAAATGTCCAAATTCTATCTGACCTGTAACTGTTATCTATTTTCTGTAAAGAGCTTTGGAGTGATGCCATTGCTATATCTGGTAAGCCTACCTCTTGTGGTAGCCTTGGATCTCATATTTGAATACAATTATATTAGAGAGCACAGATTAATTTGTTTTACATATTCAGAGCTAGTTTTTTGGGAAAATGCTATGCAAATTTATGTAAATTGGAATACATGTTTATGTAAAACAACATGTGATTATGCATCCCTAAATTTACAAGAAAAATTCTGCTAGTCTTCTCTTAAAGTAGAGAAAATACAAATATACTCACAATCCCAGTTTGGACTAGGATTCTTGCTAGAATGGTTTGTCTGGCATGTGGAAAGGCTCTCATGTGCCATGGCATTGGTTAAGGATTCTGTGTTTCCTTTGCTGAAACATGGTTTTCGGCTTGAGTTTCAGAGGATGTTGCCAATTTTATCTCCCCTTCTCTGCTTTCCTTTATTTCTGTGATGAAAGATCCTGATTTCCACTAAGTAATTCAAAACAGTTTTGTGGGTTGGTACTCATTTTATAAATAAATGTATATTGGTCGAGGCCACTGCATTTGCCTTTTTGTAATGAACTGTCATGTCATAAACAGAATGGCTCATCCCAGCTTTTGGAGACACTCCCTTTGTTCTTTCTCTTTTTGCCATGCATAGGAATACGATTGCTTCATTCTTTTTGGCTATGGTGACCACATATATAATATTTGGTCTAGACAAGGACATCTTTGAGAATAAACAGGTTGCAATCATTAATTTTTCCAGTTTTAGGGTTTGAACAAAGACCGATCCAGGAAAGCTGAGACATCTGATTACCCTAACGATGGCTAATTCTAATTGTTTTTTTTTTTTCTCCCTTTGGCAAGTTTATGTGACTGCTCCATTTGCATGTTCAATCCTAATTTTTTTTATTTTTCTAAGCCTCGCAATTTTTCTCAGTTAGATGTTCTCTAGAATTCTCAGGCAAGAATGTTATCTTTACCTATCAATCGTTTTAACTATTAGTTGTCAAATTTCCTTTTCCCAAATGATTCTTTTCACTGTTGTTTGGCTTGGTTAAAAGGTGGAAATTTCCCCATTAGGTTTTATGTTTATCCTTCTCAGAAAGAGAGAGAAAGAGTAATTGAAACATAAGCTCCCATCCTTAAGCAACCTCAGGCACTGTTTCTTTTCTTCACAAGTTCTGTCAGTTGCTTTCTTTTTTCAAGTCTGCATGTTGCCAACCTGAGAAAAATCTTACCTTCCAGGAAAGGCTTAAGGCTGTGGTAGGCAAAAAGCACTGAATGTTGTAACAACTAAACAGTGAGCTATTTTACTTGCTGGAGGTGATTCCATTCTACCAAGCTTGATGGTAATTGGAATGATACATCCTGAAAAAGGAGGAGGGTCATGAGAAATGTATACACAATTTCTCGGAATGAGACATTGTTCTAGCAACCTGGTGGCTTACGTGACAGAAAATTGAACAAATTTTGACTCTCTTTTATTCAATAATCTTTAAATTATTTTCCACTGTTGCTCAAATATGGTAGGAAAAAAACCATCTCACAGTAGAGTCAATAGAGTTGAGGCAGTTTCTGTACCTTTGTGAGTGTGTGACAGGGCAATGGAAGGACAGCTAGCCTACTCAGAGGGAGACTGTGATTTCAGTTTACTGACTAGGTTTGAGGCTTGGTTTTTGCTAATATTAAAGGGGGGGGGTGGGTGATAATTATCTCCAGATGATACACTTGAAGTCTGGAAGAACAAATGAGACTTTGAATATTGAAATATGTTAGACATCGCATGAATGTAAGTAATATTATAATGCCATGTATCTACATAGTAGGAATTAAATGAAAGTTAATTGCCTGATTGTTAAATGATGAAATGAAAGTGTCAGTGTGCAATTACAATTTCTTCTCCCTCTTTTAGCAGATATATGTTTTTTTCATCCCTAATACTCTAAAATAACTTTTTGTAGAAAGAGAAAGGCAAATTTATTGATTTTAGGACAAGCAACTTCCTCCCCGATAATTAGTCATGGTATTCTGTTGTCTCATATCCTTTTCAGAATAAGGCAAAGTATGAATAAATGAATGTATAAAAAATCATGGTTTTGAAGGAAAGCCTCGTGAATCAATGGTTACATCCTCATGAAGCTGGAACAATGGATGAAAACTGAATAAATATTTGGGAACATCCAGATTGCTTGTCTTTTACAATGTGTTATCTAGAACTGGAGTTTGAATCTCTGAACTGTTGGTCACAAAACAACCATCACTTAATATCCATGTATTTTAGCTGGATTACCCTCTAATTTCTATATGTAATTTTACTTTAATTGATCTATAGTTAATTTCAGCTATTAATATGAATTATTGTATGTATTTCTGCAACTCTTCCATTTTACTAATTGTGCAGTTCAGCTGTAATTTGTATCCTCACAGTTTTGAGGACTTTCTATATTATTTCATCCATGTTAAGGGATTAAAGTGAACTTTATCCTAACCCTAGTATTCATGACCCTTTTCTGTTTTGGATTCTTTGTGAAGGAAACTGCATAATTAAAGGACAATAGTGACATGGAAACAAATTAATGCTTCAGCAATGGCCTATCAAGTGTCTCACACATTCTTCTTATTCCAACCTTACCTCCCCCTACCTCCTTCTTCATCTGGTCTGAGGGCAAGATATTTTGATAAAGTTAAGAGGACATGGCTTGGTTTCAAAAGGTTGCAAAAGCAATTTTGCAATCCTTACATTCAGGGATGCCTGTAGAGGGAAAAAGCCCGGTGATTGTGTCCTTTTGAGTCATCAGCTCTATGATGGACAAGAAGGAAGAAATAATTTTCCTGCCCCTACAACCATCTGTTTGTTCATGCTTACTGCACGAGATACAGCAATCAAAAGACAGCAAGAAAAAGGGGCGTCTGGGTGACTCAGTTGGTTGAGTGTCTGACTCTTGGTTTCAACTTGGGTCATGATATTATGGTTCCTGGGATCGAGCCTTGAATTGCACTCTGAGCTGGCAGCATGGAGCCTGCTTGGGCTTCTCTCTCTCCCCTTCTCTTTGTTCCTGTCCCACTCACACACACTCTCTCTCTCAAAATAAATAAATAAACTTCAAAAAAAATTTTAACTGACAGCAAGAGGAGTGTGGATTATCATTGCCATTAAGGCATAGTGATATCACATACTAGTAAAATGTAGCCCAAGCAATGCTTCATGTACCCACCAGTCGGATGATCAGATCCTCCTTGGATGGGGAGCCAGTGGTAGATACGAGTAGATGAGCAGGAGCCACCCAGAAAAGGAAGGAAAAGGAAGTGGTAGTTCCCTCTTCTTTACCTATCATGTCTTATACTAATGGGCTAAGGGATAATATTGGTCTGTGTTACTTGCTCTTCAAGGTAACAAAGAGTCTTTGAAAATTCTGATGTCACATGTAAGTAATGCCACAGTTACAGGTTCTTGAGAGTATAAGGAGTTTAAGTTTTGCATTCTGCAGGCAAAATATTGAAGAAAATTCACCCCACCATTTACAGTCTTGAAAGATACATGTCCAGAGAATAGCAGCCGCTCTGTTTTCTCACTTCTCTTGGCTAATCCTCATCTCCTAATCTTTTTTGTATCTTCTTTCAGAACAAGGAACCAACTAAATAGTATACACTGAGTCATTAAGTATATTAGACATTTCAACCACTGTTAATTATCAAACAAGTCACAGTATTGTAGGGACATATAAAACATATAACAATGAGAATGACTCCCATACTCCTTATGTGCCTCCCCTGACTTTGTCACATGCACACATGTGTTTGGAAACACACACACACACATAGACACAGAGCAATGTTTTCTGTACAGTGCTGTTTCTCTTTTTTTGTAGCATGACTTGTGTATGCCAGAGATAGCATCCTATCTGAATTGTACAAGCTCATGGAAGTTCTCAACTATGCAATAAACCTGGCCAAGGAGAAAAATGAGTAACTTATAAACTATAGACCAAATAAAGATTGATACTGGATAAAGAGCCTCTAGTGTGGATAAAGAGCTCCATAGTAACCTATGTTTGAATTTCTCACCTAGGGCCTAATTTAAATATTCAAGTTCTAAAACCAAGTAGTGTCATAATCCTGATTGGACGATTGTGAAAACTAACATTTGTTGAGTATACAGTAATTGCCAGTGACTTGCTAAACATTTTGAGAATCTTAGTTTATCTAATTCACACTAGCCCTAGGATGACACTGCTGTTATCATCCTGATTTCACAGATAATTTTTACATCTAGGGGCTATAGAAGGTAAATACTTATTTCTATATGGCAGAAGTCCTTTGGAATCCAAAGCTAAGCTCTTAGCAATTTATTATTGTTTCTCCTATGTCAGGTTTTTGCTTTGTGTGCTCATTTTTATGTATACTCATTACAGATATGTGAAATCTGGTTATTCTGAGACACTGTCATCTATTTATGGGTTGGCCAGCCAATTAGATCTAAAAAGTGACATACATTCATTTCTTCATATAAGTTTTCATATATATGTGTGTGTATATAAATAATTTACTCATGAATTTATAATTCATCCCAAGATCTATTTTTAAGAAACAATGCTGAGTGCTGACTGAAACAAACATTACATTGTTAGATTCTAAGAGAGAACATAATGTTTAACAGTTGCTAGGCACAATGGGACAGTCTTCTTCTCTCCCAATTTATTAAAGTAATGCCACTTATTGTTTGACTGTGCCAACTATTTCAGATGGCTTTGAATACCGACTTGGTAAGTGCTTTACTGAAACAGTCATTAAGTTCTCCCACTCCTGAGGCAACCAAATTTTTATCTCTCAAGATGAAATAAAAGTGATCTCAATGTTGCCCAAATCAGCATCTGAGAGGGAGGAGAAAGGTCACTCATGAATGGAGTTAAGTTCTGACTACTTTGCAAAAAAGGAAGCAAGTCAAATCGTAAGTCATGCACTGCTGATTTAACGTGTGGGAACAAGAAAGACAGGAAGAAGCTTAGAATGCTGGAGAAAGCTATGTGCCTGCCAGTGTCATAAAATTCTCTTTGTAATTCAAGAAAAAAAGAGTTGTGCTGTTGGAAATAGTCCAAATTTGGCTGCAATAACTTTTTTTCATATATCTTAAAGGGTTATCAGTGGCTCTTTTTGGATTTGAATGATTCTGTAGCAACAGTTTTCCTTTAGAAAGTATAAATTGATCACCATCTGAACTAGAAAATTAGCCTGACTCATCAGTTTGCAAATCGCTGGCACAGGATCAGGGTAGTAGGGGAGGATTAACGTTCATGGGTGGTCTGGCCTGGAAGGAAGAGGAAAAGGTGTTTCCAGGGCAGTTGTCCTTGGCATGTAACTGTTTACCAGTCCTCTTCTTTCCCTGGCCACAAGCAAAGTCCTGCCACTCAGCCTTTCATACTCCAGACTACTCTCTCTCTTCCTCATTCCTCTCTTGATATCCATTGCTGAAGCTGATTTTAAACAGATTTCACAAATGCATGTTGACAAAGAGATTCTCTTCTAAAAAAAAAAATGAATAGTTTGTGCCTTAATTTTTTGATAGAATTAAATGAAAAAGCTCTAAAAATGAGGAAGAGTAACTCAGTGGTTATTTTAAAATTAGGTAACGATGAAAGAATTTAATTTTGTTACTTTTTAAAGATTATTTATTTATTTTGAGAGAGAGAGCAAGCATGAGCAGCGGAGGGGCAGAGGGAGAGGGAGAGAGAATCCCAAGCAGAATCTGCACTGTCAGCACAGGGCCTGATGTGGCACTCGAACTCACCAACCATGAGATCATCACCTGAGCTGAAACCAAGAGTCAGATGCTTAACTGTCTGAGCCATCCAGGTGCCCCATAGTTTTGTTATTTTTTCACGTGGTGAGAAAAGGGGAAGAAATGGGCTCACTCATATACTCATACATATCTTCATCTATCATCTATGTTTATGTTTCAGGCACTATGTATAAATCAGATTTTTAATATTTTTTAAATAATATTTTAAAATTTTTTAAATAATATTTTATTGACTGCCAGTGTGATAAAACATGAGAATTAAGAAGAGAAAGGAAATAGCACCTAAGTTACGGTGGTTTTCAAGAAATGATGATAAAGTAGAAACAGATTGAAAGGTTCAATATGTTTTGGCACAACCCTATATTGGAATATAATGTTATTATCATTATACAAAAAGAGCAAGACTCCAAAAGGATTAAGAGAAAGCAACTTTCTCCTTCTTTCTCTGTGGAAGCTAGTTTTCCCCCATCCCTTGGACAAAATCCAGGGGCAGTCCATGATTCTTAAGGTCACATTCTGATAATAAAAATTTCTTTAGTCACTTTTAGTTCCACTCTAATTTTAATAACTGGAATGACCATTTCCGCAGTCCAAACTCTGAACTACATTTAGAGTTAAAGATGCTTCTCTTCCCCTGCTGAGTGTAGAGACTTCTGGTGGGAAATAGGTGTGGTCAGCTGTCTTCTCCAACGTTCTCTTCTCTTTCTCATCCTATTTCCTGAGCCAAGGCTTCTCAAACCAGGAGAGTGGGGCAGAGAGGAGTAAGTTGTTACTTTATAGGTATTCTTATGACTTGGCATTGACACACTCTGGGGTTAGCGGATACTCCAAATAGTCTCTTTTTTCAAGATTGTTTGGTGTTCTTTGGACGTTGACTGGGGGGATCTCTCAGTAGTGTAGTTCTCTGACATGGGCATAGCACTACTCCCCCAGCTCCTGCCCCTGTTGATATATCTGACAGCTTCTTATTGCTGAGATTTCTTGGAGAGATTTCTAACCCAAATCCCTTCTGCATTATCCATTTGGGCCGCCGAGGATGCCATGCATGTTTGTCACACTAATTAGAGGAGTGTAGTTGCTTCTACTACTGTGCTTTTTATCTCCTGCCACAGACTTTGGCATTTGTTCTTCTCAGGTGGGGTTCACATCCCAGAAAATACATAGCAAATGCTGTAATGTCCTTTCAAACCTCTCTCACTTCTTGAGATAGAAGAGAGCACCTCTTTTTCTTTCCCCTAGCAGGGGAATCACCTGGAATTCAGCAGCCTCCACCAATGAAACACTGTCTCTGGAATTCTTAGTCTAATTCTTTTTATATCTTCATATAAAGTGCATGTTACTCTCTGAGTGGAGTTCATGGATAACTTACATTTTTCCTCCTTGTGTTTTCTATATTTTTTCAAGTTTTCTCTAATAAAATGTCTATCTTTAAATGCTCCCATATAAAGAGTGATTAACACAGTGCTGCATATTTGAACCATTCACTGGCACAAAGGCAGACAATAGTAGTTTCTCACTATAAGATATGTCATAACTTTACATACCCATCCAACACAATTGTATGAATTATGTAGTGCTTTTTTTTTTTTTTGAAAGTTTTCATATGATCCCAACCTGGCATCTTATTTGATCAATGATATCTTAAAGAAGTGATAAGTAACTGCAAAATGGAATGAGATTTTTCTTTCATCCATTTTACAGCAGAATGCAGGTCATTCTAGTTGCAATTTCCCTTTTGCAAACAGCTGCACCAAAGGGTAAAGTATTTAAAGGTCTAATTTTACTTTGCTTTGGTGCAGGGAGGAGAAACTTTGTAGCAATTACCTCATGAGTTTTGAGCATTACATTTGGGAAGCATGATATGATGGACACTGGGATAAGGATTTTTCAAAACATCAAGAAGGTATTTAATTGATAAGTAAAAGGACAAATGGCCTTTTGAGACATGTGTGAAAGGAAAGTGTCTGGATGTACAATTTCAGAGTGGGGTGGGGTGTGCAAGGGTGAGTAACTGATAGCCCAATTGCTTTCAGTCTCTTTCACTTATAAGGGCCTGTATTATCTTAAGAGAATTATAGTTGACAGCTAGGATGAAAACAGGTCATCATTTCCAAATAATTTCACAATCACCCATGTAACAAGAATTCTTTATAAGGTTAAAAAAAAAAACTTATGCTGGCAAATTCAAATAGAACACAAGGCATTTGAAAATGTTTGCCTTATAAAGAGTACCCTAAAGAACAATATGAAGAAATGTCTAATGGTTTTTCTGTGAACTTGTGTACACACATTTCAGACTACCCAAAAATGTATGATTGATAATTTTAGTTAACAATGAAATTTAAATCTATACATGGTTTATGTTTGTCAGTGAAGTAAATCACTAGCCATGCAAAATTTATCATGGTGGTTGGGATTTGCACATACAAAATATAATACCACTAAATTCTTTGCTCTTAACCCTCTGTTGCTTATATCCTAGACCAGTGGTTCACAAACTGTGAACCTTGAACCAGTATCATCATCACCTGAGAACTTGCTAGAATTGTAAATTCTGGGGTCTTACTGAGTTACAAACACTAGGAATAGAGCCCCAAATTTTGTGTTTTAATAAGCTGTCCAGGTGATTCATAAAAATACTACATTTGAGGACCACTGTACCAGAAAAAAACAAAAAAACAGAGTTTAAAATACCCAAGCCCTTCAGTCTTTCCCAGTTAAAGGGCTATGTTCAAAGGTGAGTGAATTGCAGTTTATTAATATTTTGGTGATCAATCCAAGAAGTGAAAATTCTTGCCATGGAGATGGAAAAAATTTATGCAAGATACAAACAAATATGTATCAGTTATGCATCAGACAAGTGTTAGTAGATTCATATATTGTGTAATCCAGGATTCTGAGAAACTTTAACTTTCTCCAGTATCCAACCATAGCAATAAATGCTGATATTCACTTCAAAGATGTACTTCTTTAAGGAATTTTTTTTTGATGGAGCTAGGTATATTTTAACTACCTCAGGCACTTCGGGTGAGAAAAATATGGTTGAGGGAATGAGTTGGTGTACTGAGCTTGTGATCACAGTATGAGAGTGGGACATCATTATAGATAAATATTAAAAGGAACGGAGGAAAAGGTCTAGAATTTGTCCTTTGCAGGGCCTCTTTCTATTTCTGGGACAGGACATTGGCATTTATCCTAGCCAGGAGCTTAAACCTGAGGAATGGAGGGGCATAAGAAGAATGTGTTGTATTGTAATGTGCCACGTAGTGTAATGTGCCATATTGTAATATGGTACAATATGATTTGTATTGTAATGTGTATCTCAACATAAACTCCCAACATAGTATTAAACATCAGAGGAGAGAGGAAAAGGGGAATGAAATGATACAAAATAAAAAATATAAAAAGAATACAAAATTTGTTACACATAGTATGTGATATACCGATTGTTCTGTGACAGTGTAAAACTCACAATTTTTGTTAAGATAAGCTCAAAAACCACAGGTAAACCATGAAGACAAATCCAAGGAGAAATCATACCAAAACAGGCTGTATTCCTCTACCATGTTTCTTTTTGTCCCCATTACTTCTGGTGTTCTGATATCTAAGATGATGTCTATGTGAAATGTGTGGTGCATGAGCCATGTGTAGATTACCAATGGCTGTGTGAGCTGCTTGGGTGGATGGAGGTGCTTGAGGTCCCTGGGAAGGAACAAGGTCATCTCTGGGCCTCAGACACTGTAGACTAAAGATAAAGCAGATGCATGTTTTCCAGATGGTTCTGTTGGGGCCTTTTCACCTCCCATTAGCACTCAGTGAAGCTACTTGGCAAGGGAGAACACTGCAAAATGGTCACGTTGGTCAAATCTAGGAGAGGTATATAACAGCTGCCCTCCTTTCCAATGTTACCAGACCAGTGGTGAAGAAGCACATATAGGACATGGGATACTGAGAATTTTGTAGGATTCTCAATGGTCAGGGAGGAGTATTTACAGTGATGCTCAGGAAGGTTATTGTTTTTGTCCATGAGGCTGTGCCACCGCATGTCAGACCCTCTCCAATTTATTTGTTCAAGTTTAGAAGTTTTGGGCCAGCAGAAAGGTATTATACTGTTGGCAATGAATAGAAGAGGCAACATAGGAACTCCATATACAAGATAGCATGGAATGCAGGGGAGCAATATAAAGTTTACTTGCAAGGAGGAAGTTCACAGTCAAATGGTGGAAGCAGCATGGGAGGGTTTAATGAGGATTACATGCCTAACAGTTTATAGAAAAGTGCAAGAGCTGGATGAGGTAGCAATGATGTTTTTAATCCATAGTGAATCAAATTCAGGAATTCGAGACTATAATCTTGTTTGGAGAAGAACAGATATATATTCAGTCTCCATATAACTTGGTGAATTCTGCCACCTATACAGGTAGTGGATTTTCTTCAGTGTGCCTAAAAATTGTTGCTTGGCACAGTTATTCTGTGCAGCCAAGAGGGAAAAAAAAAACCTCTTTTATTATTATTATTATTATTTTTGCTTTCCCACATAGAATCAGTTTGTGGATTGCATAAACCACAGGATATAATTCTACTATTTCAGCCAGAAACTTTCCCATCTGACCAAGACAATTGCAAATATGCTAAACTTGCTTTAATGAAAAGTCATTCTTTACATAGCTTACATCGACATAAGATGACAAGTCACCACCAGATAAAGGGTTCTTTGTCTGAATCAAACAATAAGCCAGCTCTTCCACAAAAAAAGCCATTCTATTCTGAACTGAATGCTTTTTCAACTAATGCTGTATTCAGGACCAAAACCAAAGGAGGCCCATCTGCTAGGAAGGCCAAAAGCCCATTGTGTGGTGTGTCAGTCCAGTCTGTTAGGGAAATGGTCACTCTAAAACTGTTTGCAATTTAAAAGTGCATATTGAGAATTATGTTAACCTCTATTGACTGACTTCTGTTAAATGCGCCATTAAGAATCCAATTTACCCTGGCTTCCTCTAAAATGTTGTGCTGAGGGCATTCTGATAGGTACATGATGGCGGTCAATTGTCATAGGCTAAAAGTCAGTACCTCATTAGCTCAAACACACCAAGCACTTGTTCCTAACTGTAATGAGGGCTCTCTTGCCCTGGAATTATGGGAGCACTGATAGAATATCACCTCATATGATGATTTGAGGACTGTCAGGCTGAGTCTAGGGGTAAATGCTGATTGAACAAGGCTGAGAGACCCTAGATGGTGAACTCTGACATCACTCTTTGCAAATCTGGCTCTGCGTCTTCTGCTTAGAGTGAAAATTTACAGAGGTTAGAACCCAAGTGTCAAGTCAAAATGAGATGATGAATTAGGTCAATCACTACATGGTAGTCATGCAAGTCACGCTAGTGCTTAGTAAAAAGAACATGCTTTTAATTACTTTTACTGACACTCACATTTATTTTCTTTTGTCATTTAAATCATCACAGGATTGTTAATGAAGTGTCAACCTAAAAACAAACAAACAAAAAATCAGATCAAGAGACAAAACGTTTATTTGGGATCAAAGAATTGTACACAGATTTGGGTAGAAACCTGAATAGTGTCCCAATTACAGGATGTAGACTCGGGGTTTTTATGGGGAAATAAAAGGAAGATTAGTAAGTTGTTTTTGGGAAGAGTTCATTGGTGCTGACAAGCAGGGCTAGGTTTGTAATTTATCGATTGGTCTGACAAAGTGGTCACTAAGCGAAAGTTTACCTTTATCAGTCTTTTCAAACAGGATATTCTTGTTCTTGCTGACTTCTAGGAAGGTTGGCGGTTTGGCCTAGTTCAAAGATTCAGAAAACAGGACATGCAAGGCAGTTGCCCTGAAAAGGCTGCTCAGGCTCCATCTTAAAAAGGCTTTAATTACGTTTTTTCGTAAAAGTTATCAATTCACTGGTTAACTGCAACTTTATTTTCTTTCTTTATAAATGTTTCTTTACCATACTATTGAAAAATAATCCAAAAGCATCTTTGCTAATATTTTCAGGTCCTTTTTCTAATCCTGTCTTTTCAATGATGCCAGCAATGAGATGAAATTGCCCATCCTAATATTATTCATTAGGTAAATTGTAGCTAACTCATTTTTTTGAGAAGTACATGTTGAAAACCTTTCTCAGTATAAATCAACATAAACCAATGTTGGTTTTGTAACTTACTGTATTCTGTGAGGTCAAATTTTCAACGGAACTACTGAATTCCACCTCAAATGAAATGTATCAATCAAATATATCTTCTTCCTGAGTTACTTGAGACACTATTAAAACTCTCCTTAGAATTTTCTTGCCTTCCCCACCACCCAAACAGAATTGAAAAGGTGTTGATCACACCTCAGATCTATATCCATATACTCGAGTGTTTGTCTTCCTTAGGGACAGTTGCAATTTATTTGGATATTTCTGATAGAACTGATTTCACAAAATTTTAGTCATTTTAGTTTCTTTGTTATCTGGAAGTACTGATTCAAAGGCAAACTAGTGTCTTAGAAAAAGTACTAATTTTAAAATATACAGCTTTGGTTTGAATTTCAGCTCTGGCTCTTATTGGCTTTGTTACTTCCAGCAAGCATTAAGTCACAGTGTCTGTAGCTAAATTCTGAGAAAATAATAACAACAATATTGTTCTAACGTGAAAATATTTCATATCCAGTAAAGAGCAGTTCTGTTAGTAGTGGCTATTACACACTCAAGATTTGGAAAACCTGGAGCAGGATGGGAAAATAAACCTAATGGGAATGCCTCTGGTCATTCAGAGCTCATCATGCAAATCCTGGGGTTGATCTGTGACATAGGTTCTGTTCTTTGGAAATCGGTTACAACCTGTGACACTCTGAAATGCATGTCAGGTGGCTGAGTTCTTCTGCAAGAACACTAACCAATCAGAAAGGAATAAGAAAATCTCTGGAAGAAAAAGAATATCATTTTTTATAGATTCCATTATTAGCCAGATAAGTCTTGGTTTTGGTGTTAAAACATAAAAGAAAAAATTTAATCAGGTTATGAAAACAAATATGCCATGTTTCAATTTATTGTCTCTCTGTCCTAAACCTATTCTTCTTTGTCTGCTATGTGATCATAGAGGTAGACTTTGTAAATATTTCTCTTTCACAGATGGCATGATATTAAGCCTTGCCATTTGGAGGGGCAAGGGGGGACAATAGAGGAGGAAGGGATTGTTTTTTTTTCCTTTATGGTTCCAGTGTTCCTCGCTGGTCAGCTTCCTCCAGCATTCAATTCTACCCGATGTTTTCCTCCTGCAGAATGCAGTTTCTCTGGTGCTAGCCTCCTGCAAGGTGTGGTTTGCTCTGACATGCAGAGCACTGTTTCTCCAATGCTGACTTTTGCAGACTGTGGCTTATCCAGATCTTTGTCCCTGCAGCATGGGATGACCAGCAGAACTCAGTGCCCAGCAGCCCTCACTACTACTTTCTCCAGTGTCTTCATAATGGAGTGCTGCTGGTGAGACATCGCCCCTTGGATGACCTCTCCCAGGGCCTCTTATGTGACTTCACATCAAGTTCTGAGGTGCAGCGCCTCCCTGAGAATGACTTCCCTTACTTTACCATTCAAAGAGACGTTTTCCAGCAAAGCCCATTAGCAGGGCTTCTCAGCAAGTTCCTCACCATCCAGAGAACTCTGGCTGAGCCATTCCAATGAGGTCTTGATCTCAGCCCTGGTCAGGCAGGGCATGGGGTGATTGGCCCTCCCTTGGGCATTCTACCTCACCACTTGGGGTAATGGCTTCTCCCTACATCTGCTATTCCTTTACTCTTTATATTTTTCTTTCACTCTCCCTAGTCAATTCCTTATTACTCCTCTCTCTTGTTATTAAGTCTTTATTTTAAATTTCTCTGTTGAAACTACTGTGTGATTTCTATTTCCTAATTGGACTCAGACAGATTTAATAAGCCTCCTACTTTACCTTATCCTACTTTACCTTATCGTTGATGGAAACCATTATGGGGCATCATTAGACCTGAAATCTTGGATACTGAAATAAGAATAAGAATCCCAACAAATTTTAAGTATTTTTTCATTCATTGATAATTATTAAAATAAGAGAACTAATTTGGATATGGTTTCAGAAAGTCATCTAAATTTTAAAAGGGAGCATAACCATTAACGTTATTATTTACCAGAGCTTTTATTTTATATTACTGTGCAGACCCACTCTGAATGTAGCTAGTGCCATTTAATGACTGAATCTGTTATTATTTTACCAGTTGAAGTTTACCCACAACCATAAATCATTATAATTTAAAGAACAGTTATGTGGATTTAAAATCTGTGTTATGTTTTATCTGAGCCCAAAGTATGAGTTATTTAGTAAATAAAATGAATTATAACATATTTCTGATTAAAGTATAAAATACTATTTCCCCATCTTACCTTTCTAAATAAAACTAACCCATGCTCAGTCCATGCTTTTAAAAATATAGTCTTAGTTTATCAGTGTGTAGGTCTATCATTTGTTTTCTGACTAAGGATAAACTCTTTGTCTTTGTTATAGGCCAGTTTTCCTGTTTTTGAAATAGAAATAATAGTTTGTCAAATTAAAAACATATGGTGATTTTATGGGGGGAACCAAGATGGCGGAACAGCATGGAAGTTTTTTGTGTGTCTCACGTCCATGAAATACAGCCAGACCAACACTAAACCATCCTGCACACCTAGAAAACTGATCTGAGGATTAACACAACAGTCTGCACAACCGGAACCACAGAATTCAGCAGGTACAAGGGGCAGAGAGGTGAACTGGGGGAGAGAAAAGCCATGCTGGGCACTGAGCTGCTTTTGCGGGTGGAGAGAGGATGGAGACAGGGCGGGGGAGAATACAGGAAAAACACCCCTCCCCAAAAGCAGCTGGAGAGAAAGTGGAAAATTGGAAACAGCCGCAGGGACTAAACTAAAAAGGGAGAAAGGAGAAAGCAGAGGGTTTAAATTCCATTAAGACTAAACAAGGGGAGCGCAGAGTCTGCAACTCCGCAGCTCAATACCTGGTGGTGCTCTGGCGGGAAGGGCGAATCCCCAGGAGCAGACTGGGGTCCAGAAGGTTCTTCGGCCACACAGGGAAAAGTGGTTCCACTGCTGGAAGGGCATTTGGTAGAGGCTGTTGAGGCCACCTGGTCCCAGGAAACCCCAGAGAACAGCCACATTCGCTGGTGCTGGAACAAGGTCATTAAGGGTGAAGCCTGGTGCCAGATGTGTGTTGTGATTTTCCATAATCCCTGAAAAACTGCTGCTACACCATCTCGCGAACTTTTTCTGGGGCGGGCTGGCCCCCGGCTGCAGTCTCGGGGCACCGGCAGCAGCAGGGTCCTGCAAGCATTCCTGGGTGCAGCCGACATTCGGCCATTGCTCAGTAAGACCCTCCCACAGAGGGGCGGAACTGGTCTAAGCTGCAGTCCTTCAGAACTAAAGGGCGAGGGAAAATAGCCGCATCTGAGACAAAACTCGGGAGAGAGGTACTGCCTTGGGATTGGTCACGGACAGTGAAAAAGCGGGAAGTGGACGAAAGCTGAAGGCAGAGAACGGTGCGTGATTGCTGATCAGGAGAACAGAACAGCCTGAGTAGCTGGGTGACATCATTTTCACCGCTCCAGCTCATGCGCGTACGCACCTATGAGTGCCACAACAATTCACCCAAGTAGGCTAACAGCGCCATCTAGTGGAGAACGGAGCCGTTACACTAAGCCCCGCCCAACTGGGCCAACCTCGCTCTTCAAGAACACAAGTCTCGCGGCCTGCTTAGTTTATGGACTATAAAGCACTTCATAGTCTGACTTCTAGGGGAAAACGAAGTAATTTCAGTCGTATTTCAATCTATCAACAGGTCCATCTATTCAATTTTCTTTTTCTTTCTTTTTTCTCTTTTTCACTTCTTTTTCTTGAATACAGAAAGAGAAAAATCAGTTTTATTTTCAATTTTTATTAAAAATATTTTTCTTTAAATTTTTTTACTATATTTTTTACTTGTGTATAAATTCTTCTGAATTCTATTTTACTTCAATCATTTTATTTTAGTCTACTACAGTGTATTCACTTTTTCAAATTTTCAAATGATTCCTTTTTTCTCTTTTTCATTTCTTTTCTTTTTCTTGAATACAGAAAGAGAAAAATTCATTTTTATTTTTACTTTTTATTCAAAATATTATTCTTTAATTTTTTCTACTATATTCTTTACTTTTGCGTAAATTTTTTCAAATTCTATTTTACTTCCATCATTTCATTTTAATCTACTTCAGTGTATTCAATTTTTTCAAATTCTCAAACGATTTCCTTTTTTTTTCTTTCCCCCTTTTTTCTCTAATCTATCAAACCACTTTCAACACCCAGACCAAAACACATGTAGGATCTAGCATCTTTATTTGACTTTTTCTGTGTGTGTGTTTTTAATTTTTTAATTTTATTTTTTTATTTTAATTTTTCTACCTCATTAATTTCTTTTCTCCCTTCAAAATGACAAAACGAAGGAATTCACCCCAAAAGAAAGAGCAGGAAGAAATGGCATCCAGGGATTTAACCAACACAAATACAAGCAAGATGTCTGAACCAGAATTTAGAATCACAATAATAAGAATACTAGCTAGAGTTGAAAATAGACTAGAATTCCTTTCTGTGGAGATAAAAGAAATAAAAACTAGTCATGATAAAATAAAAAATGTTATAACTGAGCTGCAATCACGGATGGATGCTGCGGTGGCAACGATGGACGAGGCAGAACAGAGAATCAGCAATATAGAGGACAAACTTATAGAGAATAATGAAGCAGAAGAAGAGAGGGAGATTAAGGCAAAAGAGCATGATTTAAAAATTAGAGAAATAAGCGACTCATTAAAAAGGAAGAACATCACAATCATAGGGGTCCCAGAAGAGGAAGAGAGAGAAATAGGGGTAGAAAGGTTATGGGAGCAAATCATAGTGGAAAACTTTCCTAACCTGGGGATAAACACAGACATCAAAATCCAGGAAGCACAGAGGACCCCCAGTAGATTCAACAAAACCCGACCATCCACAAGGCAAATCGTAGTCAAATTCACAAAATACTCAAGCAAGGAGAGAATCATGAAAGCAACAAGGGAAAAAACATCCCTAACCTACAAGGGAAGACAGGTCAGGTTTGCAGCAGACCTAGCCACAGACACTTGGCAGGCCAGAAAGGAGTGGCAGGATATATTCGTGTGCTGAATCAGAAAACTATGCAGCCAAGAATTCTTTATCCAGCAAGGCTGTCATTCAAAATAGAAGGAGACATCAAAAGTTTCCCAGACAATAAAAATTAAAGGAGTTTGTGACCACTAAACCAGCCCTGCAAGAAATTTTAAGGGGGACTCTCTGAGGGGAGAAAAGATGAAAATATAAATAAATAAGTAAATACATACATACATACGTACATACCAAAAGCAACAAAGATTAGAAAGGACCAGAAAATACCACCAGAAACTCCAACTTTACAAGCATCATAATGGCAATAAATTCATATCTTTTAGTCTCACTGTAAACGTCAATGGACTCAATGCTCCAATGAAAAGACATAGGGTAACAGAATGGATAAGAAAACAAGATCCACCTACATGCTGTTTACAAGAGACCCACTTTAGACCTAAAGACACCTTCAGATTGAAAGTAAGGGGATGGAGAACCATCTGTCATGCTAATGGTCAACAAAAGAAAGCTGGAGTAGCCATACTTATATTAGACAATCTAGACTTTAAAATAAAGACTGTATCAAGAGATGCAGAAGGGCATTATATCATAATCAAGGGGTCTCTCCACCAAGCAGACCTAAAAATTGTAAACATTTATGTGCCAAATGTGAAAGCTCCCAAATATATAAATCAATTAATCGCAAACATAAAGAAACTCATTGATAGTAATACCATAATAGTAGGAGACTTAAACACCCTACTCACAGCAATAGACAGATCATCTAATCAAAAAATGAACAAGGAAACAATGGCTTTGAATGACACACTGGACCAGATGGACTCAACAAATCTATTCAGAACATTTCATCCTAAAGCAGTAGAATATACATTCTTCCCCAGTGCACATAGAACGTTCTCCAGAATAGACCATATACTGTGACACAAATCAGTCCTAAGTAAGTACAAAAAGATCAAGATCATACTGTACATATTTTCAGACCACAATGCTATGAAACTCAAAATCAACCACAAGACAAAATTTGGAAAGGTAACAAATACTTGGAGACTGAAGAACATCCTACTAAAGAATTAATGGGCTAACCAAGAAGTTAAAGAGGAAATTAAAAAGCACATGGAAGCCAATGAAAATGATAACATCACAAACCAAAATCTCTGGGACACAGCAAAGACGGTCATAAGAGGGAAGTATATAGCAATCCAGGCCTTCCTAAAGAAGGAAGAAAGATCTCAGATACACAACCTAACCTTACGCTTTAAGGAGCTGGAAAAAGAACAGCAAAGAAAAAAAAAAACCCAAAACCAGCAGAAGACAGGAAATAATAAAGATTAGAGCAGAAATTAATGCTATCGAAACCAAAAAAAACAGTAGAACAGATCAATGAAACCAGAAGCTGGTTCTTTGAAAGAATTAACAAAATTGATAAACCACTAGCCAGTATGATCAAAAAGAAAAAGGAAAGGACCCAAATAAATAAAATCAAGAATGAAAGAGGAGAGATCACAACCAACACAGCAAAAATAAAAATAATAAGAGAATATTATGAGCAATTATATGACAATAAAATGGGCAATCTGGAAGAAATGGACAAATTCCTAGAAACATATAAACTACCAAAACTGAAACAGGAAGAAATAGAAAATTTGAACAGACCCATAACCAGTAAGGAAATCAAATTAGTAATCAAAAATCTGCCAAAAAACAAGTCCAGGGCCAAATGGCTTTCCAGGGGAATTCTACCAAACATTTAAGGAAGAGATAACACCTATTCTCTTGAAGGTGTTTCAAAAAATAGAAATGGAAGGAAAACTTCCAAACTCTTTCTATGAAGCCAGCATTACCTTGATTCTAAAACCAGAGACCCCACTAAAATGGAGAACTATAGACCAATTTCCCTGATGAACATGGATGCAAAAATCCTCAACAAGATATTAGTCAACCAGACCCAACAATAGATTTTAAAAAATTATTCACCACGACCAAGTGGGATTTATACCTGGGATTCAGGGCCGGTTCAATATCCACAAAACAATTAATGTGATTCATCACATCAATAAAAGAAAGGACAAGAACCATATGACCCTCTCAATAGATGCAGAGAAAGCATTTAACAAAATACAGCATCCTTTCTTGATAAAAACCCTCAAGAAAGTAGGGATAGAAGGATCATACCTTGAGATCATGAAAACCATATATGAACGACCCAATGCTAATATCATCCTCAATGGGGAAAAACTGAGAGCTTTCCCCCTAAGGTCAGGAACATGACAGGGATGTCCACTCTTGCCACTGTTATTCAACATAGTATTGGAAGTCTTAGCCTCTGCAATCAGACAACACAAAGAAATAAAAGGCATCCAAATTGGCCAGGAGGAGGTCAAACTTTCACTCTTTACAGATGACATGATACTCTATGTGGAAAACCCAAAAGATTCCACCAAAAATCTGCTAGAATTGATTCGTGAATTCAGCAAAGTTGCAGGATATAAAATCAGCACACAGAAATCGGTTGCATTCCTATATACCAACAATGAAGCAACAGAAAGAGAAATCAAGGAATCGATCCCATTTACAGTTGCACCAAAAACCATAAAATACCTAGGAATAAATCTAACCAAAGAGGTGAAAAATCTATACACTGAACACTATAGAGAGCTTATGAAAGAAATGGAAGAAGACACAAAAAAATGGAAAAAGATTCCATGTTCCTGGATAGGAAGAACAAATATTATTAAAATGTCAATACTACCCGAAGCAATCCACGTATTCAATGCAATCCCTATCAAAATAACACCAGCATTCTTCACAGAGCTAGAACAAATAATCCTAAAATTTGTATGGAACCAGAAAAGACTCCGAGTAGCCAAAGCAATCTTGAAAAAGAAAACCAGGAGGCATCACAATCCCAGACTTCAAGCTATACTACAAAGCTATAATCATCAAGACAGTATGGTACTGGCACAAGAACAGTCAGATCAATGGAACAGAATAGAGAACCCAGAAATGGACCCACAAACATATGGCCAACTAATTTTTAACAAAGCGGGAAAGAATATCCAGTGGAATAAAGACAGTCTCTTCAGCAAGTGGTGCTGGGAAAACTGGACAGCGACATGCAGAAGAATGAACCTGGACCACTTTCTTACATCATACACAAAAAGAAACTCAAAATGGATGAACGGCCTCAGTGTAAGACAGGAAGCCATCAAAACCTCAAGGAGAAAGCAGGCAAAAACCTCTCTGATCTTGGCCACAGCAACTTCTTACTCAACACGTCTCTGGAGGCAAGGGAAACAAAAGCAGAAATGAACTATTGGGACCTCATCAAAATAAAAAGCTTCTGCATAGTGAAGGAAACAATCAGCAAAACTAAAAGGCAACCAACAGAATGTGAGAAGATATTTGCAAATGACATATCAGATAAAGGGTTAGTATCCAAAATCTATAAAGAACTTATCAAACTCAACAGCCAAAAACCAAATAATCCAGTTAAGAGATGGGCAAAAGACTTGAATAGACACTTCTCCAAAGAAGACATCCAGAAGGCCAACGGACACATGAAAAAATGCTCAACTTCACTCATAACAGGGAAATACAAATCAAAAGCACAATGAGATACCACCCTACACTTGTCAGAATGGCTAACATTAACAACTCAGGCAACAACAGATGTTGGTGAGGATGAGGAGACAGAGGATCTGTTTTGCATTGTTGGTGGGAATGCAAACTGGTGCAGCCACTCTGGAAAACAGTATGGAGGTTCCTCAAAAAACTAAAAATAGAACTACCCTACGACCCAGCAACTGCACTACTAGACATTTATCCAAGGGATACAGGTGGGCTGTTTCAAAGGGGTACATGCACCCCAATGTTTATAGCAGCACTATCAACAATATCCAAAGTATGGAAAGAGCCCAAAATGTCCATCGATGGATGAATTGATAAAGATGTGGTATATGTATATATATACATACATATGTACACACACACACACATACACACACACACACACACACAATGGGGTATTACTTGGCAATCAAAAAGAATGAAATCTTGCCACTTGCAACTACGTGGACGGAATTGGAGAGGATTATGCTAAGTGAAATTAGTCAGAGAACGACAAATATCACATGACTTCACTCATATGAGGGCTTTAAGAGACAAAACAGATGAACATAAGGGAAGGGAAGCAAAAAGAATATAAAAACGGAGGAAAAAAAACATTAGAGACTCATAAATACGGAGAACAAACTGAGGGTTGCTGGAGGGGTTGTGCAGGGGATGGGCTAAATGGGTAAGGGGCACTAAGGAAGCCACTCCTGAAATCATTGTTGCACTATATGCTAACTAATTTGGATGTAAATTATTTTAAAAACTTAAAAGAAAAAAAAAACATATGGTGATTTTATGAAGAAAATTTCAAGGTGAATATTGGAGCAAAAAACATCTTTAAGTGATCAAGAAAAGGAGTAAATAGTTTGAGATGCTTTAAATAGTAACAATCAACTCTATATTTTCTTTGTTTTTCAACTCTATAATTTCTAACTCAATATTTTGTGTACACAGTGAAGTTACTGAGCCAAGTAGAAGTTTTGACAGTTTGACGACTTTTAATATATAGTTGTTTCTTGAACAACATGGGGGCTAAGGGCACCGACCTCACCCCCAAAGTTGAAAATTCACATATAACTTTAGACTCCCCAAAATTTAACTACTAACAGCCTACTGTTGATCATAAGCCTTACTAGTGATATAAATGGTTAATCAACACATATTTTGTATGTTATAGGTATTATTTACTGTATTTTTGTAATTAAGCTAAGAAAAGAAAGTATTATTAAGAATATTATAAGGGAAAATACTGTACTGTATTTACTGAAAAAAAATCCACATTTAAGTGAGTCCCTGCAGTTAAAACCCATGTTGTTGAAGGGCAAACTGTAGTTTTGTTATTTGCATTTACTTTAATTCGTTCATCATTAAAGATAATGAGAGTATATGTAGTGCATGGTAGACATTGTTGAAACATTGACTATTCTATTCTTCTCACTATCTTCCATAGTATCATATTCTGTAACTAAACAACTAACTTAATCTTGTGCAATAAATGAGATTTTTAAAAATAAGTCATTGTTCTCTCAAAAAATATATTTTTTAATGTTATTACAATGTTATTGACTATATTCCCTATGCTGTACTTTTCATCTATGTGACTTACTCATTTTACAACCGAAAGTTTGTACCTTTTAATCCCCTTAGGCCTCTCAAAATATCATTGATATGTTATTATATTTTTGTAAAAAAAATGTTTATTTACTTATTTTGAGAGAAAGGGTGTGTGTGCATGTGTGCACAAATTGGGGAAGGACAGAGAGAGAGAGAGAGAGAGAGAGAGAGAGAGAGAGAGAGAGAGAATCCCTAGCAGGCTCTATGCCCAACACAGAGCCTGACCACGGGGCTCAATCTCACGGCCCTAAAATCACAACCTGAGCTGAAATTAAGAGTCAGACACTCAACCGATTGAGCCACACAGGTGCTCCTGTGTATTATCTTTTGGTATAAAAAATAAAAAGAAAATAGGAGCTGTATTTCAGCTTAAACCACCAAAAAAGGATTATCATTACAATTGAAAATGCCAACTAAAGTAATATGAAGCTTAGCTCTCTAGCTCTTTTTTCTCCACTGACCACCTTCTTACAAAATATTTTTCATTAATATAAAAGCGAGGTCAATAAATGTGAATTCCTCCACAAATGTTGGATAAGGAAAACCCTGGACCATTAAAACTGCAATAAAGGACCATGAGAGTTTCCTCCTAGCTGCTAATTTCTTCATCATGTCACTTACTGTGCTATAAGAACTCTATTTTTTCTGATATAAATTTTAGGTCACATATCACACAGAATCATTTTGTTCATACTACTACTTTTTAGCAGCTGAGAAATAAAAACATTTGTTTCTTTGTCAGAGTCCAGATAATGGAAGTCACATTTATGCACAGTTGTGGCTGTTGCATTTCAGTAATATTTTTATGTGTAAGATATGCAGAGAGTAGTGTTACAAGTGAAGGCTTTAAATAGGAACCCTTCTACAATCTCTTTTCTAAATTTTTAATTATAATGCTTATATAATTCTGCTTTCATTTACTGTATGTGTGTGTTTTAAGAAAGAAGACAATGTTTAATTCACTATAATCCGACTTCTTACTCCTTCTGTGCCATGAAATTTCTCTCAGTAAGGCCTCTCAGGAATCTAATGTTGCCTGTTTCAAAGGGAACTTTTTAGTCCTTACCTCAATGATACTCTACCTCCTTTCATAATTTGCCAGTTTGACTGTTGTTCCTCTGAATGTTGTAAGTCATTTCTACTTGGCTTCTTTTAATACATATATATTTATTTTTGGATTTTGGAAATAGGACTATTATGTGCCTAGGGAGATTTTCTTCAAATTTATTATGCTTGGCTTTGGAATCCATAAGTTTTACTTTTCCACCATGTTTGAGAAGTTTGGGGCCTTTATTTCTTCAAGTATTTTTCTATTTTCTCTTACTTTTTAAAGAAAATTTGAGAGAGAGAGAGAGCAGAAGAGGGATAGAGGAAGAGAGAGACAGAGAGAGAGAGAGACAGACAGAGAGAGAGAAAGAGAGAGAGAGAGAGAGAGAGGGAGGGAGAGACAGAGAATCCCAAGTAGGCTCCATGCTGACACGGGGCTCAATTCCACAATCCTAAGATCATGACCCAACTCAGAACCAAGAGTTGGATGCTCAACCAACTGAGCCACCCAGGTGCCCCTGTCTTCCTTTTTGAGACCTCTGATTACCTATATGTCAGACTGTTTCATTTTGTCCCATGGGTAACTAGGTTCTATTTATTAAAAAAACAAAAACGAAAACAAAATATTTTTGTCTCTTCTTCAGATTGTGTAACTATTAATCCATATTCAGGTTCATTGACTATTTTCTCTGTTTTCTCTTATCTGTTAGTAAACACGTTGATTTAATTTTTTATTTCAGATATTTTCTTTTTCAGCTCTAAGTTTTCAGTTTGGTTCTTTTATATAAAGTCTTATTCTTGGGGCACCTGGGTGGCTCAGTCGGTTAAGCGTCCGACTTCGGCTCAGGTCATGATCTCACAGTTCGTGAGTTCAAGCCCCGCGTCGGGCTCTGTGCTGACAGCTCAGAGCCTGGAGCCTGTTTCAGATTTTGTGTCTCCCTCTCTCTCTCTGACCCTCCCCCGTTCATGCTCTGTCTCTCTCTGTCTCAAAAGTAAATAAACGTTAAAAAAAAAATAAAAAAAAAATAAAGTCTTATTCTTTAAAGATGTTTTTATCTTATTTCTTTATTCATTACAAGCATATTTTCCTTTACTTCAATGAGCATTATTATAATAGCCACTTTAAGATCTTTATTGGATACTTTCAACACATATGTCATTTTTGGGTCAATTCAGCTTCTCTTCCTCAGGAAACCTTCCTTAACCTCAGCTGGGTTGTTATAGGCTCCTTTCTGTTCTCTGAAAGTTCAGGATACACTTCTTTCTTATTATTCATTATATAAAATTAAAATAATGTTTTTTTACATGCCTATATTCTCAACTAGATTGTAAATTTTTCAAGGACTTCTAATCCATATCTTTTTCATCTATGTTCCTCCTAGTTTCTAGCATAGTAATTGGAAAATAGTATATATTAAATAGATGTTTGTTTAATTAAATGGAATTTAGGAAGGCAGTGTGGCTCATTATTCAAGTGGAGCACACTGAAAAGCAAGAACTGGTGTTTAGGCCTCAGTTTTATAGGCCAGAAACTAAATTTGGTTAATATACCTAACGTTGGTTCAGTTTTGGGAGCTCATTCATACTGTCCAAAATTGTAATGAATTGATGCATATATTAGAATTTCTATCGGTTAAAGTACAACAGTGTATATGCCTTTCTAATGATTAATCTATGTCTTCTTTTCAGGATATAATATTTCTGGTGCTGTGGGTCTGGGAAATAAACTTTTCAATCAAAATATTGTTACCTATAGTAAAATAAATGTAGTTCTATTAAACAATAATTCATTTAAGATGAAAAGCCTTATAAAACATCCTTACCCCTTGACCTGGTGTGGTCTGAGCATGACTCTGCTCTCCACATGTTCTCCCTTGGATAGTTCTGGGTAATACAGATATCCTCCCTTTTAAACTCATTTTTTTTTCCCCTCTCACATCCTTAGAGACCATCTTTTAAACTTAGATTAATTCTTTCATCAGGTAGATTACAGGTTTAAAAAGATCTGTGCTGTATTTATACATGTTTCTGAGTTTATATACTCATTAGTCACTTTGTTTGAATTTTAATAAAACTCAGCTTTTAACAAGGTTCCCCTTTCCCTATGTTGATTTCAAGACAGTTAATTACCCTCATCCATTTATATTTAGTTTATTATAATTAGTTTAGTCATAAAGGTAACACTATTTCAAGTTTTGAAGACATTTTTTTCTTTCATCCTTAAACAACTACATAAGTTCTTAACTAAGTAATAAACAACTTAGGGTGTGTATCCATCCATCCATCCATCCATTCATTCTTCTATGCATTACTCACCCCATTATTTATTGAGAGCCACGCAGTTTTCTAGCTGAACCAGTGCTTCTTACAGACTACAACAACAACAGCAAAAAATTGTTGTTAAGGAAATGGTGAAACAGAGTGTAATGAGTATTATAAGAAAAAAGTTCATGGGGCGCTTGGGTGGCTTAGTTGGTTAAAGTCCGACTCGGACTAGGTCATGACCTCACGGCTTGTGAATTCAAGACCTGCATCGGGTTCTGTGCTGACAGCTCAGAGCCTGAAGCCTCCTTCACATTCTGTGTCTCCCTCTCTCTCTGCACCCCCCCCCCCCACTTGCACTCTGTCTCTGTTTCTCTCTCTCTCTCTCAAAATAAATAAGCAAAATTTAAAAAAAATTTAAGAAAAAAAAAAGAAAAAAATTCAGGGAGCTTTGAAAATGTATATTACACACACAACCTAGACTAGAAATCATGGTAGGTGTCTCTGAGAAAGTAGTACCAACTTGAAAGCTAGAGAATGAGCAGAAGTTAGCTGAAGAAGAAACTGGTGGAAAGAGATAGGGGCATGGTTTAGAAACGCAAAGGAGTTCAAATATATTGGAGCTGAATACAAAAAGGAGATTGATGGCAGATGAAATCAGAAAGAACACTAAATAGAGGTATTTCTTTGAGAGATTCCTAAAATATGTTTTTAGAACTGTAGGCTCATTGTGTTTAAATAGCAGTTATCAATTTTTAATACAGATGATTTGAAAGGAAATAAAGAGTAGTATAATCCCACTATCCAAATAACTTGTGTTGGTATTAGAGCAAACTAACAAAGCTACATGTTCTAATTGAGAAAATTTCACACGATACAGAAAACAATCAAATCAAAGTGAGTCTCCAACTATCACCGTAATGAAACTCCCTACATTGAACTACACTTAAGTTTTGTTGAGTTCCTTCAGGGAAGAGAAAGAGGCACACTTATCTAATTAATTATCTATCTATATTTATCTTTTGTATTATTCTATTCTAATATATACTATTCTACATCTACATTTAATATGTCATAGTATATTCTGGATGTTATTTATATTAACACCTACAGAATGATCTCATTCTGTTTAACAGCTGTGTATTACTCTTATGAGAATGTGCCAGGAATTAAGTTATTGTCTGTCAGTATCAGGCCTACCCTTCTATATGTCTAGGTGATGCTGGGGCTACAACTATGTTAAGCTGTGTTTTCCCTTTGTATGTGCTACCCACCTCTCCCCTTAAACCTCTGCCAATAGAGGTGGCAGAAGAATGGAAGGCTAGAGGACAAATCGTGTCCTCCCAGTTTTCTTTCTATTCCCATTTCCTTTTATTCCTATCCCTGTTTGCTTTCTGTCCCATCTCTTACCCCATCCTCACTTCTTCTTCCTGAAAGTAACAGTTAATTTCAGTAGCAACTGGTTGATTCCGATTTTCAGTTTTCTCCACCCAGAATCCACTCCTTTTTGTTTTTAATGTTTATTTATTTTTGAGAGAGAGAGCCCAAGCTGGGGAGACGTCTGGAGAGAAGGGGACAGAAGATCTGAAGCAGGCTCCACACTGACAGCAGCGAGCCTGATGCAGGGTTTGAACTCACGAACTGCAAGATCACTGCCTGAGCCGAAATCAAACGCTCAACCTACTGAGCCACCCAGGCTCCACTCCTTTGTAAGTCCCTCAGAGGCACTAGTAACATCTTAGTGCTGTTTCCTCAGCCACTTAGAAATCTGGGCAGAGCCACAGTATGACTTTCATAGGCCCTGGGCACTTATGCCTTTGGGAGTTCCTTCATCCATAGTAAAAATTTTTTAAACTGTATTTTATGATGGCATTAATATAAATACAAATATTAATATTATTTATAATAAATTTTCCTTTGATCTTAAAGTTTACTTTTTTTGATTTTATTAAAAACGTTTTTTTTAATCTTTATTTATTTTTGAGAAAGAGAGAGAGTGTGAACAGGGGAGGGGAAGAGAGAGAGGGAGACACAGAATCTGAAGCAGGCTCCAAGCTCTGAGCTCTCAGCACAGAGCCTGACACGGGGCTCAAACTCATGGACTGCGAGATCATGACTTGAGCCCAAGTCTGACGCTCAACCGACTGAGCCCCATATTCTTCTTCTGATTTTAAAACAGATCAAAACATTCTCATGAGCCCAGAAAACTATTTTGGGTCTGTGCACTGTGTCTACATTGCCTAATGGATAATTTGGCTCTTGTTTCAAGTCTCTGATCCACAGGGCTCCTCCTCCTGGCTCAGAAGCACCAATATTATTCCAGAGGTACTTCTTCCAAAGTTTTAGGCCCCAGGTCGATGGGTGCCCTGCCTCTAATCTGTTTTGGTCATTCTAACCCCTGTTGGCAGAGGTCTCTCTCCTCGACTTGGAGACAACCACTTTCTTGCTATGTCCTCACATGGTTGTTCCTATGTATTTTCTGTGTCCTAATCTCTTTCTATCAGGACACAAGCTGGATCAGGGTCCACCCTAAGGACTCCATTTTAATTTAATTACCACCTTAAAGTTTCCACAGTCACATTCTAAAGTACCAGGGCGAGGGCTTTAATACATGAATTTTAGGGGAGGACACAATTTAGCCCATAATAAGTGGATTTGCCAAAACTTATTTAACCAGAATCGTATTGATAAGCAGTTCTGTTATTTTCAGCTTTAATTATATCAACATGTTTTCTTTTTTTATTATTTAAATTAAAAAATATATGTTTATTTTTGAGAGAGAGAGAGAGCAGGGAGGGAAGGGCAGAGAGAGAGAGAGAGAGAGAGAGAGAGAGAGAGAGAAAATATCTCAGTCTCTGTGCTAATAGTGTGGGACTCGAACCCACGAACCATGAAATCATGACCTGAGCTGGAATCAAGAGTCAGACGCTTCACTCTCTAAGCCACCCAGATACCCCATTACAAACACGTTTTAATGAACAGTTTGAATATATATCTGACCAAATCTTTGTGAGTGAAACTGTGGCATTAGTTTCTTAAGTGAGGTGGGAGGGGGGATGGGCTAAATGGGTAAGGGGCATTAAGGAATCTACCTCTGCAATCATTGTTGCGCTATATGCTAACTAACTTGGATGTAAATTTAAAAAATTAAATTACATCAAAAAAAAAGAGTAAGACTACAGGATACCTTCATATTTAATTTATAATTTTCATACCTATTGCCTTGCTACATTACTGAAACTTTCAAATTCTTGCTCAAAATACATGAACTTGCCAGCATTGTCATCAAATTCTACATTTTGCTGATCTAATGAGTGAAATACGATTATACACTTGTTTTGATTTGTATTTCTTTAAATATGAGTCAGGGTAAGCATTTCTTTTATGTGTTTATTTTCCACTTATATTTCTTTTTGTGTAGACTGCTTGTTCATATATTCAGCTGGTTTTTTGTTCAATGTTTGCTTTTTCTAATTGAGTTTTGTGTGGTAACCATCATCTCTGATTTCTTTAGCTATACTCATGTTTTCACATCAGCTAGTTAACTTGTCATTATCTTTAGGTCTTAGGTTAGAAATGACCCCCAACATAAATTCCTCTATGATCTTTCCCACCAAATGCCTGGATCAGGAACACTCCTAAGTATCAGGCCTCTTTATCTACATTTAGCACTTATCCTACCTCCTAAGGAATGGAAATTGCTTTTTACTTTTTTGTCTTCCCCACTAGATATAATATTGACAGCAGAGACCTTGATTTGTTCATTGATGAAGCCTAGGTAATTAACAGTGTCTGACTCTAAAAGGTATTCGATATATAAATACATATATTTTTGAGCTGGCTGAAGGAAAGAAGGAAAGGATCAGTGAGTTTTTATTGAGCCATATCTCTTAAGGTTTCACGTTCGAAAACTATTGATTCATTTGGAGATCTAGTCGGTTAGCGTATTTCCTATGTATAACTCTGGTTACTAAATTTAGCCAAGAAAGTAAATTACACTGGTTGTGAGCAAAATGTGGTACTTTCTATCACAGCAGAGGTCATTTTATTTATTTATTTCAGACTTTAAAAAGCATTTTGATTATTTTTTGGGAGTGGCCATCTCTGCTGCTCAGGGATAGTTCATTAATAGAGACTTGTTTGCCTTGTCTTCTCAAAAGAGGCAAGAGTGCATAGCAGATGAGAACTTGGGCTCAGGAGTGCATGCATTTCCATCTTTGTTCCACCACCTCTAGCTTCGTGGCCCTGTCCATGTTACTTAAACCTGATCCCTAGTCTTGTCATCTGTAAAGTAAGGATATTATTATCTGCCACATAGTGTTGCTGGAAGAATTAAAAGAGATAACATTTAATAAACACTTAGTACAGAAAACTTAATACATTAGATATCATTATTATTAATACCATCTTCATTACTTAGGGAGTTGACACATCCTTTGAGAGTGGTGAATTGGGAGTATTTTCACTGACCTATTGCTTTCCAAGGAAGATGAGGCAATATACATTGAGATCACCATAGAAAGTAAGTCAGCATTGACTACCATACATAGTCACAGTGTGAAATAGAGACCAGTGTATCAGTCAGTGAGGAAATAGTTTAAGCAGTAATATGTATGTGTGTGCACAGCTGCATTGGTACATCTACATGCATTCTTACATATATAGATGCACAGCCATCCCAAAAATCTCATTAGGAAATCACTGTTGTTCCCCCCTCTAAATATTTCTAAAGTTTTGGTTTTTTATTTTATTATTTCTTTACTCTTATAAAATTCCCCTGATATCTATTGGCATTCTATTTACTATATATAAAAAAAATATGTGAAATATGATACAGACAGAACTGTGCCTTTAGCTGCCATGGGATTGATACTGGTCAAGTGTAACAATGAAAGCAGAATTCTTAATTGATTCTAGTGATGCCTGATTATTCTAGAGTCTGTATGAAATGGAATGCATTTTGTGTGTGTGTGTGTGTGTGGTCAGTTTTGTGGTTGAAAGAAGAGGCAGCTTCTCAAATGGTGAGATTTCAGAAGGTCCCAGAAGTACTATTTCTCAGTATCTCTTCATCATGCCTGAAATTAGAGGACCATTTTGAGTGGGTAAATCTTTGCATTTTTCATAGGTGACTTCAAGAAATTCAAACATCATGGAAAGAATAAGCCATTCTTGTTTATTAACCTTTTCAAGTGATAGTTTTCTGATTATTTTCTAATGTAAAGGCTAATCTGGATATATATATAATATATATATATAATATATATAATATATATATTATATATATATATATAAAAGCATTAGGTTGTATATATATATATTCAACCTAATGCTTTAATTTCGAATCCACTGACCAAACTGGTATTGCCTTGAGAGGAAAAACATCTCTCATAGAGTATATTGATAATATGTTTTTTCAAGTCTAAAATGCATTTTATTCACTTATGTGTGTTAATGTGGTTATTTCTGGGTTATATAGTTAGAAATGATTTTAACTTTTTTTTAAATTTTTTTAATGTTTATTTATTTTTGAGAGAGAGACAGAGCATGAGTGGGGAGGAGCAGAGAGAGAAGGAGACACAGAATCCAAAGCAGGCTCCAGGCTCTGAGCTGTCAGCACAGAGCCTGATGCGGGGCTCGAACCCATGAGCCTTGAGATCGCGACCTGAGCTGAAGTTGGACGCTTAACCGACTGAGCCACCCAGGCACCCCTTAACTTTTTCACTATACTTTAAAAATTTTCTAAAACTGCTAACTACATGTTTGTTTAATTAGAAGTAAGAAAAATAAGAAAATGCCCATTAGATTTCTACCCACATAAGGAGTTGTAGTTACCTAATTCCCTGATCAATTATGAAACAACCTGTGCTTTAGAGAAATTGGAATGGAACAATATAAAGCTATCCAAAGTCAATAGAAGTGACTGGATTTCAACCACAGCATCAACAAAATCAGAAGGAGAATTGATAAAATGCAAAGTTGATGTTATTTTTGATGATGTTAACTTAGCAAAATAAATCCTAAGAGAACAATCAAATAATTTCCTAACTTCAATTTTATTATTTTTAATGTTTTTGTTTTATTTTTGAGAGACAGAGAGAGAGCATGAGTGGGGGAAGAGGAGAGAGAGAGAGGAAGACACAGAATCTGAAGCAGGCTCCAGGCTCCGAGCTGTCAGCACAGAGCCTGATGCGGGGCTCGAACCCACAAACTGTGAGATCATGGCCTGAGCCGAAGTCAGATGCCTAACCGACTGAGCCACCCAAGCGCCCAACCTAACTTCAATTTTAAAGACAGGAAGATAAAAACCTTTTCCCACACTGCATGTGGAAATGAGTCAGCTTCATTTCAGCCCAGGAAACATTTATTCTGTGTCTACTGTCTACCTACCAGATATTACAACATGGTCAATATACAAACAAGAAATCAAATATCATGGGGCAAGTGTTTTAAATAAACAAGGAATGTGTCTAGAAGGGTGTAAGACAAAATTGCCAAAGGTTTATACTGCAGAGTAAGATTACATGACGTTTTCTCATTTTGCTTGTCTATTCTCAAATGTGTACTGTGATATATATTTGTGTGAATGTGTGTGTGTGTGTGTGTGTGTGTGTGTGTCCCTTATATGACATTCCTATCCACATTTGATCCTCAACCTCCTTTGTAACCTTTATTTCTGCTTTCTCTCTCCACAATTCATATATCCTCTGATTAATAGCATATTTGTGGGAAGGAGCATTTTGTACATCAGTTTTTGACTCTATTTCCTATCCCTGCTGATGGCCTGCTATTGTCAATTTAAATATCACCTGCTTCAAACAGTCCCACATTATGTGTGAAAACCTCTCTGACCCTGAATTCCTAAACCCTTATTTCTCTCAGTGCTGAGCATTTTGTGATACGGTGTCTTGCATTGCTATTTTACTTAATACCTTACCCTATATGGTACTTTACTTTCATAACAATTTTACATAAATTATCTTATTTCATTCTGTGAAATAAGGTAGATATGATCTCTGTCTTCTGTGTGGGAAAAGAGCAGTATTAAGTGACTTGCTTACACTTCTGAGGAGCCAAGGCCAAGAACATAGGTTTCTGACTCTTGATATAATTTGATTTTCATTAAATGGAGCCACACTTAGTTTACTTTTGCTCTCTGACAAAACTGTATATCAACTCTATGAGCTCAGGAACTCTTTAGAAGTCAAGAATATAGTGTACACAATAGGTGCTCAGTAAAATCATTGATTAATGTTTTGACAAGATCTATAAAGCAAATCAACATAAATCAAAGCAAATTTCCTGGCTAATTAAGAGATAACCTCTTCAATATTAAAATCTTCAGGTCTGTCTTTCTTCAAGATTTTAAAATTCTATTTGTAGGTATTTGCATTTGTTTAAGATATAAGGAAGATATTTAGAGAAAAAAATCAACATTTAGAAAGAGAAGGCAACACTTTTATTCACCTGAAGGGAAAGTTTACTAGTGGAATGACTGGTTGAGGAGGAGAGAGCAGCGTAACTGGCAAAAACCCTCACTGTAGTAGGAGAAAAGGAAATCCAGGGAAGAAGAAAGCACCATGAAATGCCATGATGTTGGGCTTTGTTCTGGATTTTGTATATTTCTGACAAGGGTGGAGAGAGCAGGACCTCACAGAAACAAAGCAATATTCAACACGGTTTATAAGCTACTGATAAAATCTCTGCTCACTGGTGGCTTCCCAAGTGGACAACAACTTAGTAGGCCAATCAAAGAGTGGTAAAATTTCATGTGGAGCTCTGAGACTTCTGTCTTAGTTGGCTGGAGTCAGGAACAAGGTGAACTGCCCACAAGCTAAGGGCAAGCAATACCCAGGGGAAAGTAAACATTTTTCTCATTGCAGCAAAAGACTAAATCTAGATATGCAAACAATGATGACAGTGAGTGGGGATACTGATGGATAAAATACATACTGTACAATTCATTCAATCTTTGTGAATCGTAGAATCTGAAAATAATTTTTATGTTATAATGAGTAATTGAAATAAATTAATACAATTTTTGTTTTGTACAAAAATAATAGTGGCTAGAAGCATAGGTTTTATACCCCCTCCTTCCTTGGGTAATTTCTTATGGAATGTACTTTCATCCATTCAACACTTATTTAGCAAGCACTGTATATACTAGATCCAATAGTAGGCCCTGGAGTTGTAACTGTGAAGTAAACAGACCCGAGCTCAGGTCTGGAAACTGGGCACAACAGTATCGTGACTTTTTATTATAATGACCTTCTCAACCTCCTAATTATCCATCCTTAATGGATACCCTTGGTAGCTGCCCGTCTTCCTAGTCCCTTTGTATGCTACATTCTATTAACTCTCTCCATAGTTCTCTGCAGTACAGGCATCCCCTCCTGCCGCCCAGTATGATAATTGTGCCTACCTCGCTTCTGATCAGTAAGTACTGTCACACTTCCTCTATCATTTCCTTATTTCAACACCCCCTTTGCTTTCATTGTCTTATGTCCTACTCAATGTCCTTCATTGTCCTACTGTCAGGGCTGGCTGAGACCAGCCATCACTGTGCTTCTAAGAGTGCTCAGCCCTTCTTACCAATGCATTTCATACTTTGGTTATAGGTGATTCAAACAGGCTCTCCCATGGAATTAAGTGAGCTGGAGTTTGTCTGCTTTATATAGTATGTCCACACTAGCATACTACTTCTCTGAGCCTTTGGGTCTCATTTTCCATGGCAGTTTCAGCATTTCACTTAGTACAGACTATTATGAATCTTGCAAACTCCTAGTCCCAGGTGTTTGTGAAGTCTTTTGTCTTTCTCTCTCTCTCTCTTTTTCTTTCTTTCTTTCTTTCTTTCTTTCTTTCTTTCTTTCTTTCTTTCTTTTTCTTTATTGAAATATAATTCACATAATTCGCACACCATACAATTTATCCATTACACTCATTATCTCATATAATCCTCACAATAACCCTCACATGTGCTATTATTGTCACTATTTACAGGTAAAGGGATAATGTCTTAACGGGGCTGAGTAACTAGCCCAAGGTCATTCATCTGGGAAATATTGGGATCTAGATTTGAATCCAGTATTGTTTGATTCCAAAGTCATGCTGTGCTTGTTCTTAAAATGTAGACTTATTTAAAAATTGCAAACTCTTGCCCTCATTTTAAATAAGCATTGTTTGGGCTTCTCAGTCAACTCCCTCACCTATGAAGTCATAGTCATTATTAGTAACTCATTTATTTCTAGGAAGGAACATAGAGCATTCAGTAAATATGATTTAATTTTGTATTTTGTCCTCATTTTTGGAAAATGACTGGGTGGGGACCTAATTTCAGATGGGAAAAGTAAGATGTAAGTAGTCAATTGACCAGTTCAAGGTAAAAAAAATTAGCTGATTCTGGGGCCAAGAATGGAAGTATGTCACCAGTTTCTGACCAGGGACATGTCCTACCATGGCCTTGTGCTGCCCACAGAGGAGTTTCTTGATGGGAATACTGCCACTCACCAATAACACTCTGGAGAAATGCTTCCAGGTAATAGTGGAGAAAACTGGAAACTAGTGCAGGGGAACATCACTGACTAAATTAGAGCATGACCAACAGGCTGGAGGGCTTTGTGAGCTCGTAACTCAATGGCAGCTCGAAGTGGCTGTGATCTTTGTGCACTTGAGAACATTAAAACCTGGTGCCTCTTTGCAAAGGCCTGGTTTGGAAGCAAGAATTCATCCACACATTTAACTCAAGCTTCGTATCTGAACCTGGGTCATTGTAGTTACCAGAAGAATTGAAAGATGGATGAATTGACATCTTTCAGTGTTGTTTGTCTATCTGGCAAAAATGGCGCAACACTGCATGTAAATAATTATAAATAAAACAGAAAGTCAGAAGACCTTCTAGTTAATATTTAATGACCAGTTCTCTGGCAGCAGTGCACATTCCAAAGATTTCCCAACCAGTCGTGTTTATACTGCTATAAACTCCAACAGGCCCAGCTTTTCTCTGAGGTTAGAGCACACTCCAAGAGCTAATATTTCTCCTACCTGAGAACTTTAAAAATGGTCTAAAAATCCAAAGCCAGGAATGTGCTAGTTGCTTGTTGATGTTTTTGTTAACCAAGAAAAATTGGTGGCAAAAACCACCTTCTTGTTTGTTGCAGAAGATTATGGGACTCTATTTGAGAATAAATTATGAAAATACCTATTTTTGCCAACTTTGTCAGAGAAGGGAGTATATGTCCAAAGAAGCCAAGTCATTTCAAAACTTGGTACGCAAGCTATTTGTTTCTCGAAAATTAGGAAAAGAACGTGACCTTAAAGGAAATGAAAAAGCTCAACAGGAAATTTCGTAAATTGTAATATTCTGACTTAACCACTTTTTTAAAAATTCAGATACTGAGATTCATTAAATAAGTAAAACTAACATTTTTGTAGGTCTTAATGTAAAGAATAGTTTGCCTATGTTATTGCCTTTGAGTCTGTTAAAGTTTTGAGGATTCATGAAACGCTAAAGTAATGGGAAGTATCACTCTGAGTATTCAGGAAGTGTGAGTGTTGGTGCTTGTACGGAGTAATAAACCACTGAATCCTTTCCCAAGGAACTTCATAGTACGGTATTCTTATAACAGCAGAGTTGGCCAAAGGATTCTTTATTTTAGCTTTAGTAAATAGCACTGGGGCAGGGGTATCTATTTCTAAATGAATATACTCTATGTACACAAAACCATGCAGGGTGAAGATCAAATCTTTAATTAGTAATTAGCATAAGAAAAGCTATAAGGAAGTGATGTAGTCTATAGGAAAAAGATTTCAAGTTACAAATCAAGAAATGAGAGTGCTCTTAAGAGTAACCATAACAGCAACGTGCATTTATTTCATTTTTAGTTTGTACCAAGAACGGTTTTAGGCTTTTTCTCTATTGCCCATTCAATCCTTGTAACCGCCCTCTGGAGTAGATACTGTTGTTATTCCTGCTATGCAGAATAGGACACAAAGGGATTGCTGGGTTAAGTAACTTGCTCAAGGGCACTGAACTTCTTCTAAGTGTAGTTGCTGGGATTCAAACCCTAGAAATCTACCTCTAGAGCTCATGCTGTTAACTGTTCTGCTAAATTGCTTTTTGATTAGTAGTTCTACCTTTGCTAAGTGAGCCTGGTCAATGTTTTTTATTTTATTTTATTTTTTTTCAATCTTTTAAAATTATCTGATACCTGCTATTGCTACTCTCACAAAGTTGTTTTCAGGATTAATTGAAATAATATATTTAAGAGCACTTTAAAAGATAATGTGCTCTTCCAATGAGGTGATATTATTACTTTGTATACAATGGTTAGTTACTCAGAGCAATGATCCATTAAATGGTCAGCAATGAGTGCATTTGGTATACTAATAAACCGAACCACCATAATAGGCTTCTTTTAGATGTACACACATTAGTTCTTCCCAGAACTCATGAGCAAGTCAAGGCTTAAACTGCCACTGCACACAGTTATTTGGAGATACATGGGCATATTTCTGGAAACAGGGAGGAACTGCTGTAATTGTTTGCACATGCAGACATTGTCTCAAATTATGATTTTGCTATTTCAGAGATTCCCTTGTCATAACTACCAAAATGACACAAGCAGTACTTTTTTGTAATCTCCATATTTGACGCATGAAAGAAGACTTAATTCCTGTTTGAATAAACAACATAATAAGGTTATTGAGATTAGAGACCATTACTATATAAAATTATGTCTAAGTGGCAGATATAATTAACATTGGATTGTAATTACACTAATTACAAGTCACATTAAGACACTCCAGTAATGACAAAGTGAGAACCCTATAATTGAATGGAATAAGTAGGGAAACATGCTGCTCACACTAATTACCTAAATGAGCTAATATGTCTTCAGAGTGACAGTCTTGCTCAATGTTATTACGCAGACAAGGCAGTTGAGTGAGGTATTTTTTGAAATATATATATATATTTTTTCCAGTTTTTCCCTTTATTCTCTCCAGGACCTATTTCAAAGCATCAGCAGCTTCAGGATTTCTCTCTTGAGCCAAAGAAAAGTAGAGCTTTCTCTAACCTTCTTACAAAAGAGCACATACAGCCCAGATCCGTACACCTAGGTAAGACTTAGATCTTAGTGTGTATGGAATGAACTGAGCACTAGCTGGTTCCTTGGATTGGCTAATGCTCTCCAATTTCTCCTCTGTCCTGTCTTTCCCAGTTTACCAGATAAAGCAGCTCCAGCTTCCTGTGTATTTTGCAGCATTGAGAACAATCATGTTGTGGGTTCCGAAGTACAAAACATGGCTTCCGCTGCCCGGCCCCAGAGAGGCCCTGGAGAGTGATAAAATTTGAATTATTCACAGCAATTAGTACCAGCACTGCACTGGGACTCACATTTCAGCCCAAGCTTTTAAGTGAGAATATAAAATAATACTGGAATATGAATTCATGGCACTGTGAAAGTTTATTTTTTGTTTTTTCTTTTCCCTCCTCAAATACCTTTCCTCTTTGTACTTCTAACTATCTGGGGCACTGCTTGGGTAAGGTTGAAAAAAAAAAAGGAAACAGGATGTAGCTATTTAAAACCTTAAAAGAAGATATTTTGTTTTTAAGGCAGGGATATCACAATATGTGGGAAACTGAATTGATGCACTTATATTGATAAATAATGCTGAGTGGAGCTTTTTTTTCTCTTCTGTTGGGGAAGAAAGGAAATGGTATCAGACATGCCTTTGTCAGTGGGGCTTTCAAACTGTTTCTGTATATAAGTCTTTTTCCTGTATTAATGAGATTTCCTTCTCTTTGTCCAGAAACTGCAGTTTTGCCTCTAAAGAGCCAGGTTTACATGTTTCTAATACAAAACACTAAGCCAAGTGTGCAAGGTTCATTAATAAGTAGATACTACATTAGTCCAAACGTGGCAATTTGGCCCGCCTACCCTGTTAATATTTGGTGTGTAACTCAGAAATAATGACTCTGTTCTCTTGAAAAATTCTACTTCCAGGTTTTGCAATTCTTGCAATCAATCATTTTATTTCAAAATGGACTTAGTGTTGAATTTGAATTAGGGGCTATAATCAATTAATTCTTTAGTTATACAAACTCATATAATAAAGCATTAGGAGTTTACATAAGAGGGTGTTGACTGAAATAAATAGAGTTGGAGGCCAGCCTTCCACTAATGGCCATGCAAGTCAGAGGCTAATGGACTTGGCCATATTTAATCTAAGACAAGGAGTGGGGTGATTAAGATTTTATCCTAGCACTATCCTGTTCTCACTGATGATTTTGCAAATTACTCATACCTCTGTTTTTGTAAGATGGCAATTCAATGGTTCTTTGCAACTTCTTTAGAGTCCTGAGGCTTAAAGCAGCCCAAAAACTTTTTGCACTTTATGTCACTACCTCTAGGTAAAGAATTAGCCAAGTTGGCAGAGCAAACAGATACCCAAGACTAGAACCTTTCTGTAAAGACCCAGATAGTAAATATTTAAGATCTTGGGGGTCACATTTGATCTGTGTGTATACATATATAGATAGATAGACAGGTAGGTAGATAGATAGATATGTGTGTATGTATATGTATATATGTGTATATATATGTGTATATACACATATATATATTATAACTCTTTAAAAATGTAAAAACCATTCACCATTCTTGGCTTGCTGGGCTTTAAGCTTTTGGGGCTGTAAGAGGCTACAGGTA
Source organism: Acinonyx jubatus (assembly GCF_027475565.1). Taxonomy (NCBI): domain Eukaryota; kingdom Metazoa; phylum Chordata; class Mammalia; order Carnivora; family Felidae; genus Acinonyx; species Acinonyx jubatus. The sequence goes on along the minus strand of NC_069381.1, from coordinate 135,666,653 downwards.
GAATTTGGGCCACAAAGCCAACTCCTGCCCCACAGTAATGTAATTGAACATCTATCACATTGAAGAATTGTTCTTTAATAGGAACTAAATATAAAAGTCCTTCAATCAACTCTTCCCAATGTACTGAAAAATAAAATGTAGACGATAGATATTTAAAGTTACAGACATTTTTTGTTTTGTTTTGTTTTTTCTATTTATACTTGAACCAGTTGCTCTACTGGGCAGATCAAAGCTTAAGAGAGGAGAGGCAATTTTCACATAGGCTATGGGAGTGGCCTTGTCTGGGTCAGAGCCAAAGTGAGGTGAAGAGGGCAGCTATGCAAAACTGGACATGACAGACTGCTTATACACAGAGGGTTGATCAAATAAGTAACTATGTTAAGGATAAGGTGACCCAGGTATCAGAAGAGAGTTATACATATATGGAAAGGAATAAAACCAGAAAGAGCCCTTAATTTTCAGTACATGTAGATACATAAAGAAATACAGAATTATATAGATATAAATATAGATGTAAATTATGTGTAAATATAAGACTATATATACATATGTGTGTATATACACATACACACACATATGTATATATATGTTTATACATATATAGCAGACCTGGCTCCCAGATTGCTGCTTCATAATATCATGAACAGACCTAATGCCTAGACTATGGCCCCATAATATCATTTTCCACTGAAAGAAACCAATGCTCCTAGGATAAATGGTTGATTCCAGAATAGTTGATTGAGGCAGGGCACATTTCAGTCTAGAAGATCTTTCTTGTCCCAGGAAAAATTTAAAAAGGCCCCAGAATGATTGGGTAATGTCAAAAAGATCCAGAAATCAGTTTGAAGGGACTCCCACCAGACAAACCAGTGATAATTCCAGCATCAAAAGGAAAACATGGCAGTAAGAATAGTACTTATTTGAAAAGTTAGGACCATTTGATACATTAAAAGTTTGAGGAAAGATGGGAAATTTACATGGTTTTAAAATAGATCCCTACAAAATACGCATTTATTACCAAGGAGGCTAGGAAGAATTACTTTATGGAGGAAAAGCCTGACAGACACCACCTTGATCACTGATTAAAGTGAGCATCGTCAGTCCTGAGACAAGTCCAAATTGTATGCCATTTAATAGGATACAGTTAGGGAAATGTGATATTTTCATCAAAAACATAACTTGAATCTAATCATGAGGAAACATTAGACAAACCTCAACTGAAGAATATTTTACACAATAACTGGTTCTAAAGTCTTCAAAACCACAAGGTCATGAAAGTCAAGAAAGGACTGAGAAGTAATTCCCTTGTGAAGAATAAAGAGATATGACAGCTATAATGCAATACATAATTCTCAACTAATTATTTTCCTATAAAAAACATTGTAGGGACAATTCACAAAACTTGAATGGGGTCTAAAGATTAAATGATAGTAATGTATCAACGTCAGTTTCCTCATTTTGATTTTTGGACTGGTTATGTTGGAGAATACCCTCATTTGTTGGAAATGCACATAAAAGATGGGGCATTAGGTTGGTAGATTACTCTCAAATGGCACAGAGAACAGAAATGCTTGTTCTGTACTTACAAATTTTCTATAAGTTTGAAAATGTTTTATAATAAGAAATAGTTTTAAAATGAGCTACCTTATAAATATAATACAGTGAATTAAAATGAGCTTTCTAGGGTGCTTTCCTATAGAAAGATAACATTGTGGAGTGTGGATTTTGAAAGTCTGTAAAATCTGGATTGGAATTTGATTCAAACATTTGATAGCTGCATGGTTTGAGTTAGGCCACTTAACCATCTTACAAGTTAAATGTACCTGATATTATCTATAGTGTAGTGCTATTAATAAATGAGAGAAAATTTACTTAATGGGCCAAATATAGTGCTTAGAACATAGAAGGTACTCACTAGAAGCTAATAATAGTAGAGATAAATTGTAGCAATAACAGTAACAGTAATAATAATAATAATAATAATAATAATAATAATAGGAGTAGTATTGTCAATGATGTTAGCAGTAATATTGATGGTAGCAATCGACTTTTTACTACCATAGTAGCAGTAGCTGTTGTTGTCACAGGCACCATTAATTATCATGATCATCGTGGGTCCTCTCCAGGAGGGCTGACTTCGGTGGTCTGCTATATGAAAGAGCTTCAGTAATCATGATCCATCATGGGAAAAAGAAGTTATCAGGCAAGAGGATGTGAGGGGAACAATTATATGGATGGAAAACATCTTCATTATCAAAGGTGAGTCGACACCTAGAAATAATCCATGGTATGAGTATGTCCATCCAATGAGCCCACTCTCTTACTAAACATTGTAGAAAAACACTTGGTTCCACTCTGGCTTTCTCCAACATCCACTCCAACACACATAGATGTGAAATTCCTACACCCCGTGTCAAGCACACTGATTTCCTTATCTTCTGAAACTTGCCTGTCTTCAGAGTATTGTGTGTGTCAGAAGACATATCAGTGCCAAAGCCAGTTGAATATCTTGAAGTTGCCACAATAGGTCAGTGCAGGATTTTCCATATTCCTGCTCTGATATTTGAACTATAATTCTACTAATCTAAATTCTCAATACTCAAGATAGATTTGTATGTATTAGGACCTCTTATCTAGACTTTTTAAACATGCTGTTTCATATTCCTTTTTTACCCTCTGGGTTTCAATATGTTGTATTTCAGGGAATAGACCTTCAGTCAATATTTTTGGGTCTAATAATATTATACTTAAAGACTTTTCCAGGGGCACCTGGGTGGTTCAGTCAGTTAAACATCTGACTCTTGAGGCGCCTGGGTGGCTCAGTTGGTTGGGCGGCCGACTTCAGCTCAGGTCACGGTCTCGCCGTCCGTGGGTTCGAGCCCCGCGTCGGGCTCTGGGCTGATGGCTGAGACCCTGGAGCCTGCTTCCGATTCTGTGTCTCCCTCTCTCTCTGACCCTCCCCCGTTCATGCTCTGTCTCTCTCTGTCTCAAAAATAAATAAACGTTAAAAAAATAAAAAAAAAAAAACCCATCTGACTCTTGATTTTAGTTCAGGTCATGTTCCCAGGGTTGTAGGATCAAGGCTTGGGTCATGATCCCAGGGTCATGGGATCTAGTTCCACATCACTCTGGGCATGGAGCATGCTTAAGATTCTCTCTCTCTTTCTCTCTCTCTCTCTCTCTCTCTACCCCTCCCCCACCTTGCACGCATGCATTCTCTCTCTCTCTCTGTCTCTCTCTGTCTCTCTCTAAACAAGCAAACAAACAAAACCCCAAAACCACCTTTCCAGAGATCATCACTTGACTTTGTGGTGGACCAATAATGATTTATAGTCTGGGTCCCTGTGTGAAAGTCCATTTGTATGTATTACCACTTATGATGAAGAAAGTGGACGTCCCATTTAGGCTTCATGTTCCCTAGGCTTATTTTTCCCAATACTTCCAGATACGTGCAGTCAAGTCTTCCAAATACATACTCAATATTCTGCCTGATTCTGAAGCATTTTTTACTAAATCAGGATGTATAACAAGTGCCTCCATCCCTCCATCTGACAGGACTTGGAATTAAGATTTTGAGGTGAACATTTGACTTAGTTGTGACTGACAGGCTTTCCTATTGCTTCCCCAATATCTTTGCTGCCAAGCAACCTATAACCAGAGCCCCAGGAGCATTTCCTATGAGTCTGTGCCTCTTCATACCCCTTTTCGTCTCTTTCCTGTCCCCATGTTGGCTCAGTCGAAAGGCTTGGATTTCTGTGGTTCCTGCTCTTTGCTTCAGGCTGGAGCTCAATCTCATAGCTGGAGTACTATAATAGTTTTTCTTGTGCAAGCCCTTTCCACCCAAGAGTCCTGCGCTCTGTATGCAGTCCAGGCTGTTGATTAGTCCACTACCATCTCTGACAAATATTTTCAAATAAAACTTCTTTCCCACAATAAAAAGTAAAGTATTTTTGAAATGTGGTCTGAATTAGATTCCTTCATTGATGTTTGGTGTATAGGAGTGCTCCTTTGGGACCCCCTATGATAGATTCCTCTTACCACAACTAATCCACTAGGTCCTAACTTCCTTATCCTTCCTGCTCTCCCATTGCTTTTTAAGTTTACTCTTGCCTGAGTTATGACAGTTGCAGGCAAGTCAGCAGTCCCAGCCCTCACCTTGCCACAGTACTTTTAAGGTACATCCTGGTACTACATATTATCCTATCCACCAAGTGTTACTTTAAATGGCCTTATACTTGAGACACCACTGATGGAATCTACTAAGATGCTATTCCACATTTTAGTTCCTCTCAGGGCTCCAAACACAGTTAAGAACAGGATTCAAAGTTAAATCCTCACCTTACTTCTAATTATGGGAAAGTTATTTATTTCACCTCTGATCCTGGTGGACATAAGATGAGAGTAATGCAGCTAATAGTTCATACATCACAGGTTCTTAAGTACTGATAACAATAGCAATGTATCAAGTGCCACCAAATGCCAGATGCTTTACATACATTATTTCTAATTCTTAGAATTATACTGCATTGTGGACTATATTCTCATTTTATAGATGAGGAAATTGAGGCTCACTCAGTTTGGTTAGGTAATTTGCCCTGTCATCACACTAAGCAAGTGGCAGAGCTGGAATTCATTTTAAAGGTGTGGCTGGCTCTTAAATTCTAGCATATTTCACTACTCTTGCACCTCTGATGGGAAGGTTTCTCTCAAAAGAAACAAAGAGACACATTTCTCTGTGGCATTTCCTGTTTTCCTATTTCAAACATCTTTTTAGTTGCCGAAGAGTTGCCAGGATCAAAGACATAATTTATGTATTGAACTGCTGCAGGCTAGAAGGAAAAATGCATTTTATCATGCTTAATCCTTTAACTCATTCACTACGGGTATTTAAACATTTCCAGTGAGCTGTCAATAGACATATTTAAATGAGAAGGCATAAAGACTGGACATGGGTGGGGCGGAGGGACGTGTGGGGCGGAAATGGTGAATTCCTAAGGCTCCTAGCCTGTAATGCATCAGGTGTTGCATAAAATGGTAAGAAAAATACTTAAAATTTTTGAGGTCCTGGGGAAAGGAAGTCTTCCAATGTACTAGAAACCTCTTCAAGACAGCGTTTCTGACTTTAGTCTTCAAACTGTTTCCCTAAGTATTTTTGATCTTGACCTCTTTATTTGGTTGATAGCATTTTTTAAATACTTGTAATTATTTTATTATTGTTTTATTTTTTTTCAATCTCCTTTCTCCTTTGCTGTAATGGAGATTCAATAAAGACCACGATCATGTTACATACTGAATGGCACAAAGTAAGTGCTCAGTAAATAATTTTTTAGTGAGGAACCCCAGCCCTCCCCTCCAGCCTCTGATGGATGGTCGTAGTATTCCCGCCTGCTGCCTGAAGCCACTGCGCAGGTCCGCTCAGGGGCCGAGCGTAATCCCAGCGTGTGGTTTGCTTTAGCCCGGCGCTGAAACCGCGGCTCCCTGGGAAACTGGGCGTGGCCAAGAAGGGTGCCGCCCCTAGCCGGTCTTCCAGCCGTGTGTGGGGGGGAAGTGGAGCTTGGTAGAGTTCCCGTACTGTACTCTTTCCAGCGCCCGGTGGGAGGGCCCCTGGAGTGAGCCTTGCAGTCTTGGGCGCGGGCAGGGGAACCGCAAAGTTAAAAAAAAAAAAAAAAAAGTTGAATGAATATGACAAAAGTGCAAAGAAGATCCCCTCCCTTTGTGAGAAGATCTACCACAGGTATCGCCAGAGTAAAATTCGCGTTCTTCTATGTAAAGGTCACCAGGGAAAACAATACAGTGCGTGATGTGTTATTAACGCTCCTTCTGTGCACTTCTCATCACAGAAACAGACTCGGGAAGGGGATGTGCTGGCATCACACCTACAAAGACGAGCAGGGAGGGGAACAGGACGAGGTAGAGCTGAAGAAATGGGGCTGCAGAAGTTGTTGAATTTGGCCCGAGTGGCCAGGCAGTCCCAGGCGCCATTCACAGGTTGTGGACAATTAGCAGATGTTTCTTTTTCCAGGTAAGTCCAATCCCACAGGTGTAGGCTGTGTTTATACTGGGTCAGATGGTGGTGGCGTCATAGCAGTATGACCAGGGGATTTTGGCCAGGGGATGGCTCCTACTTTTTTGAGAGCCAGGACTCAGCGTTCCAACGTTCCAGGGAAGATACTGGTAAAAATTAAGAAATGGTGGTTTGCCCCTGAGTTCCCCTGAGTCATCAGCACCCATCGGTGATACACTATACCTGACCCTGTGGCCTTTAAATCATGTTATAGAATTTGAGTGACTAGGAAAATATTCACATCAAATAACTGATAAAAAGGGTTATACAACCATATGCACCATATAAGGCAAAATATCTCTCTATTTTTATCTGCAACTATATATGAAGATACATATGAAGAGGAAAATAACAGATTGGGAAGAAATGCATGAAGATGTTATTAGTGGTTATCTCCAGGTGGTAGAATCTCAGGTGATGTATAGTTTCATCTGTGTATTTTCCAAGTCTTCTGTAGTTAACATGGATTACTTATAAAAAAGAAAAAGCAAATATTGAAAAAAAAAACACAGAGAAAGACTCCACTAGGCAGAATAAATATAAATAAATTAGACCATGCATGTAACTGTTTTCATTTTTTTGTTTCTGGTCCACTGGAGTGGACTTCCTGGATCTTTTTTGGACCTCAGACTGCACTTACCCCCTGCTGACTCAAAACCCAGCCTTTATGCTCACAGGTCAAACTTCTTTGAGCCTCTTACAGTGTATAATGATGAAGGTGCTCCTCTCCTGCTCTTCTGTTTACCTCCGCATTCAGTGGTGGTGGACCCAATAGGCCTACGCTTTGGCTTTGTTCCAAGACAAAGAATCTGGCAGGGAAACAGAGGCAGATTTCACACTTTGGCAATGTCCTCCTGATCTCTGCTACCCCAGGTGTCAGACACCTTCAAGTGGAAATCTTTTAACTAAGAGCCCCCATGGCAGCTCCCTTAGGCTTGTATGTGTGTAGTGGAGGGGATGCTGGGATTTGGTGGAAATGTGAGAAATCAAATATTGAATCTGTTGGTTTATTGAGAAGATTAAAATGGCTGGTTTAGAACCAAGGATGAGCCTAGTCCTGCAGTTTTTCATGAAGCTGGAAAAGGCAAACAGAGTAGTCTGCTCTGTGTTTAGACCATTTCCATCAACCTCTGTTGCCCTTTGCTCTTATTTTCCCAGTTACATCTGTCCTTTCCTACCTCATAAGAGAGCCTGTTTGTCACATTTTCCTCTTAATTAAAATGTACAAGTCCTATATTTTATTCTCCTAGGTCCCTGCCAGGTAACTGATTACTTGAATCTAAGTTGAGGTGTTGATAGCTGATAAGAAAAATGTGTTAGATGTGTTAATGTGTATGCTGATAACATTGGCATTTCTTCAGTGACCTTTAGAATCTTAGGTCTACTGAGCATTTAAGACATGAGGTGCTGTAAAATAAAATGTGTGTGTGTGTGTGTGTGTATGTATATATACACACACACACACGTATATGTACATAATATATATATGTACATATATGTGTGTGTGTGTGTATATATATGAGGACAAACAGGATAACCCCAGATAACATATTATACTCTCTAATTGAATTCAACATTTGGCCAGTTCAGAGCAAATTCTCTGGAATCAATGATGTTTACCTCTGATTTGGTATAATACCTTATATTTAAAACCTAAATCTAAAAAAATGTTACTGGTTATTTGAGAGGAGTTTTGGTGTTGAATTTCAAAGAAAATATGATATATATATGTAAGATATATATAATGTTGTATATATATGTATATATATATGGCTCCATTAAAGTGTTATGTACTCTCTCCATCAAAGGACTAGTAATAATGGAAGCAGTGGTAGCTGTGACATGGTATATTTAATAATGTATCCTTATGCACATTAGTCAAGGATAGAGAATTTAAGTTGGCTCAAAAAAAACCAAAACTGTGAAATTCAACGATAAAACCTTTAATCATGCTTAAAAGGTCAATTGAAATGGGCTGATTATAGTTAGTAATTAAGTGGTCCTTAACCTATACTGTGCTGCTTTTCTTTGGTGGAGCTTCGTTTTGGGGAAATTCCATTTAGATTTCTGATTAAGTCTTTTTTTTTTTTTTTTTTTTTTAGAATTAGGAAGAGAACAACAGTCACCACTTTTTTTTTTTTTTGGTTACAGTAATTTATGCTTTGTCTCATCTTCTCTTTGCTTTAACTTTTGTTTGGATTGATTGTCTATGTCATTTTACTTTAATGCATATATCAATTTTTCCTTTTATATCCTTTTAAGATACAAGTCTGTCCATTTTTATTTGGCTGTTTCATTGTAATTCAGTGTGTGTGTGTGTATATATATATATATATATATCAGTTTGAAGTTTAAAAGAGTAAAAAAAAATGAGATCAGTTTTAAGGTTTGTGAAAATCACTTCATTTCTATGTTTGTCTTATGTAGAAATTAAGAATAATAGTGTCTGTCTTTTCGTATCTCAAAGTGTAGTTATAAAGTTCACAATGAGATAATAAAACAAAGTGTTTTTAAAAGTATAAAATCCTGTTTAAACGTAAGAAAGAAGTTACTTATATTACTTTTATTTTTCATAGTTTTGCTTTTTAAATTGTACATTTTAACTGTTGGTATGTTAAACTGTCCATTTTTCCTTTCCTGTTGGTGAGACAATATCTAAAGATAACGTGTCTACCTATTTTTATGTAAGGATGTACAAGCATATATACAAATATTTTCCTTTAATTTTTTCATACAGTGTAAGCTTTTCATTTTGACTCTCAGTGAATAACAATTCAACATTTAGCAGTCTGATTAACATATATGTGCTTTGTCTTTATAAAATTATGGTGAAGAATTTAAGTTATAGTTCTTTAAAATGAAATAATACATATTTCATTTCAATCTGATTAGGATTGTAACTATTCTTGTTTTGCCATGTGGTTAGAAGACAATAGAACTTGTACTTTGGGGAACTAAATAAGTAAAACAAATTAATTTGCCACTAGGCAAAAGTCTCTATAAAAATATGACCATTCTGCAAAATACTGGCAAAATATTGAACATGAATTTGAAATCAACAATTTTAAGAAATTTTTATTTCCCTTTGGCATTATGCTTTATTGATCTATTAGGTAGGTCAGTGAGCATCCAATCTCTTTAACTAAGACATCCTATGCCACATAATCCCAGTACAGTTCTTGAGCCATTTAAAATGAAAGAATAAGCAAAGAATTAGTGATCTATAGGATTCTAGGGAATGGTTGGGCAATTTTATTCTTCAAGTGTTAGGAAAATTCATATTGGTAAATACTATATTAATACAAAAATGCATTCACGTTTTTTAAGAGACTTAAAATAATTAATTGAACTCTTTGGCTAATGCTTGCCCCTGTAATAAATCTGTCATTTTTTTTTTCTTGGAACTCTACAGTTAAAGGAATTTCTACAGTCTCTGCAAATGCGACCTCATTTAGACAACTATTTTTAAATGTTTGCCAGAAAATAAACAGGAAGCAAATCTCAAAGTAATTTGAAAAAGTCAGGAAGATATTCTCTTTCCAAGAATCTAACTCAGTTACCGCTACTCTCCCTGCCCCTGTTTAATACTCACACAGGTTTTTTGTTTAAAGAACCACATGACGACTATAAATTAAGTGGATTTCAGCACCTCCAGATACCTCAAAACAAAATCACCCAGATTCTTCTTCCTCTCCTGCCACACCATCCTCCTCCTGTTAAATGGAGAGTTGTATATGCTGCAAGACACTATTTGATCATTGAAGAGAGACAAAATGTTCTGCTTTTCAGCACATTTTAATCCACAGCTGGTGCACAGATTGGCATAGAGTATATGTTAGTTTTAGCTGTGAATTTTTTCAAGTTGAGGTTGCCTATATTTAGATCTCTGGAGTTTAAGGATTGCTGAAAGTAAATGTTTGAATGAGAAAAATATTGACTGGAGGAAACTACTGTTTAATAGAGGTGTTGATTTTGACCAGCCTAAAACATGCTCATGTTGGGAGAACATTTGTAATGGGAAAGATTAAATTGCGGGTATTACTGGGAATGTACATTTATTCTATTATCATGCATTAAAGATAAATAATAGTGTTTAATTTGGTGTTTAAGGAATACTTGACTGCTTTAGAGGAAAAAAAATGCTTTTGTAGGTACATTTTAGAAAGGAAGGTAGAACACTGTAGAGAAGAAACCAACACAAAACCTAATTTAGACTTTGCAATTTTATTTCCAAAATCATCAGAATCCTAAAGTAATTATTTTACTATTGATTCTTGGACTGCCTTGCAAAACAGCCTCTTTATCCACAGGAGGGAATGTAATGTTGATCTATTTTATTTTCTCCTGAGCTGGCTTTTAATTCAGTCAACAAATATTTAGTGAGCACCCATTAAGTGCCAGGTAATGTGCTAAGCACTGAGGATATTTTAATTTAACTTTGATTGTTATTGGTCTGTGAGGTAAAAATAAACCCTAAAGATTTTTTTTTACACTGATTATATTATATGCTTTTCTCGTTAGGGTGTTGTTTGAGTCATTTTAATTGTAGGTTTACCTAGTAACTCAATTCAAAATGTCTAGGTTTTACTCAGAGCTCACCTTCATTCAGTAACAGATGCATAGAATATGGACTCAAAGCAATAGAAACTATGAGATTAAATGATCATTTTTCTTCCAGTATCTTTCCCACATGTAAACTGAAAATGTCTGGCTTTGTTGAGTATATGAAAGAATAATGTATTGGGGCGCCTGGGTGGCTCAGTCGGTTGAGCATCTGACTCGACTCAGGTCATGATCTCACAGTTCATGGGTTCGAGCCCTGCATCAGGCTCTGTGCTGACCGCTTGCTCAGAGCCTGGAGCCTGCTTCAGATTCTGTGTCTCCTCTCTCTGCCCCTTCCCTGCTCACGTTTTGTCTCACTCTGTCTCTCAAAAATAAATAAATGTAAAAGAATAAAATAAAATAAAAAGAATAATGTATAAAGAATAAGTATAAGGAAATGGTTTGGGTTGTTTATATGGGAAAGCTATAGCTTAACTTAAATAATTTTTATTTCATTTACATCTTATCGCCAGATCAGGAATGATAATATGTTCTAAATTAACCTTCATGGCAAAAGGAGAAATTGGAAAGATGTATTCAAAGCCTATACAACATTCATTATCTTTGAAATAAAATACCTCAACTATGAATTTATTTAGGGAGATCATCAAAGATATAACTCTAGTTGCATGAGGAGATTCAGAATTATGGTCTTTGTTATAGTGCAAAAATGGATGCCAACAAAACATATTTTATAAAGTATTTACTAGATGTTATGATACAACATAGACTGAACATGATGGCATGCTGAGTGACCATTAAAAATATTTTTGTGGAGTGCCTGGGTGGCTCAGTCAGTTAAGTGTCTGACTTTGGCTCAGGTCATGATCTCACAGTTTGTGAGTTCAAGCCCCACGTTGGGCTCTGTACTGATGGCTCAGAGCCTGGAGCCTGTTGCAGATTCTGTGTGTTCCTCTCTCTCTGCCTCTCCCCTGCTCATGATTTGTCTCTCTCTATCTCAAAAGTAAACATTAAAAAATTTTTAAATAAAAAAAATATTTTTTAAGTTTTTTTTTTTTGAGAGAGTATGCACATGAGTGGGGGGTGTGAGGGGGCAGGGAGAGAGGGAGAGAGAGAGAATCCCAAGGAGGCTGCAGAGCCCCATGCAGACCTTGAACTCACGAACCTGTGAGATCATGACCTAAGCTGAAACCAAGAGTCGGATACTTAACCAACTGAGCCACCCAGGCATCCCTAAAAATATTTTTTAACAGTGTACCAGGAGTATGCTTCTGTTGAGTTCTGTTAATATCAAGATAACCAGTAAAATTCATAGAGCAAAATTCAGGAGTCTCATTTTCTGAATACATCTTGCTTGACTTTTCTGTAGTAATCTTGCATACGGCTGACCACACGCCCCCTTTTGAAATGCCTTCTTGGACTTGAGACACCACACTTTCCTGGTTCTTTCTCTTGTAAATATTGGAGTGCTCCTGGGATCTTCGTTCTCCATCTATATTTTCTACCTAAGTGACCACGTCCATCAATGATGTTACATGCTACTTATAGGTCAGTGGCTGGCAAATATTTGTTCACAGACTTGACCTTTGCTTAAAACATATTCAGTAGCCTACTTAATAGCTTTACCTAGGTATTTGAAAGAAATTTAAAACTTAACCGTATTATAATTGAAACCTTGATTTTCTTATTCCTCCAATCTGATTGCACTTTGTTTCTCAAAGCTAGTATATTCTGTTAGTATCTACCAGTTTTCTCATCTCAAAAATTCAGAATTGTCCTTGATTATTCCCTTCCCTTCTACCTCCCTCCAGCCCACATATATTCCATCAGCAGTCTTGTTCATGTAATAGCACAAAATGGAAAATAGAAAATCTACTCATCCATCCATTCAGCCATCTATCTAGCCAGCCAGCACGTGTTTTTAGAACCTTGCTAAAATATAGACTGTCTGTTCTCCTTCCTAGTCATTCCCTATTGATTATTTTAAGTGCAATATAATTAAAGTTTCTAAAAGACTAATATCAGTCAATAGGGTTTTCTATTGTTATCTTACTGTATACTATACTATCGAACATAATTTGGATATTGCCTACAATGCTTTTCAGTTCTTTGTTAATGGATCTTTCAAAGATTCCGGTACTCTGAATTTTCCAAGATAAAGTGTGGAAAATAAAGCATTCTGACTCTTATTGAAGACATTTGGGTAGGAGAGACTTTTTTCTTCTATTTTCTAATGAAACATTTAACAGAAAACAAGCATACTTTCTGGATACAGATAATATTTTCATAAGATTTTGCTAACCAATTATATCCTTGTCTTTTGTTGCAGTATGTATATACTGGTAAAGGAATGTTGAAAGTCTTGCTTTCAACTGTTATAAGAACATTCGTCACAATTTAGTAACATCATTTTTTCCCCCACAAAACAAGGAAGGATTGTCACATGGTCAATCCTAAAGAAAACTTTAGCTTTTGAAAAATTTTCAAGACATGGAAATTTATGTTTCTGTCATTAGTTCTGTATGTCTTCTTTTTCATAAACAACAGTCTCAATCTGTCTGTCTCAATCTCAACAGTCTCATCTTCCTTCATTTTCTCTCTGTTTTATCCTCCCCTCCCTCCTTCATCCACTTCCCCTCCCTTCCTCCTTCCATTCCTCCTACCATTTCTCCCTTTCTGTCATTCCTTATCTTTCTTTCATTTTCCATCTTTCTGCAATCCTCTCTAGTGTCTTGTCTGTCATTCTTGTTTTCCCTCACATTTCCCTAATTCTCTCTTTTTCTTTTTCATTGATCTACAATTATGGAGACATGGTTTGGTTATATTCACCCTTAAAGTTAATTTTCCAGAGTTGATATACATGGGAGATTTCGCTTATATATGAAGGAAGATGAGGATGTTAGTGCCTGAGACTTTGGAGGAGAGAAAGGAGGTAGAAGGTGATAAACAGGGATCACCACAGATTATGGCCTCTCTTTTCCCAAGGAACTCTATTTCCAAAAGAGAGGGATAGTAAACATTAACTTTATTGGATTAAGTATACTCTGAGTCTTGAGGGACATATCGCACTATTTTGGGGCCACAAAATGATGTCTTAGCAGAGATGAACAATTGACATTTTTTCCAACTCTATAACAGATCCCTGGGCAGGTCTGGCAAATTGAAAGCTCAAGAAAGCCTCTGATAGGAGAGTTGACAGAGAATGCCATAGTAAAAGAAAGCAGAGTAGAAAAATATAAACAGACTAGGCTTAAGCACATGTGGCACAATCCAAACAACTGCTAGGAAACATTTTGAGGTAAAGATTTTTTGCATGCAGAAAATCAGGACCATTGAAATTCAAATATTAGACTTATAAATGTCAATTGTGTCTAAAGGGTTATTCCATGAGAAATTATGGATGACCGTTACTTTAGACATTTCTTCATATCCCAAGTTTGCTTTAGTAAACGTCTATTGATCTTATTATCAGGATCAGAATGGATTTTTTTTTTTTTTGAGGTGGGGAGGAGCATAGGGAGAGAGAAATTCTTAGGCAGGCTCCACACCCAGCACAGAGCCTGACATGGGGCTCCGTCTCACAACTGTGAGATCATGACCTGAGCTGAAATCAAGAGTCAGACGCTTAACTGACTGAGACACCCAGGGGCCCCATCAAACTTTCCTTTTTAAAGATAGTATTTGTAAATGACATACTTTCCTTTTCTAAGTGACTCCTTAGTTTTTCCTAAGAAGAAAATTTCATTCCAACTACAAATAATATTATTCATTTTATTCTTTTTAGATCTTCATTGCATTAATGAGAGCTCCAAGATAAATGTCCATCAAGTTTATGGTAGATATCCTTCACTTTAATGGAAATGTTTTCCATGTTTGTCCATTAAATGTGAAGTTGACTTTTGACTTCATGTATGAATTTTATCACTTCAAGAATATATATGTAGGATAAATATATATATTTATTTACTTCACCTCTTAAAAATTCAACAACAGGGGTGCCTGGGTGTCTCAGTCAGTTAAGCATCCAGCTCTTGGTTTTGGCTCAGCTTATGATCTCATGGTTCATGGGATTGAGCCTCGCATTGGGATTCGCTCTCTCCTCTCTCTCTCTCCGCCCCTTCCCTGCTCTCATGCATGTGTACTGTCTCTCTCTCAAAACAAATAAATAAACTTAAAAAATATATAATGCAGTAACAACTTTCTAGATACCAGGCATTAGGCAGTGAAGGGCAGTGTTCTCTGATAGTTGTCAAAAGATAAGATGAATCTTATGATTGTCCCAGCTTACTTCCCTGAATGACTCTCCAAGCAGACTTGGCCCATGCAGTAAAATGTGAGATAGATGATTGGCAGAGGTGGTAAAGGGCCCCTGGCTGAGGCTATTAAAAGACCACAGCAGGCCTTCTAAAGTCAAGGAGCAAATCAAACTAAAAGTCAGCAATTAAAGACAATGTGTCAAAACAGTATAGGTTGCAAAAGCTTTATGTTCTTCTGTAATAAAATATTTGATGTCAAATATGTGATTTCAGACTCTCTGAATTGAGGAGATACAGCTGAAAGTCTGGGAGACCAGGGCAGTGAGAATTCTCAGGACAAATTACTTTAAGGGAAAATGCTCAGAAAGAGATCCCAAAGACCAGCAAAGAGTCTCTCTTGATTATTTAGCACAGCACAGCACTGATCAGTGCATGAGTGTGAAGAAACTCTCCAAGGCCAGGGAAAGAACCATAAAAAAGGATTAAAGGCAATAATGCCTGATGCTTGCACAGACCATCAAGAACCATTACTACCAGCTAGACTGGAAAGCCTTATTACTAATGGGGATTGCCTAGAGTATGTAGACTACTCTTGCCTCAGTAGTAGAAATAATTAGTCCTAGAATGAACCCTTCCCTGGTTATGCCTAACAAACCTTAAAAGCAAGGTCCAAGAGGATCAACGTGATTTTAAGTAACATTTTAAGTTTCAGAACTAAGTTCAAGAATATTTTTAGGAATATAAAATATCCAGCACCTAGAAAGATGGGTACAAGTACACAAATGTAAGACTTCTTAATGAGGATAATAAACATATCAAAAGGAACCCAGAACTGACACAGATGTTAGAATTAGCAGAAAAGAACACTAAACATTGTTATAACTTACTCCATATGTTACCAAATTTTAGCTGAAGATACCGTAAGTTTCAAAAAGATACAAATCAAATATCTAGACATGGAAAATTCAATGTGTAAGGCAAAAAACTTACTGGGTGGGATTAACATTTGATTAGACATTTTGGAAGAAAAGGTTAGTGAAATTGAAGTCATGGCAATAGAAAGGATTTATAAGGGAGCACACAGATTAAAAAAAAAAGAATACAACTGTAGCAACCACAACAAATACATCAACAGAGAATCAGTGATCTACAGACAACTTCAGGTAGCTTAACGTGCATGCGGTCATTCTCTGTAGGAGAGAGGGAGGTAGATACAACATTTGCATACATAATGGGCATTTTTTTTTTAATTTGAGGAAAACTATAATCTTGCAGATCCAAAAGCTCAACAAACTCCAAGGGCAAGAAGCATGAAGACAACCACACCAAGATACATAATAATGAAGTACTCAAATCCAGTGATAAAGACAAAATTTTAGAAGTCATCAGAGAAGGAAGAAAGTCTTTTACTTATAGAAGAACATAAAGCTTTTGCTACCTATAAAGTTTTTGGCATGTGATATTTTATTATTGACTTATAGGTTTTTTTAAATGTTTATTCATTTATTTTGAGGGAGAGAGCACAAGTAGGGGAGGGGCAGAGAGAGAGGGAGAAAGAGAATCCTAAGCAGGCTCCATGCTGTCATCTCAGAGCCTGATGCAGAGCTCCATCTCATGAACCGTGAGATCATGACCTGAGCCAAAATCAAGAGTCGGATGCTCAACCTACTGAGCCACCCAGACACCCAATTGTTGACTTATAGTTTGATTTGTTCTTTGACTTTAAAAGACCTAGTCTCTTAATATCCTCAGCCATGGACACTTCATCACCTCTGCCAATCATCTGATTTACAATTTATTACCTGGACTAAGTCTATAATAAATAGATACCTTCAATAATCTCATTAATTCCTATTGCATGTTTGTTAACATGATGGATGACTGGTTAGTGTGTCTTCATAAAGATTGCCTAGTTAATCCATTGGTCTCTGGATCATAGAGAGTCATGTAGACATTTATATAGTTGGTTATCCTTAAGCCTCTTATTAGCCAGACAATATAAACTTTGCCAAATCACCAAAGTGATAAAAGTGCAAAACCATTTTCTAATATAGTAGCTCAGTAGATAGCTGTTGAATAAAAAAGCGATAAAAGAACCTAACAGCAAAATTACTTTAAATTAAAAAAGTAGAACCTCCAGCTTTCTCAGTGTGATAATATTCACTGCCATAAGCTCTTGTCAACAGATACTTTGTAATGATTGAACACATCAAAAAGGGATATGGTATTTAAGATTTCTGAAGCTGATAAGTTTATTTTTTAGCCTATCTTTAGAACACTGGCCTTTTCACTAGAGAAACTCCAACAGATTTATTTTTTGTGACTTAAACTGTGTGTGTGCTATTGGAACATTATTAATTTTTTTTTAATTTTTTTTCAACGTTTATTTATTTTTGGGACAGAGAGAGACAGAGCATGAATGGGGGAGGGGCAGAGAGAGAGGGAGACACAGAATCAGAAATAGGCTCCAGGCTCCGAGCCATCAGCCCAGAGCCCGACGCGGGGCTCGAACTCACGGACCGCGAGATCCTGACCTGGCTGAAGTCGGATGCTTAACCGACTGCGCCACCCAGGCACCCCATGAACATTATTAATTTTTAAAAGCAAGAAGTCAGTCACTGTAAAAGAACTGACTATAGATTAATCAGAGGTAGCTTTTTGCAGTTCTTATGTATTATTATTTAAAAATAAAACCAAAGCACAAATCCTTTTCACCTAAACAGGTTATTTGAGGGATGTTCAAGCTAAAAATGGCATCTGAGTTAGTTTCTCTTTCCTCCTAGATTTCGGTGGGAAAACAACAATGGCAACAGCAACATTGTACGAAACCCTGTGGTTGCTGAGCTATATGGCTTTATGCCTCACTTTTTCTCTTGAATCTCAAACATTTATAATTATACCCAGATACTCAGGTTTTATTCTTCCTGGTGAATCTTGATTCTTTCTTCAAGAATCAAAGTTAGATCCTCAGTGAAGATTGTCCTTTTTACTGAAGCAGAGTTAACAGACACCTCTTGTGTATTCCATAGCACTGTGTATATATGTTGCATGCTTCCGTTAAGGTTCCTATCAAATGGAATGATCACATTTGTTAACATACCGTTTTCTGGCTTAGATTATGAAGTATTTGAGGGGAAGGCCATATCTGAGTCTACCACAGTAACTATCATAGTCTCTGGCATAAGAATAAATACTTTGTTTAAAAAAAATTTTTTTTTTACATTTATTTATTTTTGAGAGACAGTGAGACAGAGCACAAGTGGGGAAGGAGCAGAGGGAAAGGGAGATACAGAATCCAAAGCAGACTCCAGTCTCTGAGCTGTCAGCACACAGTCTGATACGGGCTCAAACTCACAAACTGTGAGATCATGACTTGAGCCAAAGTCGGAGGCTTAACCGACTGAGCCACCCTAGTGCCCCGAGAATAAATACTTTGTAAATGCTGTTGGAAAAGTCATTTTTTAAAAAGTTTACTTATTTATTTTGAGAGAGAGAGAGAGAGAGAGAGAGAGAGCGAGTGAGCCAGGGAGGGGCAGAGAGAGAAGGAGAGAGAATCCTAAGCAGGCTCCATGCTGTCAGCACAGAACCCAGTGTAAGTCTTGAACTTATGAAACATGAGGTCATGACCTGAGCCAAAACTAGGAATTGGACACTCAACCAACTGAGCCATGCAGGCACTCCTGAATAGTCATTTTTAAAGAAATCTGACAACATTTACCTTCATGTAGTTTTTAAATAAGCTATGTCTATTATTCTGTTTCCCTCTTCACTCCATTGCTAGTATTCTTTTCATTTTTCTGGTGAGGGTATAGGCAGCCTCTCTTTTCTTTCTAGAAATGTTTTATGAAGAGAAGACAGGAAGTTGATATTTACTAGTATTTTCTACACTGAGTGAAATGATCCCAATATCTTTAAACTTTTATATATATTTTTTTTCACAAATAAAGTCATATTTTTGGTAAATATTAATTTAGATAATATGATTCAAAAATATATATTATAATATAGCTTAAAATGCTTCAAAATCATAGAATACTATGCAGAGATGAAATGATAAATATTTCACATCCAAGAATCATCATTTCATCATTTCATAATTTGAAGAAATGAATTCTACCAGGTAAACTTTCATGACCATGATGTCATCTTTGACTTCTAAACGCCATTTTAAAAGGTTTGCTGCTGCCCCCCCCCCCCAAAAAAAATTCAACAGAATAGTCAGCATTGTCAGAAGGTTATAGGAATCAAACAAGGATGCATTATCAAACCTTGGTTCTCTGAATAAAGACAGAGTTGAAGATGACACTGTATCCATAATAGATTTTAATATATCCTTGGAGAAGTAGGAATGGGTCTGTGGGAAAGCCGAAGGACTTGGAGTCAGGAAAACTTACACTCTGGGTATCATTTCAACCATGCATTGAGGCTAAACAAGGCACTAATAACATGAATATCTAGGAACCAAAAGGATAGTTATTTTTAAATCGCGTTTCCAGATTTTATTAGACATTTATTTTTTAGATTATCCTATATACATTTTCTGTGCTAAAATAGACCGTTGTTTTGCAACTACCTTATTCTGGATGAGTCTTCAACTATAGTCTTTCAAGTGTGTTAAATTATAATTATAGTGAGTATGATCTGGCCCATTCATTCTTGCATGTAATTTGGTCACATACTCTGCAAGCATGAAATGATTGAGTGTATGGAATATCAAAAAGCTTTATTATGAGAGAGAAACCCTCTGTTGGATTTATTAAAGCTTTGGTATGGAAGTCCAATATGGTTTATTTATTTGTATGATCAGCTATTTCAATTTAACCACTAACTTTTGGAGAGTCATGTGTATATTTATTTATATGTCATAGTCATCAACTGCCTAGAACAATTGCCAATTTGTGGATCCTATTTATATTTCTTTCACAAATGGTGTTCTTTTGTAGATTGACTTTTGGACTTAAGCCTTCACACAGTTGCAGTGCAAAGGGCTTATTTCTGTTTTATAATGCCAGAAGGTTGTTAGGAAGATCTAGGGAGATGAGGTATATCTCTGAAAATGCTTTGTAATTTTCTAGAAACTATCCAATTACAAGGTATTAATTTTATTTGTTAGAATACCTAGTGTGTGCTGGGCACTGATAAACCTTGTAATCAGCGTGATTTAAATTGATACTAGAAAATCCCAAATGACATTATAGGTTTATTATTTTAACCACCCAAGCATGATCGCACACTTTAGAAATGGAAAAGCTCTTTTCATTCACTGATGGAGATTCATTAATTTAGTCAAGGAAAAACAATTTTAATCCAACATATTTTATCATTTGATATTATCTAATTGTGGAATTAGCCTCTCTTTGGTCTTTAGTCACAGTGCATTGTCTGTTGTTCTTTAATCTAGCTCCATTGTGATTGTGGAAATAAGTAATAATAGTAAAAAATTTTATTGGTAAGTAGACTATAAGTCATCTTAATATCAATTGTGAATGCTCACAGTTTATGTTTATGGCCTAGCTCCATGCTAATACACCAATACTCAGGCAAATATATTTCTTGTTAGTCCTTCCTGTGGCAAGCCAATGTGTTTAGTACACTGGATATTTACGTGGTAGTATAAATATGTTACATGTTGGAGAGTCTTGACTGAGTACTTTGTAACCAACAGATAGAATACCAGCTATGGTTCTACCTGCCTGATTCTCAGAATAGATTTATTCCCTGATTCCAGTTGACAAAACCAGCCTCCAAGTATTCACCACAATTTTTTAAAATCCCGGTGTAGTTGAATACAGTGTTATATTAGTTTCAGGTGTGCACTGTAGTGATTCGACAGTTCCATATATTACTAAGCACAGTTTTTATATCTATAAACACATTTGTCACCATTGAAAACATTAAGAAGTGTTAACACAAGTTCTCTCTCACTTTTACTCTCGCTTTCATTTTTCACAGACCAGTCAGGAACTTTTCAGTGTTTTCAAACAACCAAATAACCCCTTTCCAGTGCAGTCTGCCTGGAAGTCCACTTGCCTACAGAGAACAACTGTGTAGATCAAGAGGAAAGGGATTTTTTATATAAGAACTTTTGTTCCTAGGAGTCTGTGAAATTAAAAAGAACTGTTTTTTTCATATGAATTTTTGTAGGCATGAATTTGAGGGGCAGGTCCTAACTGAAGCAAGTCCTACTGGAGGCTGTTTGTAGCTCATGTACTATCATTTAGGTTCAGGTAATGCTCAGGATCACTACTTGGCTGAATTGACTCACTACAGAGCAGGATAATGCTGACTGTTCTCCTGTGAGCCTGTGTCTTCCTCTGTGGGTTCTGGCATGGGTGGTCATCTGATAGTCTTGGCTCACTTCATAGCAGACTCTTTGGTGAGATCCTCAAGCCAGAATTGGAGTTCTCTCTATACTATGTAGGAGCTGAGGGCCGCTGAGAAGAGCTAAACCTCAGGAGCATCTTCTTGACCACTCTGGGCTACCCAGGACACCATGATGTATGTGTGCTCAGGTGGTTGCAGGGTAGCCTGCAGATGGCCTGCTCCTGGGTTCAAAAGGGAGACAAGGATGGAGTAAGGGTCTCCACTGCTCTTGGTGTGGACCCGCCTTATCTAACTCATCTCCTTTCCTCCAGACTAAAGCCTGGAAAGAGGACTATTAACACAAGAGCTCAGTCATTTGGAGCTTCTTTGCAAACTCTTGATTTCCTTTTCTGGGACTGTGGAGAGTGTAACTTTTATTTTTCTCCCTCAGCATCATGCCTTCCTGCTTCCTGACTCATCAGATCTTAATGATAGAAAGAAATAACTTCTATTATTTCAGGTGAACTCTGCGAACTAATTTATGCAAGCTGAGGGGTTGGGGAGCTTGCAGCAGGAATGAAAGAGTAGAGACATCAAAAAGACACTCACCCAAGACAGCCGGTAGAGCCTGAAGGTTGATTTTTTAGATGCAGCCAGGGCAAGGGCCTTGTATTCAGAAAAGCCAAAGATAAAGTTAAAAAAAAGCATATTGATTTGTTAGGGTATTGTCTTTCCCCCTGCTAGACTGTTGTTGGGTGTGTTGTAAAGTGATAAAAACTGCTCCAGTAGACACCTTGGAGTGGCTGCTCAAAAAAGACTCTGAGAACATATTTATTTAGTGAATGAAACAATAATATATAACATATATTAAGATATTAACACAATTATTAATTCTTAGGTTTATTATATTAAGAGAACACAAACTGAATCATTCCATTTTCTTTTTTTTTAATTTCTTTAATTTTTTTTAACGTTTATTTATTTTTGAGACAGAGAGAGACAGAGCATGAACGGGGGAGGGTCAGAGAGAGAGGGAGACACAGAATCTGAAACAGGCTCCAGGCTCTGAGCTGTCAGCAGAGAGCCTGACGCGGGGCTCGAACTCACGGACCGCGAGATCATGACCTGAGCCGAAGTCAGCCACTTAACCGACTGAGCCACCCAGGTACCCCTGAATCATTCCATTTTCTTAGAAGACATTGATATCTTCTTTATACTTTATACTTAGAAAAATAATTGCAGTTATTCTTTGATGCTAGCAAAAATATATATTCGTTTTGGGTAAAGTCTTACCTAATTATTCAACTTTATTAATTATATTAATTATTCCTTTTTCCCTCTTTCCTATTAGTATTTATCTGTTTCTGATTGTTGGGTGAAGTGAAGGTTGAGCTACATTAGACTTTCATTATTATTGTATTTTTTAACTGGTTTACATCTCTGCCCTTCATTTTCTTCCTATCCTTCTCATCCTTCCCCTTTTTTTCCTTCACTTTCCTTCTCTTTTCCTTTTTATTTCCTGTCTCTTCTTTACTATTCTTTTTGTTTTTCTTCTCATTCTACTTTTTCCTTTTATCATTATTATTTAATATGATTTCACAGTCTGTTCTGTGATACCTGATATATAACACTTGGGTAATGGTTTTCCTTGATGTTGGTTATAAACTTTATGAATAAAACAACTATATTTATATACTTGTTTTCATTTTCTAATTGATTATAATTTTACCTGGTAAAGCTTAATTTTTTTTCATTGCATGTGAATTAGATTTCTGGATTTTAAATTTTTTTAAATCTTTATTTATTTTTGAGAGAGAGAGAGAGACAGAGCGAGAGGGAGACACAGAATCTGAAGCAGGCTACAGACCTACAGACTCTCCTAGCTGTCAGCAGACAGCCTGACACAGGGCTCGAACTCAGGAACCCTGAGAACATGACCTGAGCCGAAGTCGGATGTTCAACCGACTGAACCACCCAGGCGCTCCTAAATATCTGCTTTTTAAAATAATCTGAGGGGTGCCTGGCTGGCTCTGTCAGTAGAGGCATGCGTATTTTGTGTTTTCTTGCCTTACGATGTCATGCTTCTTCTATTTCCTTGTTATTTTCCTTTATTCCTTACTTTCCATCCCTATACTGACCATGCATTCTTTTATTTTTCTTTTTCTGTGTTTTTGCAAAAACTATGAGTATTTTTATTCTTTTTTTTTAAGTGTATTTACTTTTGAGTGACAAAGAGTGCGAGCCAGGGAGGGGCAGGGAGAGAGAGAGAGAGAGAGAAAAAGAGAGAGAGAGAGAGAGAGAGAGAGAGAATTCTGTCAGCGCAGAGCCTGACTTTATGAGTATTTTTATTCTAATTGCAGTTAAATTTATATTTTCAAAGAACACATTTAAAACAGTTATTCCTTTTATATATATAATTCAAAATGACACAATGGTCATTTATTTTGTAAAATGACCCTCTGTTGAGATTTTTTTGTACGTTTTTCTTATATTCAGATGGGGGTTATAAGTTTCTGGGAAGAAAGACCGTTAATTATCTTTAAAGAGATTTAAACAATGATAAGAATCTGATATATTTACCCAGGAAGGTACTATTTCTGTTGTTTTTCATCAATTTGTGTACATCCATGTTTTCATTTGTGTCTCTTTCTTTGTGCCTGAAAGAATTTATCTTCTCTTGTAGTGCAAGACTGCTGGTGATGAATTCTTTCAGCTTTTGTGTATCTTGCGTGTCTGAAGAGTTTTTGTTTTACCTTTTTTTGGAAAGATATTTTCTCAGGGTATAGAATTCACCCAGATTCTTTTTATTTCTGAACTTAAAGATGTTGCACTATATCTTCTTGTTTGCATTGTTTCTGGTAAAAAAAAAACTGCTGCCTCCCTTATTGTTCTCCCGTGTAATGTCTTTTTATACCAGCTGCTTTTAAGATGTTCTTTTTGTCACTATTTTTGAGCAATTTTATTATGATGTACTGAGATATTGGTTATCTTCATATTTGTTATTCATGGATTTTTTGAGCTTCTTGGATCTGTGGGCTTACAATTTTTATCAAATTTGGAAGTTTGGGGCACTATTTCTACAAACATTTATTCTGTCCTTCTTCTTGTCCCTTGTCTTTGAAGACTCTGATTATACATTTATTAAACTATTTAAAGTTGTCCTGTAGCTCACTGATGTTTGGATAAATAAAAAAAAAATCTCTTTTCTTTTGATGTTTCATTTTGGATAGATTTTATTTCTGTCTTTAAGTTCACTAATCTTTACTTCTGCAAAATCTAATCTGTTGTTAATCCCATCCAGTATATTTTTGATCTCACATATTTTAGTTTTCATCTCTAGAAGTTGATCTATGGGGTATGTATGTGTGTGTACATGTCTGTGTGTATTCTAGGCCTTTACATTCTGAACAAATTGAATGTAGTTATAATAATTTTTTCATTATCTTTGCTAAATCTAATATCTGTGTCAATTTTGGATTGTTCTTGATTGATTTTTCTCTTTAATATGGATTATATTTCTCTGCTTGTTTGCATGCCAAATTTTTTTTGTCTGTGTGGTAGACATTGTGAATTTCACTTTGTTGAGTGTCTTATATTTTTGTATTCCTGTAAATATTCTTGAGCTCTGTTTTTAGATACAATTAAGTTACTTAAAAAGATTTTTATCCTTTGTAATCTTGATTTTTAACATTATTTAGGTGGCCCCAGAGTAGAATTATTCTAGAGCTAATCCCCACGATTGAGATAAGATCCTTCCAAGTATGTGATTGGGTATTCTGTGAATCATGAACTTTTCCAGATTGACTGGTAAAAGACTCAGTTCCTGGCTGGGTTCTATTCCCTCCGATTATTTCAGGTGGTTTCTCCATTGGTAGTAGAATTTATACTTCTATAATATGAAAGTTAATTTTATAAGAAAAATGCTTTTTCCATTCTCTCTGGTTTGTTGATTTTTTTAGAGGCCCTTATTGCTGTGGTTGGTGTTTTTGTTTACTCGTCTTTGAAAGGCAAGAGATTTATTCAAGCCAAATATTCCTGCAAATCTTGGTGGGTGCAATCTCTTTGGATCTTCCTACTCGCCTCCTGGATGATATTTAGAAAAAAACAAAACAAAACAAAACAACAAAAAAACCTCTCCCATTTAGATGTTAAACTGGAAGGCTTTTTGTTATAAATTCATATTATCATTAAAAAATCCAGAAAGTTTGGGCCTGGATGAGAGGAGAGAAAGGCTCAGTAGGGGGAACTTTATTCCTTCATAGTTTAATTTTTGTGTTTGGAGATACGTGTTCTCTTAGAGGTCATGTTTCTTTTTTCTTTTTTTTAATTTTTTTAACGTTTATTTATTTTTGAGACAGGGAGAGACAGAGAATGAACAGGGGAGGGTCAGAGAGAGGGAGACACAGAATCTGAAACAGGCTCCAGGCTCTGAGCTGTCAGCACAGAGCCCAATGCGGGCTCGAACTCATGGACTGCGAGATCATGACCTGAGTCGAAGTCGGCCGCTTAACCGACTGAGCCACCCAGGCGCCCCTTAGAGGTCATGTTTTTAAATCCAGTCATCCCGCTCTTGCCTCCAGTCATCTCACATGAACAGGTCCTTTGATGCTGTGGCGGAGTGCATCACGATGACCCCAGCCACACCAGGGGACGACCCCAGCTTCTGCCAGTTTTCTGCTTAGTACGCTTATATTTACAGTTGTTTTGATGAACATATCTTTATTCTTCTTCGTGTTGGTTCTTAGAAACATTATCACTTGCCAAGAGTTGCAGGCATGTTTAAGGAATCTTTCAGATTAATTGCTTTTTAGAAATTTTGAGCCCTTTTTACTCACACTGTTTTGACTTCTCTATTTACTTACTATTTTATTACTATTTAAAAAATTTTTTTAATGTTTTATTTATTTTTGAGAGGCAGATGGAGCATGAGTGGGGGAGGGACAGAGAGGAGGGAGACTCGGAATCCAAAGCAGGCTCCAGGGTCTGAGATGTCAGCACAGAACCTGATGCAGGGCTTGAACCCACGAGCTGTGAGATCATGACCTGAGCTGAAGTCGGATGCTTAACTGAGCCACCCAGGTGCCCCTTATTACTATTTTTTATTAAGGTATAATTAGCATATATCCTTTTATTAATTTCAGGTGTACAGCATAATGATTTGACAATTCCCTACACTGCTCAGTGCTCACCATGATAAACGTAGTCATCATCTGTCACCAAACAATGTTTTTGCAATCTTACTGACTCTATTCCCTACACTATACTTTTCATGTCTATGATTTATTTATTTTGTAACTCTAGGTTTGTACCTCTTAATCCCCTTTATCTGTTTCTTCCATTTCTCCACCCAACTCCCCTCTAGCAACAACCTGTTTGTTCTCTGTATTTAAAAGTCTGTTTTTTGTCTCTTTTTTTTTTTGTTGGTCGTTTGTTTCCTAAATTCCACGTATGAGTGAAATTATATGATATTTGTCTTTCTCAGTCTGACTTATATCACTTAGTATTTTACCTTCTGATATACAAGAACATACAACGGGGAATACAGTCTCTTCAACAAATGTTGAAAGGAAAACTGGACAGCTACTTGCAAAAGAATGAAACTGGACTACTTTGTTACTCTATATAAAAAGTAAACTCAAAATGGGTTAAAGACCTACATGTGAGACCTGAAACCATAAAACTCCTAAAAGAAAACATTGGCAGTAATTTCTTTGACATTGGGCTATAGAAACATTTTTCTAGATATGTTTCCCCAGGCAAGGGAAACAAAAGCAAAAGCAAACTAGTGGGACCACACCAAAATAAAAAGCTCTATCACAGCAAAGGAAACCATCAATAAAATGAAAAGGCATCTTACTGAATGGGAAAAGATATTTGCATACGATATATCTGATAAGGGTTAAGGTCCAAAATATATAAAGAACTTATACAATGCAACACATATAAAACAAATAATCTGATTTAAAAATGGGCAGAAGACCTGAATAGGCATTTTCCCAAAGAAGACATAGATGGCCAACAAACACATGAAAAGATACTCAATATAATTACTCCCCCTATCATTTTAGGGGGACCTACCATAGTAGAGACCTATTCCATCAGTATGTACTCTCTTAAGTACACTTTTGATTTCCTCATTATTTAGATTTGCCTTTATTAGTGAGGATAAATTTGTGTGTGAGTTTGTGTGTATGTGTGTTGCTACTATTTGGAATAATTTATTGCTCCTTTAGTCATTTTCTCTAGGATTTTTAGTTCTATGAAACTTTCTATGTTGTCCTTTATATATTAGGGTTATTAACCTCTTCATATTTTTTTGTAAATATATTCCCCAGCTTTTTTGCCTATATAAATTCTCTCTCTCCTTCTACCCATCCTTTCTTCCCTCTCTGTAATATGTAATATAAATATGTAATACAAATAATGTAAGTAAATGTACATAAATATATAAATATCTAGGGTTTAACATGTTTAAGTTAACCAAATTAAACAATGTGTTCCTCCAAATTCTTTATTTCACTTAGAAAATTATTTCTCATGGAGCATTCAAATAAATGAAGGCAACTCAATCTATTTGTTTCTTCTCTGGCATAGCTGAATATTTCTTCTTTTTATTTTTATTTTTATTTTTATTTTTATTTTTTCAACGTTTATTTATTTTTTTTGGGGACAGAGAGAGACAGAGCATGAATGCGGGAGGGGCAGAGAGAGAGGGAGACACAGAATCGGAAACAGGCTCCAGGCTCTGAGCCATCAGCCCAGAGCCCAACGCGGGGCTCGAACTCACGGACCGCGAGATCGTGACCTGGCTGAAGTCGGACGCTTAACCGACTGCGTCACCCAGGTGCCCCTATTTCTTCTTTTTAAAGTTTATTTTTTAAATATTTATTTTTGAGATAGAGTGAGAGAGGGAGGGAGGAAGCAGGGGCAGAGAGAGAGGAGAGAGAGAGAATTCTAAGCAGGCACAGAGCCTGATGAGGTGCTTGAACTCATGAACCCATGAG
The DNA here is from genome assembly GCF_027475565.1 of Acinonyx jubatus. Lineage (NCBI taxonomy): Eukaryota > Metazoa > Chordata > Mammalia > Carnivora > Felidae > Acinonyx > Acinonyx jubatus. The sequence continues at coordinate 135,638,463 of NC_069381.1, read as the reverse complement.
ATCCTTACCTGAGCAAAAATCAAGAGTCGGAGGTTTAACTGACTGAGCCACTCAAGTGCTCCTTAGCTGAATATTTCTTAATTGAATGAATGTAAAATTATAGCTTCATTCCCACCTATCCACCCACCTTCCACTGCTTGCACTACTTCCAGGTCTTATTTTGTTAACATTATTAACATATTACATCTCAGGATACAGTGTTAGCTCTTTTTAATGCCCACCATCACACCATTTTGTAATTACATTCAACTCTATTTCTGGTGTCTCTAGAGATGGAGAAGAATTAGTCAGTAGGCTTGATTGACCAGAGAGAATGAAATGTAATGGTACCCAAATTGAGGTATTGTGACTGTATGAAACATGATGTCAAAACTTTGTGGTAAAAACCAGCCATTTATTATATCTGTAGATTCTGTGGGTCAGAAATATGCACAGGGCACATTGGAGAATTCATTTCTTTGTTCTGCCATGTCAGAGTTTTAGTTGGACTCAAAGTCTGGGGACTGGAGTTATCTGAAGGCTGCTCACACACAGGGCTGTTTGTTGATCCTAGCTGTCATTTGAGTCTTAAGCCGCAGCTGATGGCTGGAACATCTGTCTGTCACTTTTTCACGTAGCCTAGGATTCCACTTACCATAATAGCAGGATTCCAATGATAAGTGTCCTGAAAGAAAGAAAGCCAGGCAGAAAATGCATTGCCTTCATGACCTAGTCTTGGGAGTCACATTGTATTATTTCTGCCACATTCTATTTGTTAGTCATTAACTTTGGTCCATCTTCAAAGAGAAATGTTATGTCATCTTGTAAGAAGAGCATGCAAGATGGACTATGTTGGTGTAGTCATCTTTGGAAAACAGAACCTGCCTCTCTTTGAGATTTAGATGTAATGCCCTCCTCAAGGTTTATAAACTTTAAGTTGCATGTTATCTCCCAACCACATCTATTTCCAGTTTCTTTCCCTGCTAAACTTTCATTCTTTCTTGCTTTTCACTTCCAGTAGCTGCTCTTTTCTCCATGCCAATTAAGATGTGAAATGTTGACACTTCCCTTAACTTTCCGAAAAGAACATTTATACAAGATATTTATATATGTAGTAGATTTTACTGAATGTTTAGTGAATATATGCAATGGAGTACAGAGATGGTAGGGGTGAAGGAAATAACATCTTAGCCACTAGGGAGAAAATACTTTAAAATTTGAATAGAAACAACCATGATATGAAAGACCGCTTTGGATGTCCTAGTCACCAAAAACTTCTGACTTATCTACATTTCTTTACTGGGCATTCCTTTTCTGACCTGTGACATGATTTTCCTCTGCTCTGTCTCATTTATTGCTGTCTTTTTCTGCTTTTTCACATTCCCATTTTCTATTTGTGTCACATCCAGAAATGTTTAGGTGTATCATTATTTCACCGCCAGCTTTCAGTTTATGCCGTGGTGGCCTCCTCTGTTATACCAAAGCAAGGAGAACCAAATGTTGGCACCTGAAGATGAATTATGGCAATCATTTAAAGGCAGAAACTACACTTATTAATAATTTTAAGAGCAAATTTGCCTTACCCATAAAACTATCAAATAAGTAAGGAAACAAGTAAGCACATAGTTTTCTTCAAGCATATTGATAATACCTTTTTTTAGCATTGAAAATATCCCTTATAGTGGAGAGGTTACATTTGTGATAGTTTGAGGGGAAAGTTGATCTTGTCTTTCTCTTTTTTTCTTCCCCCTAGGTCCTGCCAATTTTTCCATACAAGTATGTTAACCCAAGTTGAACCCTTAAGATTTGGCAGAGTTTCACATTTTCACACGAAGTGCAAATTAATTGTTTTATGTGTAAATGGGATTTATAATAGGGCTGCCTGAATGTTTGAAACAGCTATTCTCAAAGTGATGAATTTTAAAGGAAATATTTCTTTAGCACCTAAAAGCAATCTGTTATAGCACAATAAGGCAAAACATTATTGGTTCCTTTTCAGAGTTCCAGTTTTCCATGACTTGAATCAGGAAACATTTTGCATTTTGGGTCTTCCTAGAAATTAAAAGTTGAAATGTACCTGAAAGGTCTGAGTTGGGAAGATGATATTTAAGTTAATACACAAGAGATCATTAATACACAAGAGATTTTCTTTTAGTTGGGAAATTCATCAACTAGTTTTAAACACAACTACTTGGTTGTAAAGTCCACCCTTGTTAGAGTGGGGCATAATAAGCAATTGATGTGTTTATTTCTTCATGCTGGGAAGACCCTGTTTGAAACAATGGTGGACATTCCAAGACTACTTGTAATGTTTGTAAATGATACATCATGTGTTATACATTGTGAGAACTATGAGTTTTAAGAAAGGGGAACAGTGAAAAATAATGGGTTAGGTTAAGGTTCATAGAACAGATAGTAGAATCTTTATGGTAGAATTTGAGTGAACTCTTTCTGGCTAATCATAATGTATGATAAGGATTTCTGGTCATTTGGGAGCAGTGGCAGATTTACTGTTAAGTTAATGAAGCTGAAGTTTTAGGGCCTCCACTTTTCTTGGCCCTTGGAGTACAGAAATTTGTAGAATATGGGTGTTGGAAGGGTGATTTAGGAAGCAAGGTTGCAAACCAAAGACATATGCATAGGCATTGCTGGTAATTTACTTAGAGAGATTGCAAAAGACTCTATTTACTTTGATTTCTTTTTTTTTTTTCATTCAAAGTAAATATTCATTTCTGTACCCATTTTTATATTTGTAATTTTATACTCTATTTTTTCAAAAGTCCCCCCAATTTGTATAAATGAGACCCCGCAAAACCTGTATCCACCTCTGTTTGGGAAACAATGATGGAAACTGCAAGTGAGTGGTTAATTGAGGGTAGTTCCCTTTGATTGCAAAAAGGCTACTGATAGCTACTGATATTATCAGAGCTAAGAACAAAACTCAGATCTCTTCATTTCTAGTTCTGTGCACTTGCCTTTACACAGCAAGGTCTTGTATCCTTCCACTTTCAAGGGCTCTTCATTTGGTTTATCAAAGTTACCCAGTTCTGATCTAATAGAATGTGACAATAAATAATGTCATTGATAAAGTGAAACACTAAAATCTTCTATATGAAATGGATCTGGCAGCATCTACCTTTCCTCTGTAGATATTATAGTTTTTTAATTACCACCACAGCTGAAATGCCTAGTGTTTAGAAATTGGAATGAGTTCATGTAAGCACTTACATTATCAGGAAATATAAATAGCTCATTTATTCATGGTAGCGTTACTGTGTTCCTAATATAGTTTTTATTGATGGACACTTGAACTGTATCAATCCACTTAAAATTCAGAATGGTTCTTTTGTGCATGCCTTTATGGCAAGAGCAGTATAATTTAATTTAATATAATCTTTTAAAAACAATGATGTTTGTTTCATAAATGAATATTTTATATGTTGTGTTTAATTAAAATAAAACTATGCCACTGATCTAGAAAACACAAAACAGACTTGAGTTCATATTTATGAAGTGTAGCAATATTGGCAAGGCACAACTTATCTTGTTTATGAGACATGCTTGCTATTACTTGTACAGATTGCAGTCATTTTATTGCTGAGCTTTACATGGTTTACAACCCAACAAATGCAATGAAACTGTCATGAGGAAAATAAGCCTATAAAATTTTTTAAAAAAAGAAGGTGGCACTCACAGATCAAAATGTAGTTTTTTGTTGGAGCATTGGTAGGTTTTGAACTGTTACATCCTTTTAGGCAGCAGGTTTTCTGGATATATCTGTAAATGAAAGGGAAAAGGCTGAGATTAGACACTAAGGTTATTTTTAGCACCTCTGCTTTGAGTATGCAGTTCCTCTGAGACCTTGCTTTTGCTTTTACTCTATTGATATGTTCCAGAAATCCAGGTAAACATAAACGTGTTTTCGACACAGGAACAGTTTGGAAACCAGGAAATGGTGTTTATATGTGAAAAAAGGGGAAGATATGTGGATGAAAAGGTCCCTATCTCTTTATTTAAAAGTTTTCAAACTGAATATTGAATTTGATTCATATTTTTGTAAAGTTGTCTCTGTGGAATTAGAGCTTCCAAGAAAGTCTAGGCTTCAGGCTGAGGTGGTCAGGGGGGTTTGGCTGTCTCTATGGCTTTGAATATAATTTATCTTCCAGGACATTAAGTTGGAATTTTAATTTGCTTTCTAGGTTATTTTCCCTTTTATCTGAAAAAAAAATCACTTAAGTTCTTGGCCATTCATTAAATATTAGTGACTTTAAGTCTTGTATTTCTGACATATATTCATGTATATCCGTTCAAGATTTAGAAAAAATGACATGAAAAAACAATCTTAGATTTTTTTATGTTTATTTGAGAGAGAGGATATGTGCACAACTGGAGAAGGAACAGAGAGAGAGAGAGAGAAAGAGAGAGAGAGAGAGAATCCTAAGCAGGCTCTGTGCTCTCAGCGCAGAGGCCGATATAGGGCTCAAATCTGTGACCTGTGAGATCGTGACCTGAGCCAAAATCAAGATTCAGACCTTAACTTACTGGGCCACCTGGGGGGCCCCTGAAAAAACAACCTTAAATGAACTTTAGAATTGTTTGCAGAAACAGCTCAGAGGAAAAAAAAATGTTTCTTTATATAGTGCATCTATTTGTTGCATATCCTTCCCTAACTATGTCTAGTGTATCATAACTGCAACAATTACTTCATTTCCTGCTGAAAAAATAATAGTTTTACTCTTATAACTGTCTGATGAGCTCGACCCTTGATGGTATCCAAGAAGTAGAAAAACAAAAGTATATAAAAGATATTCAGGAAAGAGAAAGGAAAATTTTCAAAAAATAGGAATACAAGCCCTTTACTGTGTAGAATGAATCTTTGTCAGAGCGGTTAGCAATGATGAACATGCTACTTGTTGGGTCTGCACAGTGTCCTGCTTGTCTTCCTATATCTGATTCTTACCCATATTGCAAGGGGCAGCTCACTTCCTATCTGTTCTTATATGCAGACACATTTCATGGGCTTTTGTCTCCTACAGTCTCTTTTCTGAAATTATGGATAGACCCCACCTCTAGATCCAGGTCCACTGCAGTTTGTCTCGTTTGTCTGGCTGTTCATTGCTCAGCCAGCCCATACAGTGTGCTTCCTCTGTGCAACAGTCATAGCAGAAGGGAGCTTGCACTGTGGTCTCGCTGCCATGAGAGGGTGTGCCTGCTGGACCTGAGTGTCTATGAGGCACTACCCACTCACTTTAGTAAGCCCTTGCTCCAGTTCTCTGCTAGATTAATGCCCTGTCTCAGTGTCACTGCTCAACTCTGGGACTCTACCATACTACCTTGTTCATGCCAGCCTCATTTTTCTGGGAAAACTGACTCTCTTACTACTGTTCCACATTCATACCTGTTCTACTTTCCCAGGCCATTTAGTTCCTGCTATCAGCTGGTGTCCTGTCATCAATGGGTGGTTTTTCCTGGACAGTGCTGTAACCACCATCTTCCAGATTTCAAGGATCTCCCAGTTCAATGTCTAATCTATTAGATTTTATGTTCTTTCTTCACGGCCTGACCCCTGACTTCCACATAGAATCAGTGATGCACTGAGCTATACTTGAAATTGTACAATACACATGTTAAAAATGGGCACTGCACCACCGGGTTGTGCTCCAAGTGCTCAGCCCCATGACTAGATTCATTTCCTCGGTCCCATCACAAGTACTCAACCTCCGCCCCTCATATACAGGCTCATATTTTTGAGGCCCTAGCACCTCTCTTATAAAAAAAATCTGAATTGAATTAAAGTTGACCAGTAATCTCACCTGATGGCTTTCCCCTTTCCCTGTTTGCATTGTAGGAAATCTACTTAGGGACTCTGTAGGTAAATTACATTTTTAGTTATTTTGTTAATAGGTAACACATGGGTATAGTATAAAACTCAGAAGTTCCAAAAGAAAGTTAGTAGTTTTTATCTGTGATATTTCCCACACCACCCCAGCCATTCAGTTTTCCTTCTAGATAGAACTACTCTTAATAGTCACTTTATCACCCTTTTTGAGATAATGTGTATATGTGTATGTGTAGTATATGTGTAGTATATATAAGCATATGTGGTGTCTGTGTATTTATACGTGTGTAAAGTCACACACATGTGCACACACATTTTACACAAATGGAAGCATACTAACACAGTGTAGTACACTTTTATTTTTTTAACATTATACCTTGAAGATCATTCCATGCCATGTTTAAAGAGTTGTCATATTCTTCTAATGACTGCACAGTATTCTAATTGGAGCTCCTTCCCATTGATGCATTTAGAGTGTTGCCAACATTTTATATTACAAACCATAAAACACTATATACAAATGATATTCTAGAAAAGGTATTCATAACTCACATCACAAATGAGCACTTGTCATTCTACAATGTGGTGATATATATATCATATATATGCACAATGATTGTCTAGATATGAAAGTGCTATCTATGCATTGTTATTTTGATAGAAATCACTTAATTTCCCTCAATTGAATTTGTACTATTTAACTACAACTAGAAATTGGAGATGCTTAGGTATTCTGGGTATTTCAAAGAAGATTGAATAAATGGCCTATTTACAAACTACGGACAGGATATAGAAAAACCCCAAGGTAATATGCCAAGATAATATCCCAGGGCTAGTCAGGGGGTTAGGTTTTGTCCATTAGGCCTTTAAAAGGGGGGGGGGGGCACTTACTGTTGCCTAAAGACAGAGAGGATGTGCGGAAAGGGCCATCTTTAAGGGACTATGATCTTTGGTCAAGGAGGTAGGCAGCCGGAAACAAACCCTCGGAGAGGAAGCCTGAGAGATATTCAGACTGTTCTCTCCTCCCTCCCTCTATGTCTGGTTAGTGCTGTCTTTGGCCAACCTTGACAGATGACCAGAGGGCAAATGGGACCCTTGATGCTGTTCATACAGGTAAGCCAGCTAAGTATAGAACCGGTATAGAAGCAGTGTTATAAACAGAAGATACCCAGCCCATTCTGCCTCCTCATACTTTCACCAACATGCTGATCAACAGTACTTTTTATCCTTCTGTATCTGAGAGATGTGAATTTTTCTTAATATGAGTGAGGCTCATACTATTTTGAAACAAGTAAGAGATGGTTTTATTTCTTTTTCTTTTGTACCTGTTCATAACCTTCCCCTGTGATGTGTATATATGTTACTTTTTATTTTAAAATTTCAAATGTACAGAAAAGTTGAAAAAACAGTAGGAAAAATAGAGTTCCTGTATATCTTTCATCCTTATTTTCAAGTTGTTAACATTTTAGCATACTTGCCTTTTCATTCTTATTCTCCCTCACTCTCTCCATATATGTATTTGTAAATATCAATGAATCAGTTTAATATATGTATAAATATGCACAAACATATTTATCACCATATATGGTAAACTATATGAGAATGAGATACAAACTTGATAACCTTTTCAAGTATGTATTTTCTGAAACCAGAGGCATTTGGGAAAAAAAATCAGGAAATTAATGTAATTCCATTTTAATCATGTAATCTTCAGACTCCATTCAGATTTTTCCTGTTATCCACACATTGTATTTGATTGCCATGTCTCTTTAGTCTCCTTCAAGCTGGACAGTTCCTCAGCCTTTACTTGTCTTTCTTAACCTGGACATTTTGGAAGTTGCAGGCCAGTTACTTGTAAAATGTTCCTTAACTTGTATGTGTCTGGTATTTTCTCATTTTCAGCAGTTTTACCTCAAAAATGATGCTGAGTCCATCTCATCATATCAGGTGATATGCACTGTCAATGTATTCCATTACTGGTGATGTTAAAATTCATTACTTGGCTAACATGGTTTTTGCCAGGCTTTGTAACTGTAAAGCTAGTTAATAAGGATTTGTGATCATTAATTAATAGACAATTAAGTATCTTGTGGGGAGATTCTTTGAGATTTGTACTAAGGCATACAGTTCTCTCTTCTCACTCATTCACTCATTCATGCATTTGTATCAATCAGGGTTTGAGTAGAGAAGCACAAAGGATTTATTATAGAGGTTATCCTCTAATGCAGTTGTGGGGGCTGACTACACAGTCTTGTAAGCCTTTGTTTCTGTGTCCGGAGCTGGACTGAATCTCACTGGACAGGCAGTCAGGAAGAATCAATGGACATGAAGTAGGGGAAGCATGCGTAAATTGGCACTGGTGAGGATAGAATAGAATCCACTTTGGTTTCTCATCCCCTCCAAGCCTGAAACTTAGATTATGGAGTATCCTGCAAGAGAAGCCAGTGCCCTTCACCATGGAGCTGAACATACCTCTGGCCAGGCACCAGAGGAACTGAGGCCAAGGTGGTAGCAATTGCTGATGAACCTGGTTGCTCCCTCCTGACAAGATAAGCAACAATGTAAGTGGACTGCAACAGCATCCATTATCTGTTCCCTGCACCCACTTGAGTATAATGTAATCCTGCTGCTCATTTACTTCTGTTTTGCAGAATATCACTTCTGGGTCATGGTAACTCAGAACTCTGCAGGAAAGGGAATTCTGGGAAATGTAGTCACAGATTAGCCAAATTGATAAAATACAAATCCATGATAGTATTTATAGCAGTATGAATTCGTGAATTCCTATTTTACTTGAAAGATTACCGTCTATTACAATTATGTTTTATGCTGATGTTCAAATTGTTCCATACTTGCCCAATGGAAGCCTTTTGTGATGAGTCTTACATTTCTTTGGCATTTTTCCATTATTCTTTGAGTGTTTGCTTAATTTCTGACCAAAAAGATATTCCAGGGTCATCTTTTATTTTCCCTGTAATAATCCCAGAATCCATTTTTTCCCCCAAAAAGCTTTGGTTCTTTTAGAGTAGAATGGCATCAGAAGTCAAGATCTGGAAACTACTTGTTCTGTATGGGTTCGCTGCTTCTAGGTGATAGACAAAGCTGGGAAATAATAGGAGAAAGGAAGGAGAAAAGCTTTTCCCCCTATTTTCCTATTATGGTGTTAGTCTTATTTTGTATTGAATATTGGCAGTTCTTTATGTATGAGGGAAGCTAACCATTTGTGATGTGAGTTATGAATACCTTTTCTAGAATATCATTTGTATACAGTGTTTTATGGTAATTGGCCTGTTTTGTTTTCTGTCTCTCAGGGAGGTTTTGGTAATATACATGCAATGCAATTTAGATATGTATAGAGAAGGTTTTTCATTCTTGTGGTCATATAGAAAGAAGATGGCATCTATAAATGGTTAAAAAAGGGAAGAATGTTCTTGAAAATGTGTGTGGGGCAGTCTCTGTGACTGCTTTTCTAAAGGTAATATCTTTAGGGCAGAGTTCATGATGTACAGAAAAAAAAATGTCAAGATTGGGTTTCATGGAGGATAAATTGAAGGTGTTTAAAGGTTTTTTTGTTTGTTTGTTTGTTTGTCTTTATGAGTCTACTAAGTTTTCAGAACAGAACTACCCTGGATCTCTTCCCTTCATTTTGACTTTTATTTGTTTTCTATATATTTCTTGGTTCATTAAATTTATGCTGTTGATAGTTCATTCATTCATTTAAAATTCATTCATTAAGTAGCTCCCTACAATGAAGATAGAACTGAACTAGCTTTTGGACAAGCTGGAAAAGTGACTGAAACCATGGTTCTTGTATTCAAGCTTTCTTCCTGGGTTTGGAGAGCCAAAGTTATATCATATGAATCATTAGAAAGTAAGAGCCCTGCCTCATAAATAAGCATAAAATATCTAGAACAGACTTGAGTCTAAATTAATAGGAAATACTATATTAGCTTATTCAAAAAGGCATCAGATTTTTTTTTGATGTGTTTAAGGCTTAGTTTTTTAATATATATGTTTCTTATAAAGATTGTGACTTTTGCCCCTCAGAATTTAGGGTAAAAAAAAGTGAATATATTTAAGGATAGCTTGAGAACTCATCAGAAATTACAGGAAGTTAGATGTGGGATAAATGGGAGCTTTTTTGAATTCAGTTTCTTACTCTCTTTTATATCTCCCTGTACTTGCTCTCATGGCTTATTCTGTATCATCTAAAGGTTTAGCACCACTCACCGATTAAGATTCAAAGCCCTTGCCTCCTATGGAAAGTCTGTATAAATACTCTAGCCAATTATTAATTATAATTGTCTCCCATGTCCAGCACTCCTCTGTCTTTCTGTACTGTCATATCTTTGAGGCTGTATTTTACTGCTGCGTTTTCATATTAGTACTCTCCACAAGGCTAATTTACTAGAGGACAGGGATTATATCTTATTCATCTTTATATTCCTACTTCCAAGCACAGTGCCTGGCAAGTAATAGGTTTGTACGAGGAATGAATGAATGAATGAATATATTGGTCTCCCATCTTAAATGTTACTGGCCTCTGGGTAGTAAAAGGAGAAAACTGTTCCAGTCTAATCATTTAACCTAAATTCATCTTCTTATCCCAACTATCGATGCAGTGGTAGGCCTGATCATCCTGGGCTTGTTAATCTAGTTCGTTTGTTGGCATGGAAAGGATGGAGAGATGAGTTTCAGATGCTGTTTTTATGCCGTCCGTCAGACATCTCCTGTCCCATGCCATGTACAGACACATTCTGTTCACCAGCTGCTGATTTCTATTTGTTCTCATCATGTTGTTTCCTGGGCCAATAGTGATGCTGCTGCTACTGGCCTCTTTTCTGCAGCAATGTCCCCTAATCACATCACAGAAATATAAAGTCCGTTATCTACACTCCCTTCCGTCCTCTGTTGTTTTTTTCACCCCCCTCTAAGAAATAATAGGAAAATGCTTGCCAGTGCATGTTTTGCAAACGTTCCCAGTCCATGTGATTTACCCCCTAGTCCCTCTTCTAAAGGCTAGTCCCTCCTCAGAGATAACACCAGAATTTGAAATTGTAACTGATACCTGGAGCAGATCAAAAAAGCACTCTGGGGATTAAAATTTCCATAAATTTGAATATTGGGGTCAAAAGGTTTTGGCTCTAAGCCTGTAAAGGTGAGTGTGGTACAATTAATAAATTTTTGCAGCTACTAAATTCACATTCTTATCTGCTGATAAGGAAAGGCAAAAAAAAATGTGAAAAGTAAAAATTTCATCAGTCATGTTATTCATACCCTGGCTTATAAGAGGTGGCCCATGAGATTTTTACATTACTTTTGTCCCCTTGTGCTTTTAAGATTCTTGCTCCACAAAATCCACCTGATATTTCTACTACCTAGACTAGTATAAACTTTGAGTAGACATGGCCTCTGTCAGCATTTGTGGACTCCTGTTCTAGACTGTGAAAAAAGGATACATCTGGGGACTCCTCATTCAAATACTAATAAAGTCTGGGGAGGAGGGTGAGGAGAAAGACACTTGGATTTCATGCCTACTTTGTCTTTCTGTTTTAAGGTTATAATCACTGTTGGCATCTGCTCTCTGGCCACATATTCATCCATTTTTTAACTTATTACTTTTACTAAGAATTTAGCAGTCAGTAGGTATTGAGGCTATTCAGAAATGGGACAAAGTGCCTGATCTGGAGCTCCAGACTCAAGGGAAAGGCATATATGTAAACCAATTTTTGATTGCTTTCCATAGAAATCACATTTTGAATGTTCTCTACCAAGCAAGCTTGTGAGAGTAAAAGTGGCCAGCTTCTTTCACTTTAAGAGACATCAAAGAAATCTTCCTCACGAAGATGAATCCTAGGTTAAGTGTTAAAATATACTAGTAAGGCAGAAGGCATTTGTGTATGCTGTTAGTGTGTGGATTGTTCAACAATTATAGATCTTGTATGGATGTTGGTTAGAAGGTATAAGAACTACTGGCACCTATTAAACAGTTAGTATTAGACTTTCTATTATGTCATCTTTAATTCTTCCCTCAAAATATCTATGGTAGGTATTATCATCACGTTGGACCAATTTTTAAAGGTAAGGTATCACATCTTGGGGTGGGTTCTGTAAGTTGCTGAAAGTTAAATATGACATGGGAGAACCAGGATTTGGATCTAGAGCATTTTTACGACAAATTTTGTAGTGTAACAAATAAATGTTAAGAGAAAGAGTTTAAGAGGGGATTGGAGATGTAGTGAGATGAGATCTAAGAGAGAGGCAGGCACCATATCATGGAGAGTTTTGTGGGCCACATTTAGAATCATGGCTTTGGTCCTGAGACTCTAAGCCAGGAAGTGGCATGATGAAATTTAAATTTGGAAAGATGCCTCTGGCCATGGGTTTAGAAAGGCCAAGATCACAGGCAAGGAGACCTGTTGTTGAATTGATCCAGTGGAGACTTAACCAATGAGTTTATACAGCTCATTAGTAACAGATGAGCCACACCAGTCATCTGCTCTTATAGTCATCTTGATTCTACTTCCTATTCAAGTCTTTGGTATCAGCTAGTTCCTCTAATTCCATCCCAAAGTATTGCTTCCAGTTTTTAAATGATTTCCTTCCAACCTGCTCAATAGCTCTTGCTTCCAGACCCTTGCATTGAACTTCCTGCTAATTTGGCATTGCCAAACCAGTAATTGTCATTTTGATAATTCAGTGTTTATGCTACTTAAGTGAACTAACATTTGTGATCTAGCTTGAATTTATTCCTTTTAATTTAAATTGCATATTAATAAGATTTGGAAAGTGTGCTTGCATAACTCTTACCTTGTAAAAAATATATTTCTTATTTCCATATGCAGTTGCACCTAGTACTTGTGCAACAGAGAATATTCAGACTCTATTAGATCAACTTTTTTTTTCAAAAGAATGACAGTGAACTACCATTTTGAAGATGGGAAATAAAGGAAGCTATCACACAGCTTAGTTGGCCAAGGGTAAGATCTAGAAATCTCAGCCAATGGGGGCACCGGGGTGGCTCAGTCAATTAAGCATCTGATTGTTAGTTTCAGCTCAGCTCCTGATCTCATGGTTCAGGAGTTTGAGCCCCACATGGGGCTCTGTGCTGATAGTGTGGAGCCTGCTTGGAATTCTCTCTCTCTCCCTCTTTCTCTCTGCCCCTTTTGTGCACTTTCTCTTTCAAAATAAATAAATAAATTTAAAAATAGTTTAAAAATCTCAGCCAGTGAAAGGAAGCTGGTAGTAAGTGGGTGAGTCAGATTGGATCCAGAGAGTTAGGGGCTCTGTAAAGGAAATGGTGGCTATGAGTGTTCAGGCAAGCAGTAAATCCAACCCATGAATTCTGTAAATGTTGGAAAGTGCAGGAAGACTTTGGAGGGACTAAGAATCTGTTAAGGCAGCTTCCAGATGTTAGAAGACCTAGACATTTGAACCAAAAAGGGGATTTGCTTTATATCTTCTTTTATATTGCCTCTTGGGTAAGAATTTCTCAGAGTCCACTATTGTATGTCATGGACAAGGGCAAGTTACAATCTTCTAAATGTAGTTTGATCCTTATTGCATGAGTTCTTGGGCTAAGAAGACAGCCGAGCTTATTTTTAACTGCAGGAGTAAGGTGAATGGTCCAGTCTGAAAATGCATGTCATAACTTGGCAGCCCAAATTAGTTACTACAAGTCCTAAGGACCTTTCTGTAGAGCTTTGCACTTTGTAAAACTATTTTCATAGACATATATCACACCTATGAAAATTCATTTTTATTAGTAATGTCATTTTACTAGTCTAATGATTTGGAATCAAGTCCTCTCATACCAAATCCTGTCTCTCCTTGAAGAACACTAAGCCTGTAGTTGTAGGATGATATGGAAATGTTGACTGAATTTCTAGAAATGGCTATCTGGGAATGTGTCCCTTTCTGATTCTCTTTGCCCCTTACCTATTTAGGTTTATCCTATCTCCCATTGAAGAACCATCCCAAGTACTAATTACTTTATTCCCTGACAAATTTCTAGTCAGAAGTGGTCTCTTTCCTCTTTAGCCTTCCCATTTCACACTTCTTTTATATCTTTTTAGGGCAGTTATTTTAACTTGCTGTATGTTTTTCCATAGTATATCTACCCATGAACTCTCCCCATTTTCTTCTACCTTAGACATAGTAACATACTTAATACCATGAATGTACACCATGTGTATTCAGTAAATAGGTGAGTATGTCAGAAAAGTCCAGTTGTGTTTGATTCTTCTAGTGTTGAATTTGGGGATTAGAATACCAAAGAGAATAAAAAGAAAAGTGCAAACATTTATTTACCAATGTAGAGAAAAAGAGTTAAAGATGTACTGATAATAAATTGTACTTTGTCTTTCCCATTTCCATACCTGAGAAGTTTGATACTTGCCTTTTAGAATGGTATAAGCTTACATCACACTAGCACATGCAGACTCAGGCACACAGATTATATTTCAGATAAGTTCTCATGACACTGAATAATATTGTAACTTTCTTTAGGTTGGCAGAGGAATTGAAAGAGATGGATATAAAAAGTGAGAGTAAGATAGAGGCTAGTGACAGGTGGGAAGGAGGTCCTGATAACAATTTTCATTAAGGGATCACAGGAGAAATTAGAACTGGGATGGGGGCCTGAACACTGTAGGAGAGCAGCCAAGCCTAAAAAGTTTGGGAGGGCCTCTGGATATGGTCTTCCTATCTCTGCCATAAGTAGAGAATGATCAAATTGGCCAATATTTAGTAAAAAACTGTGGATTACCATCTCCTACCATAGGTCATTAAAGTCATTTGAATTGCTTCTCTGGAAAGTCAGATAGCAATTTGTCTTCTCTCTGGTAGGTTTGATAGTCCTTTGCACAAATTCTTAAAGTGTGTGTGGTATTGGGACCAACAGTTTCAGCATCACATGGAATTTGTTAGAAATGTAAATAAATTCTCTGCTTTCACACCAGACCTACTGAACCAAAAGTTCTGGGGTTGGGCCCGGCAATCTGTGTTTACTTAGCCCTCAGTGGTGATTGTTAATACTCACTAAAGTTTGAGACTATTTAAATAGAAGAAAGAGAGTTAGAAAAGTAGATTGGAGTGAGGTTGGGGAAAGAGGTAAGAGTTTACTTAGAGATTCATGGGAAAATAATTTAAAAGAAATTAGGATTGAATTATTCCAAGCCAAAGAGCACTTAAAGCTCCTGGGTAATTTGATAATCAGAAAACCAGAATTAAATATTTCCATATATTACCTATCCCTACAAATAGTTAGAAATCTTGAAACTCTGGTTAATTTTCTTACTCTTGGCCTCAGTGGTGTGGTGACAGGACAGTGTTTCATTTTGTATCCCCTCTAAAACCCTGGCCACGGATTTAATTAAAACCTAAATTTGGGTGAGACAGCTTTTCACAAAACAATACTAATAGGTGTAAAATGCATCCTTCTTGGTGTTAACTTTTCAAGATTGGATCTGTCCACATACTGGATGATAAGGTCATGATGGAGGGTATCCTGCCTTAGGTATTGGGGAAAAAGCATGACATGGAGAGAAAAGTCTCTCTCCTCACATGGAAATATAACAGCAACAATAAGAGTGTTAGAAACTTTTTTGAAATTTAGTTTGATGGAGTGTCAAGCAGAGCTGCATGGGTTCAGAAATATTTACATTTGAAAACCAGAAAGTAATTGGAACAGAAATTCCTCTGCCCCCTCCTCCTTCTTCTGTCAGCTGCTCAGTCATTCTGAGTGGCCTGAAGTTTCTGTATAGACAATCATCTTGCTAATGACTGTAATTCATCACAGGAGGTGTTTCGTTTTGAAAATGAAATATGACTATATATTTTGGAGATTGATAGTGAGGGCTTGTTTATTGATTCTACTCCCAGGAAAAAAAGAAAAAAGAAAAGAAATATAACAGAGAAAAATGCATTTTTGAAGGTCCATCATAATAGTTAAAGTAATTTGACATGTAAAACTTCTTAAAAAATAATCCTACCTATAAAGTTTGCATAAAAAGTAAAAAAAAAATGCTGATTTTGGCATACTGTGTGCTCTCCCTTTTGAAAATAATTTTGAGGAGACTTAAAGACATATATCTTTAATATCAATATCAAGGACATAAATAACTTTTCTCACTATGAAGTCTTCTATTTGCTATCCCTGAGCATTAGCTTTGCCTCTGAGTTTCCTAGTGACTATGGAAAAAAGAGAAAAATATGTGAAGACTCAAATTCCTCAATGAAGAACTGGTTTCATCTCGGCTTTTATGTAGGAGGTACAGAGGGATGTAATTAATAATGCTCTCTACAATAGTTTTAAAATAAATATAGAAGTGATTGTCATATGACTCTTTTTAAATAAGGAGGTTGGGTAAATTCAAGGTGAGAGCATTTAAAAGTGTAGCTCAGGGAAGGTGAATTACTATACAAGGAATTAAGCCATTGAAGTTCACATATGTAGGCTTCTTACATGATAAAAGATTAGAATTGAGAGTGTATCCCTTAGACTCTCTTCTCTCTAGAAGGTTTTAGTTAGAAGTTAATGGGATATCAGTTTAAAATCATTGTAGTTTCTGACATGCTGCTATTATGTGACACTGGCTTAATAGAGCTCCCTATACTTTGACGGCCAGAAGAACATTAGGTAGTGTTGTCATTCTGTTAATAAGAGGAGAGGGTATAGCAGCATTCTCACCCAGAAGGAAATCATTCCACTACTCAAAGGGCATAAAGGTTTCCCTTAGGAAGGCATCTTTAGACTTTCTGTAGCTCTTGAAACAGTGCTCTAATCATGGAGTATGGCAGAGTAAACTTACATCGTGATAATTTTCCAAACAGTGCCTCCCCCCTTTCAACAGAATCATCCAGGACTTATTTTCACATAAATGACAGCAAGCAATTATTTAAGGCCATCATTAATCAAAAGATTAATTTCCTTCACATGGGGCACTGAGGTAAATAAACAAACATGGATGGATTTGGGGACTTTCAGAGAATCCTATCCAACTTGTATTTCTCTTTCTAATCCCTTAGGAATCCTATATTCTCTAAATAAGAGCAATTTCTCCGTAAATGATTTTTCTCTCCCAAATGTATTAAACACCATCCAGTCTTAAAGAGTGTTCTAGGAAATTTAAAGAATTGTCAGAAGAGTTCTTAACTTACTAATTAATTGTACTTTTTTTTTTGAAGCTAACTGAAATATTTTGTCCTGCTGATTGGAATGTTCGCATTTAATTTGCCAAACAAAGTTTAAAAATATATTGTTAGAAATGCCGCAGGCTTTGTAAAGTGGCTTTCCACTGGTTGAATGTTAGAGCAAGACCAAATGTTTATTAATTCTTTCTGCCACAGAGCTAATAGAACTGTTCTTTTAATTCAACAAACAGAAGCCTGTGTTCTTTGGATGGTTATTTTATTTCCCATGGAGTCTGCATGCTGTTGGCTGACAGTTACAATGGCTATTTATCTATCTGGCTCTAGATGGCTCTATTGCAAAAAAAAAAAAAAAAAAAGAAAAAAAAAAAGAAAACCACCACAACAAAACAAAAGAAATCTATCTTTTAATTTGTTTTTGCAATAGTTGTGAAATATACATATTCAAAAGTTCTTGACAAAGTTTCTGGAAATAATTTTTTTCCCTTGGGAAACATTTTTTTTTAGTGTAGAACTGTAAAACTCATAACATGAAGACTAATGATCAATACATAGAATCTCACGTTGTTGAAGTATTCTTCCAGTTTCATTGAAAGTTCCCTCTTGAACCAATAGTATTTTTAAATATATTATTTGTTAAAAAGAACAGAAAACACCAACCAGCCTCTCCCTCTCCCCGCCCTTGCCAACACATGGACCATATTCCATGGTTACTGCCTTATTCAGGATGATGTGAGTAGTTAATGGCAAAGCTGCTATGTTAGGACAGGGGTAGATGAGTGTCTAGACTCTGAGGCACAGCTCTCAAAACTCTCAGATATCCTCACTGCACTTTTAGCTATGTGATCTTGGACAAATTACTTCAACTCTCTGTGGTTTATGTTCCTCATCGGTGAAGTGAGCATAAAGATAATTGTGACTCTTCTGCAGGAGTGTTAACAATAATTAGATTAAGCTCATGGAAAAGCACCAGAACTGTGCCTGACCAATAATAAATAAGGTGCAATGAGCTGTGTTCATTCTCCTTGCCCATGAGCTGTCATCCTCATGCATTTCTGTCTTGGTGCTTAACTCTGCCTTGATGCACCTGTTTCCATTAGGAATTCAGTGTTACTTCTATAGGGCATTCAAACGTAAGTATCCTCAAGTTCTTCAGTTTTAAAATTCTTCTGTTAGCTTTTTAACATTTTTTCTGTCTCTATTTTTAAACCATTGGCTTTCATTTGTTGCTTCCTTTATCACTTGCCCACCCTGCAATTTTATGATTTTAATCTGTGGCAAACTGAGAAATCAGATTATTAACTCAATTAATTTGAAATAAATTAGGAATAATTTGACTCAGAGTAAGCATCTGGAGTGCTTTCTTCTGAGTAAAGCAAATCCTCTTGACTGCATAGATTTTCTACTTGGTGAGGACCTGCTTTGCTTTCCATGGACCTCTTTTGACTTTAAAAGTGAAGGTGTTAGATTAGACATCCTGGAAAAAATGAGGTGTTGTTATATTAAATTGAATTTCCTTTTGATGTCAGTGTTTGTTGTGTTTACAGAAAGTCTTGCTAAAGAATAGAAAGGAGATAGAGGAGGTAGTAAGGCACACGTAACAATATTTTTACAGGAGTGAATGAGATATCTCACAAACATGTGAACTTAAGTATTACCCTGACTGCGTATCAAATCCACCAGCCATAGGTTCCATGCCTGTTGCTCTGCTTCAGGCGAATGGAATTGATACAAGGGGTTACTACAGTGATTCTCAAATGATGCTCCCAGAACCAGCAGTGACAAAAAAATTTAGAAATCCAAATTATCTGCCCAGGAGTAGACCTATTGACTCAGAACTGCTTGGGGTGGGCTCAGCAATCCATGGTGTGACAATCCCTCCAGATGATTCTGATGTCTGCTGAAGTTGGAGACCCCACCCTGACCAAGGCTACTGGTAGTCAAACCTGATTACGTACGTATTAGCTTCACCTGGTATCTCCCAGTCCAGAAATTATTTTAAGGTAAAAAGAAAAACAGACACAAAAAGAAAACACTTTAAGTGATTTCATTGTAGACAATGGGTGAGACCTATTTTTCTAGACCTGCTTTCAGGCTCAAAGCAAAGTCACTGTTGCTTAAGAGCTGTAATTTAAACAGACCTCCTTGGTTCAAACTAGTTTCCTTTTAGCATTTGTGACCCCTGAACTCTTTCACACTAACCCTTTTCTGTTTGCATCAGTGTGGAAGGACTCTGTTAAAATGTAAATGTTATCTGTGAGAGATGATATCTAGAATTAATGTACGTTGACATATTTTCTCCTAATTTCATAGTTCTTCTGTAGCAGTGTTTCTCAAACACCAGCACATATCATAATCACCTGAAGGCTAGTTTAACAAAAGGTTTCTGTGCTCCACCTCCAGAATTTCTGATTGTGAAGGTCCACAAAGGAGCCCAAGAATTGGCATTTAAAAAAAATTAAAATACTTATTTTTGAGAGAGAGAGAGAGAGAGAGCGCATGCGCGCGTGCAAGAGCATGGGGGAGGGGCAGAGAGAGAGAGGGAGACATAAGATCCAAGCAGGATCTTAGCTGTCAGCACAGAGCCCAACTCGGGGCTTGAACTCATTAACCTAGTGAGATCATGACCTGAGCCCAAGTCGGACACTGAACCAACTAACCCAGGCGCCCCAAGAATGTGCATTACTAACAAGTTCCAGGTAAGCTGGCTTTGCTGGGCCTAGGACTGTAAAAACCATTTCTTGGAGGAAAGAAGGGTCTTGAGGAATGGGGTTCAGAACAAAGAAGGCTTGCTGGATGGGGAGGGAAAACGTCATGCTGCTTTAACCCGAATGGGGGAACCACAGCAACAGGGAGACCACCCTGGGTAAAAAAATAGAAGAGCAGCTATAATGATGAATTGTAGTAACTCCAAAATCATTTGGTTATTAGTAGAATAGTCTGATAACATAAATTTCTAGTTTCCAGGTTTTTATCTAGGGTTTTCCAATACTTGGGATGCAGCAAAAGGACTATAGAAGTTTGTTACAAATGCAAACACCTGGTCCTCAGCTTTCCAACTTCTATTAAGGAAATCTCAGATGAAACCCAGAAATAATCGAACCAGATGACTTTGCTGCAAATGGTCATTTGTTTGTTTATAATCCTTTATTCAGAACAACTGAGGGCTTTTATTATTATTGTTAAATATTTCTGGAGATTTAAGAGTAAACTAGAAATATTTTTCTTTCTGAGAGCACTTCACATATACTTTTGCTTTGTTCACAGAATGATCTCCACCCCTTCTAACTTCTGGGGTCTTTATTTGAAAATAGTTTAGGGGCACCTGGGTGGCTCAGTCAGTTGAGCATCTGACTTTGGCTCAGGTCATGATCTTACAGTTCATGAGTTCGAGCCCTGCATCCGACTCTGTGCTGACCATGCAGAGCCTGCTTGGGAGCCTCTCTCTCTCTCTTCCTCTCCCTCTCCCCTACTTAGACTTTCTTACTCTAAAAATAAATAAACACACAAAAAAAAGAAAATAGTTTAGTTTACTACTTAAAAATAATTTGGAGAGGGATGCCCAGCTGGCTCAGTCTGTAGAGCATGTAACTATTGATCTCAGGGGTATGAGTTCAAGCCCCATGATGGGTATAGAGATTACCTTAAAAAAACATAAGAGACTCTTAAAAACTGAGAATAAACTGAGGGTTGATGGGGGGGTGGGAGGGCGGGGGGGGTGGGTGATGGGCATTGAGGAGGGCACCTGTTGGGATGAGCACTGGGTGTTATATGGAAACAAATTTGACAATAAAATTCATATTAAAAAATAAATTAATTAAAAAATAATAAAAATTCCAAAAAATATTAAAAAAATAACCCTGGGGTAATTTTTTTCTGTATTGGATATGTTCATATGAAATAACTCAGGCCTATCTAAATTCAGCAGTGATGAGACATCCTTGTTTAGGACTGTTCCCAGTTATGGAAATCAATCCAGATGACAAAGAGCATGTGGGGATAGTGCATAAAGCTTCATTCTAACAAATTCCAGTGACTGTTCAGGCTTTCTCTGTGGTGATAACTACCATATTACTGCCATACTGGTGGAAATCTCTACAGATAGGGGGGTTGTCAGTAGACTATTGTGATTTGAAAACATTATACTTCTAAAAAATCATTAGCGGTTGTTGCTAGCTTACTTTTAATATTCTTGCTCCTTTTGTAACTCCCAGTTTAGGACCCAGTGTAATATAGGATTGTGGTATGCTTATAATGAATCTTGGATCTTACTGCACAAGAGAAAGGGTTGCTGTCCCAGCTACCTTCAAATAATAGTTTGGTGCATTATTCTGATGGTTATGAATAAGGAGTGATCCTCTAAGAGATGTAGCTGGCATATTTAAATCTTTAAGCAAATTATGTAAGCCATTATAAAATCTTTTCACTGGGGAGTAAGGAGAGGTCCACTTCTTCAAGAAGTTTTTCTCTTTTAAAACAAGTTTAGTCAATAAACCATTGTAGCAGAATACCATAAAAGGAAACTTTTCTGTCTAGAAATCTAATGGTGTTCACCAATGAAACCATGAAAGGTGTGAGTCGAGGATATTTAGACAGAAATATGAAGAAATGTTTTATAATTTAAAGATATGTGTACCTCTTTTTTTTTCACTCAGAATTTTGACCTATATAAAGTATTCTGTTTCACTAGGGATTGTTGATAATGCATATAGAATAGCCTATCTTGTTTGGTGAGGTATTCTGGAAATTTTCCTTTGATAACATTTCTTATTTCACTTATTCTGTATCTTAATTAAAAGTCGAAGTTGTACAGCTGGAATGGGCATGTGAACAGTTTGTTGCAAAGTGAGACTGGGTTGAGGTAGCTTAACTGCCTTAAACCACACATTGGTTTGAACTGGCCTGGCTCGTGTATTATTTGGCACTGAGAACTTGTTTTTTTTCTCCCTGTGAGGAAATAGTCACGTTTATTCAACCTTGTCCTCCTCTTTGGTTCCTGTATTCAGAAGAGAGACAGCATGGGAACAGAAGTGGCTGCCTATCAGAGAAAGTTGCCAAGTTTCAGGGTCCCCAAGGAAATGTCTTGAGTAGAACACTCCAGAATATTTCCTAATTTTGATGCTGTAAAACAGTTAGTATTCTGCTCAGGCTGATAGGCAATTCCTGTATTCACGCCATACTAGGTGTTATGTTATAGAAGGCATAAAAAAATTGCTTCAAGCAGTATGTTTTCTTTCCTGGCATTTAGGAGAAACTGAATGTGGGGAGTTGTGAATGTCCCTCTGGATTTGTTTGCTTTCTATAGGAGAGGGTTATTTGTTAAGATCATAGAGACACTTTTGTGAATGGTACCTTATAAAATAAAAGAATATTACTACCTCTCGTTCTATTACCGTTCCTCTCTTTCAGTAATACTATGCTTCTGATCTTGGTGTAAATGTCATATTGTGTGAATATGCAAACATCACATCCGCCTACATATGTTCTGTTGCTTAGTAATTCTTGGCACTGAAGCACAGTGAATTCTGTGCCTAATAAATGAGATATCCATCAGAATGAAAAATGAATTATGTTGGTCTCTTGGATAACATATTGTTATTTCAGATTTTAGTTGTGAAAAGTAGGTTGCATTCTTGTGTATAGTAGTAAAGAAATTTACAAGGGAAATGAAGTCAGGACTAGATTTGTTTACTTGTTCATCAAATAATGCCCGCCGTCTAAACCTTTTCTCAAAAAATGGGCCAGTATTTCAAAGTGTTTATTTAAAGATGTACATATTTTTAGATATATAAATTTTTGTTGGAAAAAAATATTTTTTAAGAGTCTGGAAAAATCTCCTTTCATAATAAAAAAAACCTGCATTAAAGAGTAAGTTCTGGAATTGTGGCTTGAAGATTGATCAGTAATTGCCCTCATTTTAGTACAGTTATTACAGCCACCATTTGAACTCTGAGCCCACATCCCCTTTTGTAATGTCCATTCATAAATTTCTGCAATTTTAGGTTTTTGGTAGGGATCTATCAACAGGTTCAAATCACTGAATTAAAAGATCTGTCTTTATCAACACAATGTAATCCTTCTCTGAATTTGATAGACACTTTCTGTCTCTGCCCTGAGTAATTAAACATGCTTTTCTCTAAAGGTGTCTTTGAATCCATCGAACAGGATACCAAATGTTCCATTCTAGAAGGTCATTCCGTAATTCCTGGATGTTCATTTCAACCCTAGGATTTTCTCCATTTTTATGGTAAAGACAGGGGATTCAAAGATAAGAAAGATTCCACCCTTCTTATTTAGGAGCTCATGCTTCTGTGGAAAAGACAGACATATACTTTGATGTTACATAAGAAATTATAACAGAGGTCCCCAAGAGACAATAGATCTCCTATAACAAAGGAGATACTGAATCAGTTCTAAAGGAGAACAAGCATTAATTGACTGACTCTTAGAGCCCTCTCCATGTTGAGGGAATTTAAAAAAAATGTTAATCTAGGGAGATTGAGGCAAAAGTATAGAGGCAGTGGTTAATATGGCTTGAGTCACAACTTCTCTTAAAGAGAAGGAGCATAGAGAGGGAACTTTACAGAGACCACTGAGAATTTGAGACATTGACTCTGCAGTTTTAGGGATGAGTACAGAGTGTACTGCCTGGAAAATTGAAACAATAAGAGAGATACCTCAACATCTTGTGTTTGCAAGGACATGAGTGGATCGGTGGCCTACCGTATCATGGAATAAAGCCAATCTAGGGCCACCTTACTTAATTAAGCATGTGTTTTGTATCCCTTTGGAGAATGTGGAATAGAAATACAAGTGATGAGGGGCACCTGGGTGGCGCAGTCAGTTAAGCGTCCGACTTCAGCCAGCTCACGATCTTGCGGTCTGTGAGTTCGAGCCCCGTGTCAGGCTCTGGGCTGATGGCTTGGAGCCTGGAGCCTGTTTCCGATTCTGTGTCTCCCTCTCTCTCTGCCCCTCCCCCGTTCATGCTCTGTCTCTCTCTGTCCCAAAAATAAATAAACGTTGAAAAAAAAATTAAAAAAAAAAAAAAGAAATACAAGTGATGTTTTATAGCCAAGTTGCTTTTTACTTCAGTGGAAGCACTGTGCCTCTGTGCCCATGCCTGACCCCTAAATGCTGATGCTCTTCTTTTCGCTTCGCACTTTGTCTCTTGGGTATTTTACCTCTTTCATAGTTTCAGCTACCTACTGTGAGATGATGGCTTTCACTTTTTGTAAATATTCCCTGGACTCCTATCTAATGACGTATGTGATCTTTTCAGCTAGCTGTCTCATGGGTACTTCAGATGTCCAGATAAAGAAACCTCTTTTTAACCTCTTTGATCTGCTCTTCCTTGTATGTTAATTGTGTCCTCTCAAGTCACCTGCAACTAAATCTAGAAAAATGAGTCATCCTTGATACTTATTTACACCTTCACCCTTCATGTCCTATAAATTACTATGTAGTGTTAGGTTTACCATCATTGCTCCCTCTATATATTTATTACAACTAGTGTAAGTCCGACTTTTCACTTGCTTTGACTCTCACTTAACAACTTTCTGCCTCCATTCCTGTGCCACTAAAATTTATCTTCAGTAGCATAGGCAGAGTGATTTTCGTTCTCAAACAAAAGTCTGAACATGTCATTCCCTTGTTTAAAAATCCTTCAGCAACTTATTAAAACCGAAGCTTTGAAATGTAGTAAACTATTGGTTCCTTGAACTTTTTCCTGTTTATACTCTAGTCATATTTCCTATTGCCCTCCACCTTTGACTTAATGCTAATGTACTATATAAACTCTTGTTCCCACTTATGTTATAGTGTATCTTCCTTCTGAGTCCCTGTTCTTGTGCTGTTTTCTCTGCCTTGAATGCCTACTGTGCTGCTACTCATATTTTAGGATTAGTCGTAGCCATTAATGCTATGAATCTTTCACTGAATGCCCGGTGTAGTGTGGTAAAATTTACTGTGAATATTTTTTATCTTTGTACTGTCACTATATTTTATAATATTTGTTTGTTTGTGTCCCCTGCCAGCTTGTGTTACTTTTGAATTGTTAGTGCAGAACAACATGGAAGTGTTAGATGAATGGATGGATGGTTGAATGAATGAATCAGTGGCCACTAGTGTTGCTTGATAGTTTATGCTCTAAATATACACTTTCTATGAAGGCACCAGGTAGGTGATACTTGAAATCGTAGACCATAAAGCCACTCTGGACCGTAGATCAGATCAAATATGCCACTGCCATGATGGAAGTGGTATTTGATGAATTAACACCTGAAATTACTTGTGAGAAAGAAAGGGATGTGAGTCAAGAACAACAGGAAATTTTGGCAATTGCCCAAGATGAATATATTTAAGGTGGAAGTGGAAAAGGAAATGAGTAGGTTTGAAAGACACCATCAAGAAAAAATAAGCCAGGAAAATCAAGTATATCAGCTGTAAGTAGTAGTAGTGAGGAACAAAAAGTCTTAAGTGTTGAGAGGATTTAACCATATAATTTGTGATTTCTTAGGGCTGAGTAATTAAGAAAAGATGTATAATTTCCTTGGAATTGAAAAAATCCTAGTTTATATAGAATTAACATTATTACACACATTAAAATTTGTAGAATTCTTGTACTTCTGCCATGATGGAGTAACTGGAACTAGTCCTGCCCTATCATGGTAAGCAACCAGAAAATCAGATGAAATACGTTAAGAACTGATCTCAGATATTGGACAATAGACAGTAGAGAACTGTGAACTCTAAGAGGAAAAACAAGTGAGATATCCTCTCTAATATCCCTGGTTTTCCCCATGGAATCACTTTATGAATCCCACCACAGAGGTTTATGAGGTAGAAATAAGGATTTGGGGAGGTTGGAGCAGTTTGAGTTTGCAGAACAGAGTATTAAAGAGTTAGAAACTATGAATAAAAGAGTTCCTGAAATATGCATAGGCTTGCCTTCAGTCTGTTGCTGAATAATAATGTATATGTGTACAGAGTGAAACCTGATGAGACAATTATCAGGGAGCTAGAAGTCAAGTAATTCCCCGAGCTCAAAGTTCAGAGTCTCTGTTATGTAGAATAAAGAGATCTCTTTGGACATTTAAAGCATTCTGTAGGACACCAGAAAGTAGGTCCAAACTACATGTGAGTGAATATTACTCTAAACAAGCCTAAAAGAAGTCTTTAAAAGCATGTTTTGAATATATATGTCAGACTGATCCATGAGTAATTCAACTGCTTCTTACAACAAAATTTAAAACTTTATAAAGGAACACTAAAATCCAGCCACTCAATAGCCTAGTATTCAAGGCCTCTCACCCACTCAACAGTTAGTAGGCATACAAAGAAGCATAAACATACGATGCACAAGCAGGAAAAATATCAGATAATAGAAATATAGCTAGAGATAGAATAGATGAATTTGGAAACCAGAACTTTAACAAAGTTATTAGACATATACTCAATAATTAAATGAAAAGATGACCATAATGAGAACAGAAACAAACTGTGTGAATTGGAAATTGTAGAGCTAGAAAATAGGATGTCTATAATGAAAAATTGACTTGATGGGTTTACCACAGGATAGACACTGCAGAAGAAATAATTGATGAACTCAGAACATGGATAGAACAACAATAGAAACTATCCAAATGCAAGCAAAGATAATTAAAGCTTTGAAAAAACAGAATGGAATCTCAAGGTGGGACAGTGCCAGTTGATCTAAAATGTATAATTGGAGTCCCAGAAGACAAGGAATGAGTAAGACAGAAAAATATTTTTAAAAATGTTTGTGTATTTTCCAAATTTGATGAGAAGGATGGATTCACAAATCCAAGATGCTAATGACCCCCAAGTAGAGCAAATAAAGCATAACTGCAATAAGAATATTATAATCAAATTGCTGAGCCAGTGATTTGAAAAAAAAATCTCACAAACAGCAAGAGAAAGGACACATATTAGATACTGCAGAAGAAAAATAAGAATGCAGATGTTGCATTAAAAACAATGCAAACAGCCTGACTTGTTTCACTGAGCATAATACCCTCTAGGTCTGTCCATGTTGTCTGAAACGACAAGATCTCAGCCTTTTTTATGGCCACATAACAGAGCATTGTATATATATTATTACATCTTCCTTATCTATTTTTCTATTGATGGGCACTTAAGTTGTTTCCATATCTTGGTGGCTATTATAAATAATCCTGCAGTAAACATAAGGATGCATATATCTTTTCAAAATCAGTGTTTTTGTTTTCTTTGGGTAAGTCCCCAATTGTGGAATTATTATATTACATGGCATTTCTATTTTAATTTTTTGAGGAACCTCCATAGTGTTTTCCCACAGCGGCTGTATCAGTTTTCATTCCCACTAATAGCATATGAGGGTTCCTTTTTCTCCACGTCCTCACCAACACTTGTTATTTCTTGTCTTTTTTATTTTAGCAATTCTTTTTTTTTTAAATTTTATTTATTTATTTTGATGGAGAAAGAGAGAGAGCATGAGCAGGAGAGATGCAGAAACAGGGAGAGAGAGAATCCCAAGCAGGCAATGTCAAAGATTTAGAAAGCTAAATCTGCACTGCAAACCAAATTCTTTGCATTTGCTTTTTAAAAATTTTAACGGTTTAATTATTTTCTTTTTTTGAGAGACAGAGAGAGACAGAGAGCATGAGCAGGGGAGGGGCAGAGAGACAGGGAGACACTATCTGAAGCAGGCTCCGGGCTCTGAGCTGTCACACAGAGCCCGACGCAGGGTTTGAACTCATGAACCGCCAGATCATCACCTGAGCCACAGTTGAATGCTCAACCAACCAAATGAGCCACCCAGGCACCCCTAAATTCTTCTTATTTTTATAGAATATTCCAAAGCAGCAGAATATATGTTGGGTACACATGGGACATTTACAGAAAGTGACCATATTCTTGTCCACATGGCAAGTTTTAATAAATTTGAAAGTATTATAACCCCATAGAGTATGTTTCATGAAAAAATTGGATTAAATTAGAAGGCAATATGATTATTTAGATCCTCCAAAAATATGGGAAATTGAGCATCTCCATAAATGCCTTAAGAGATAAAAATGAATAGTAGAAAACATTTGAGCTGCATGAGTCTTAATCTTACTAGACAAAGATTTGAATACAACAAAATAAAATTGTGATTTTACTAAAGAAGTTGCTTAGAGGATGTCCATCAACTGATGAATGGATAAAGAAGATGTGGTTTTTATATACAATAGAATACTACTTGGCAATGAGAAAGAATGAAATCCTGCCATTTGAAGCAATGTGGATGGAACTGGAGGGTATTATGCTAAGAGAAATAAGTCAGGGAAAGATATCATATGTTTTCACTCATATGTGGAACTTGAGAAACTTAACAGAAGACCATGGAGGAAGGGAAGGGGGGGGAACAGTTACAAACAGTGGGGGAGGCAAGCCATAAGAGACTCTTAAACACAGAGAACAAACCGAGGGTTGATGGAGGTGGATGGGAAAATGGGTGATGAGCATTGAGGAGGGCATTTGTTGGGATGACCACTGGGCGCTTTATGTAAGCGATGAATCATGAGAATCTACCTCCAAAACCAAGAGCACAGTGTATCTATATACTGTATGTTAGCCAACTTGACAATAAATTATATTTTAAAAAAAGTTGCTTAGAAGAAATGCTATGGGGAATTAAATGCTTATTAGAAAACCAAGTACAGTCAATTTACTAAGCACCTTCCTGAAGAAGTTAGAGAAAGATACAAATTAAACTCAAAATGAGTAGAAAGGAAGGTATAATACAGATGAAACTGTAAATTAAGAAAATATAAGCTAGGCAAAAATAGAATATCAATGAAAATGAAATTTGGCTTTGAATAAAATCAATATTCATATGCCAATATGTGATACATGCTTAGATGAAATGGAAAAATTTGTTAAAAGGAACATACAACCAAATGGCCTGAAGAAAAAAAAGTAATGAATAGCTTTATATCCAGTAGTATTAAATTTGTAATTAAGACTATTCCCAGGAGGAAAATTCCAGTCTTAGCATCACTGATAAATTCTGTCAAAGGTTTAAGGAAGGAATAGTGCCAATCATACAAACAACTATTTTCAAAAACCGTATAGACGTGCATACTTTCCAGGTCATTTTTATGAAGGTAGTATCATCCTGATACCAAAACTAGACAAAGACATTACAATAAAAGGAAATTAGAATTTGATATCCATATGAACTTAGGTGCACAGTGTTTTAAATGATAGGACATCAAATCTAGTAATATATATACAAAGAAGATAATAAATCATGATCAGTTGGGATTTATCCTAATGATACAAATTTGGTTTAACCCTTGAAGATCTAGTAATTTACCATATTAGTAGGGTAAAGGAGAAAAGACTGGATTCTCAATAGACGCAGAAGCAATATTTGATAAAATTAAATACCCATTTATGGAAAACTTTCAGCATTTTACTGATAAGAACTATCCTGTTTAATCTAAGTAAAGGAAGTTTAAATAAATGGAGATGTTTATTTCTTATGGATGGGAAAAGTTGATAAAGGAAATTTTCTTCTATCTAATCAAACTGAAACTAGAGCTAGCCTATTTAGTGGAGGAAAGACTGAGCATTTTTCCTTTAAGATTAGAAATAGAGAAGCATACTCCCTCTCGTCACTTCTATTTAGCATTTTCTGGAAGTCCTAGGTCAGGGGTCAATAAACTACAGCCTGCAGGCCAGTCCCTTGTTTTTGTAAATAAAATTTTAATGGAACATAGTGATACCAATTTGTTTACATATTATTTATGGCTGCTTTTACATTGCAGTGGTAGAGTTGAGGGTAATAGAAAAAAATAACTAGCTTAAGATATTTATTATGTGATCTTTTAAGAATAAGTTTTTCAATCCCTAAAATAAAAAGTGTAGTGTGTGTGTGTGGGGGGGGGGGGAGGAGATTGTGTGGAGATTGGAAAGAAAAAAAGTAAATTGTCTTTATTTTCAGTTAGCATATTCAGGTACAAGAAATTCCTGGCTACTCTACAAAAAAAGCTAATAAATCTACTTCAGGTCACAAGTTACAAGGTCTAGTTTTTTTTTTTTTAAAGTTTTTAATTAAATTTCAGTTAGTTAACATACAATGCAGTATTAGACAAGGTCTAGTTTTAAAACAGTTTCTCTTCAATGTACTATCTATAAGCAACCTGAAAATACAAAATTTAGGAAGTGATACCATTTGTATTAGCACTGAAAAACACAAAAGACTTAGAGATTCATTATTTAACCAATTCAAATGTGAAAGCTTGAAATAAGTTTTTTGGCAAAACATGTTTACTAAACATAGAATTATGTGTTGGCCCATTTAAAAGACATGTAGAACAAAAATAATCAGAAGATGATACCAGAAATGAAATAAAATCTAGATAGATGGAAAAAAAATACCATGTTCACTGATCTGAAAGCTCAGAAAGTTGGAGTACTTATATTCCTGGTTTCAATACTTAACTATAAAATTACATTAATGGGGTGATTGTGGCACTCGTATAAAAATCACTGGAATAGAATAGATAATCCAGAAATAGAGCCTTTGGACAAGAAGAGTTTACATCCTTCCTGGAGTTCAGGTTATAGACAAAAACTCAGCAGCTACTACATTTTCTGTGCAATATCATAAATATTTAGCAACAGCACATGCGTGTTAATGTGTAACATGTACATTAAACATAATAGTATACTAGGAATTTGTAGTATCTCCCCCTTCATTTAAATTATTTCAGTTTTCTATAATTCCAGCTAAACACTAAGTCTATAATTTGATTAGATGCTGCTGTTGGTCATTAGTGTTTCACATGGAAGCATATAGGGTAAATATCTAAGATTTGCACAACGAAGAATTCAGACAGTCGTACATTCTCACACAAAGTATATTGTTACTATGTTTACAGTTTAAATATAGAACATGTATTAAGTGCTCTGTGATTTCCATTTGTGCATGACTTGAGAGGTCATTAAAATTACTTTTGAAATATGAATCAAATGTAAGTATGGAATTCATATTAATGGAGTTTATAGAAATATTCCTGATTTAATATATTTACTCGAAGTTGCAAGATCCATTTCCTTAATATATTGCCAAATGTGATTTAAATAGATGATCCTGAAAGCAGCCAGGGAACAATACTTTAGATACAGAGGAAAAGCAGTATGAATGGTGGCTGACAACTCTCCAGAAACAATGGAGATCAGAAGACAAACTAAAATTTTAAAGTATGAAAAGAAAATGTCAGCCCAGAAGTCTATATTTAGTGAAAATGTTTTGCCAAAAAAACTCATCATTTCAAGCTTTCACATTTGAATTTGTTTCTTCTAACTTGTGTTAATAAGAAATTTGAGGACATTCTTAGCTGTAGTGAAAATAAGTCCTGATTTTCCAGACTGGACAGGAGCTTAAAATATATACAGTCTGTGGGCTGGTTCTAAACAAGACCCTCCTGACACAGAGTTTAATTGTAAAATCAAGCATAATGTATATAATTAACCTTAGGCAAAAAGCAGTTTAGAAACAAAATGTTTCTCAGTAAAAAGAATGTTTGTAAAATTGATATATTAGACATCCAGTACCTGAACATTAAGCATTTCGTGCATTTATCCAACTGTGTACACTCTGAACCTGCCTCACAAAGCAGTCTTCTGAAAATCAAGTGATTTTCCATCTACATCTGTCAAGAAGATAAATGTAACAGCTATGCTCACACAAGTCTTACATCCCATTTAACAGTATCATTTTTCTGTTGTTAAATTAATAAACTAGCATTTCACTTGATATATCAGTTTCTTATGAGCTTAGTTAACATGAGTTAGCCTCCTTGAACATTATCATAATTGGATCCCTGAATGATCAATTTTAATACTGCTCTGAAATCTCCTTTTTCCATCCACAGAAATATGCAGAAGATGAATAAAACCCTTCACCCCTTAGCCTTTTTAAAAAATTTTATTTGATGCTTCAAACTTAAGGGAGACTTGAGAGAAGAATCCAAGGAATTCTATTATATTTTTTACCTAGATTTAGGAATCCTATATATTTTTCTCATTGTCTCTTATTATTTTCTCTGTATACACATATCTATATCTATATACATGTATCTCTCTCTATATATATGCATACGTGTGCATGAAGGGATATTTTTCTAATGATGTATTAGAAACATCGTTTTCCCTTTCCCCAAATATTTCAGTATTTCCTATGAAAATGGGCATTCTTTCATATAACAACAGATTATAAAAATCATAAAAATTAACATTATAACTTGATATTATGTTGTGACATAATCGATAGTCTATGTTCAAATTGTTACTTGTTCCCCAAATGTCCTTTATAGCCCCTTCTCCCGTCCTCTAGTCTGGTGTTCAATCCACTATTTTAAAAATATTTGTTGTATCTAACAGTTCCTCGCCCAGTCTTTGTCTTTTTTAGTTTGACATTTTCGCAGCATTTTGTAGAATGTCTTTTAGAGTTCACCTGATGTTTCCTTTTGATTATATTCAAGCTATACATTTTTGGTGAAAAACCGTAGTTATGTGTCCTCCTTAATGAATCATACCCCAAGACGCATCACAATACTATTTTCTCTCAGTTATGGTTATGTAAATGTTGTTCATTGGTTAAGGTGGTGTCTGAGAGGTTTCTCTTTTCTGAAGTTACTCTTTTTACCTTTGTAATTGTCCATTCACACTACTCCAATGGTAATATACTATCTTCTAACATCACAGATTAATTTTACAGGGTTTTGATCTTTATGTATCTAGAATCCACAGGATGTATTCTCCTTGTATGTATTCTTTCATTTTATATTATGTTTGTGAGATTGATCCATGTTGCTATGCAATTGCTATTTGTTTATTCTTATTTCTATATGGTATTCCATTATCTGAATATATCACTATTCATTCATGAGCAATTGAGCAATTTCCCAGTTTGTATTATGAAAAATGTGCTCTGTAATTATGTAAATGTCATTTGGAGAATCTACTGAGTATATACCAAGGAGGAATAGAATTGTTGAGTTGCTTGTATCAATTTATTCAGTGATGGTGAATCACTGAATCATTTCCAAAGATTTTCCAAAAGGTTTGGTTGTATCAACTTTTATTCTGTCTGGAAGTCAATGAGAGTTCTGGTAGGTCTGAAATAATAGCACTTTTATTTTTTCCTTTTTAATTATGATGTCTTTTTTCCTTCCCTTACTGCACTTGCTAGTACCTCAAAGAAATGTTGAATAGCATTTTTATCATGAATGAGAGTTGAATTTTATCAAATGAATTTTCTTCATCTCTTTGAGATGTTCATATGATTTTCACTTTATTTTCTAAGTGTTAAATCATGTGGATTGATTTTTAAATGTTAAACCAACCTAGAATTACTAGATTAAAACTACTTAAGTTATCCTTTTCATATACATCTGGATTATATTTGCTAATATTTTATTAAGAATTGTTGTATCTATGTTCATGAGAGGAGTTGGTCTCTGACTTTTTGTTCTTATAATGCCCTTGTTAGGTTTTGGTATCAAAGTTATGCTAGCTTTATAAAAAATTAGAGAGGGGTTCTCTTTCTGATATCAGAAGAGTTTAAGTAGTATTAAGGTTATTTCTTTAGATTTGAAAGAATTCTTTGTTGAAATTTTTTAGCTAGGGGTTTTATTAGTGAGAAGTTTTTAAATAGCTTAATTTCTTTGTTAGACATAAGAATGTTCAGATTTATAATGTCTCTGAATTTTAGTAAATTGGTTTGTTAGGCAGTTTTATAGCTCATTGAAATCAATAATTTTTTGGCATGAATTTGATAATAATATCTTCTTTTTAAAAAAACATGTCTGTAGAATATCTATTGATGTCCTTGTTTTCATTCCTGTTTTCATTCATATGTTGTGTGGTCATGTTTTTTTCTTTTTTTACATGCTTTTTAATTACCAATTTTATTAATATTTTCAAAGAAACTGGTCTTTGGTTTTGTTGATTACCTCTGTAGTGGATTTATTTTCCATTAGTGAATATCTTGTTTTCTCTCTCTCTTTCTTTCTTTCTTTCTTTCTTTCTTTCTTTCTTTCTTTCTTTCTTTCTTTCTTTCTCTCTTTCTCTCTTTCTTTCTCTCTTTCTTTCTTTCTCTCTTTCTTTCTTTCTCTCTTTCTTTATTTCTTTCTCTCTTTTTCTCTTTCTCTCTCTCTTTCTTTTTAATGTGCTCATATTTTTCTGGACTCTCTTCATTTGTATTTTACTCTGATACTTCCTTTAAGGCTATGTTTTCCTTTATTTAACTATATCTACAAGCTGTGATATGTCAGATGTGATGGTTAGTATTCATAGATTTTAAAATATTTTCTGACCATCAATGTGCTCTATTTTTAGACATAAAGTAGTTTAAAAATTTATTATTTAACTTCCAGCTCTAATTCCTCTTTCTGTGAAAATGGAAATGTTCAGCATCTGGGATATCCATATAGTAGTTGTTAGTCATTTGTGGCTATTGAACACTAGATACATGGCTAGTGCAACTGAGGAAGTGAATTTTAAATTCTAAAATGTATGCGATGTAAATAATATGTAGCTAGTGTCTTCTCTATTAGACAGCATAGTCAGGGTTGCCAACAATCTAATTTCTACATTGACATACTGAAGAGTATTAATGGTAGATGAAGAAGACAAAAATAATGAGTTACTGGTGTTTTGAAATCTCTTGATCTGGAGTAGAATGCATAGTGTCTTCTGGAGCCTAGATAGGAGCCTTCAGTTTGGAGTCAGAACAGGAATTGATTGATCCTTGGTTAGCCTTGACTTCTCCTGACTATGGAGTTAAGGATCTTGCGATTACTGATGATAGGGTGAAATACTATGCATTGTGTTAAACAGCTCTGATTACTGGACTTAGCAAGCTGAAGCATAATACTTAGAGAATTGAAGGAATGTGAAGACAGTCTAGTATGTCCCAAGAACGACCAGTGACAAATATTTTAAAACCCTTCCTCCATTTATATGTGTCTTTTCTTTCTGTCTTTCAAATTCAGCATTTATAAGGGGAATCTTGTTTCACTCTGCTCCAGGGTGGGATATTCCCCTAGTAATACCCTTAAAAAAAAAAGGGAGTGGGGAGAGTAAAAACACATAGGAGGGTCAAAGAGGAATGAAAGCTTGATTTCAGTAAATAACCGGGTTTCAACTTAGAAACTACGACATCTGAAAAATTAAAATCCAATTAGAACTCAATTATCTATTGAGAAAAACATGATTACAGTCCTTATACCTTATAATTATCATCATGCTTTTCTTTATTCTTTTGTTCAATATTTCATTGGCTTATCTCCAGTTCCTATAATTTTGAGTAAATCAATGATATGTACTGATGTGGACCTTAGGTAGCTGTGAATATGTTTTTCTTTCACCGAATCAAAGGTGAATATAATTATTTCCAGGGAAAACTCATGAGATTACCACCTGCTCATAAAGAAACTCTAGCAAATCCTGAGTTTCAGAGACTAGAATCAGATCCTCCAGTTATAAACAGGAAGAAAAAATCCTCTGGGGCCCTATGAACAATACTTTCCCAAAATAAAGCTCTTGTCTTTTAGTAACACATCAAAGTTGTACCATGGAGTTGGTAACAGTGGAGAGAAAAGAATGAAATAGTTTTAAGAATACTTTAGAGCTTGGAGACATTTCAGGATGAAAGTCCTTTAGGATTTTGCCACATTGGTAGAATACCAACATTATGTTCCTTTATGAAATGTCACCATCAGAGAGATTAATTTTAGAAGTATGGGATCACAGAAATGTTTCCATTGATGTAGGTTACTTTGTTGAACTCCAAAAATGTGTCGAGAGTAACAAATCTATCTGACATGTCCAGTCAAGGATCTGTTTTAAGCAGAAACCATGGCTTGCAGGACACTGTTGAATTTTAATTTTGTTTTTCAACCACAAAAAGGAGTCTTTGTTTGCAGTTAGGATGAACACCTGTGGAATCCTCAAACATTTACAGACATGTCTTTAAAAGCTCTATGGTACAGTTAAGATTTAATCTATCAAAGTGGTATAAATAATGTAGACATAGCCTTAGGTGCCAGTTCTTCCCACAGCACATAGAAAAACATAACAGCAGTGAGAACTTCTCTGGTGATTTTCATATAGTTCAAATATAACAGTGCCAAGGAGGCAGAGGGGAGCAGTGTAATCTGGAGATACAGCTTTCTTGATGTTAGTGATTGCGTACTAAAGTCCAGAAATGGGAAATATAAGGGTTCTGGCAAAGCTAAAATTATTCAGAACAAATAAAATTCAGATGGTTTCATGTTCAGAAGCTTGGATCTCATTTTGAAACTCTTGTAACTGAAAGGAAGGTGATTATAAGAATGGCCAAACAGTTCTGGCCCTAAACACTGAACTTCCATATCCTTTTAATCTAATCTACAGGTATTTCCATGCTTATCCACACCAATGAAACATCTCTGCCAGAATGGGATGTGGAAGTTCAATCTTAATTTCAAACCCAGCATGTATTACATATAAAGTAGGATGTGCAAAGCAGTATATGGGCTATTAAAAGGGATAACAAGAAGTGTAAGATATGGTTCTAATTCTAAAGATGATTAAGATCTAGTAGCAAAGATAAGGAGAAAATATTTGAGCAGTAACTAAGATTCATAGCATGTATAATTGAAAGGGAAAATTTGGGGGGGTGGGTTCTGGAAAAATCTTGGTAGAAGACAAAGTGAGATTTAATAAATGTAAAGCTCGGCACAAGTAGATGTGATAAGGAGGAGATGTTCTTGACAGGAGTATTAATGTAAAGCTGGAGGAATTGAGAGACAGAAAGTAACCAATTTTATCTAGATGGATAGATTTATTAGAGGAAAAGAGAAATGAGTTTGTAGATCTTCCCCCCCCCCCCTCCCCGAGAATGTGGAGGGACTGGAATTCCAAAGAAGTGTTGTAATTTAAAAAACAGATCTTTGGCAAGATTACCTTTCTACATAGAAACCAATATAATGCAGGTGTTCAATAAATATTTGGTTAATTAATGAATTTGGAGATTATCCCTGGACATTTGTTACCAGTTCCATAGAAACAAACAGATAAACCAAAGGCAGATACATTAGGAATGAGCTCCTTACTCCCTTTAGAATAGAAATAGAGTTGGGATTCCTGGTGGCTCAGTCAGTTAAGCATCTGACCCTTGATCTCAGCTCAGGTCTTGATCTCAGGGTTGTGAGTTGTGAGTTCAAGCCCCATTTGGTCTCCACGCTGGGTGTGGAGCTTACCTAAAAAAAAAAAAATTAGAGTCAAGATGAGGTACTAAAAATGCAACTGCTCTTTTTATGGCTACACATCAAGAAAGGTAATAAGCTCATGATCTAATTTTTTTTTTGCAAGTTGAAAGAACTCTGAACTTCCTTGTGCTTCCTTTTTCACCTAGTGCCTCCGACAGTCTTCTGTTTACCACATAATCTTTCTTTCTGAAAGATTTTATCTTTCATCCCTTCTTCTCTTTTTTTCTGGAGGACATATGTCTATATTCCAGATCACCTTCTGGGTAATCAGCCCCTGATTCCCTTTCAGGTGGTGTGAATTATCTCCTCTTCTGTAGAAGAGTGTGTCCCGTGCTTGATGACGCTGCCCCTATTCATCAATCTCTAGCACAATATATGTCCACTGAATATCTACTGACTTAAATAATACTTTCCAGTATCACAGTGCCAACCACGGAGTGAAAAATTTATAAAACACATTATTCCTAGAAAATGAAAAAAAAAATGGTGAAGAGATTTCTGGCTCTCTGACGATGCTTAGTCTGTAGGGAAGAAACAGGGAGGTGGTAATTCTAAATTTCGTTGTAAATTCTAGATTCAGCTTTTTACTAAGATACTTTCTTTTAAATTTTAGACATTTCATTTACCTGTGTGTGCATACATATGCATCTACATACCTAGGCACCTACACATATATGGTCATATATATGTATATTATATGTATGTTTGTATGTTATAAATAATCTTCATGATCTCTCTTTTTCTGCACACAGGCATTCTTAGTTGACAGGATATTTGCAAAAATGTCCTGCTTTTTCCAACATGGCTTTCCAAACAGGTTCCATAGAAATAAATGAAATAATCAAAACAAATCTTACTTTTCCTTCAGCCATACATTTACTTAGTTACCTGTTGAGTTATTTATTTTGCTGAGAACTTCTGAATTTAGCAATTAGAAATGAGAAATAAGTAGATAACCTATGGAACAAATCAGATAAATATAGACTTAGGAATTTAAAAGAAGTTTCTAAAATGTTCCTACTTTAAGCTTTTCATTTCTTTGGGCATTTTGCTTTGTTTTATTTCATTCCAGAAATCCACAGCTTGACTTCAAAGAGTGCATGGGCCCCTTTCAATCAGTGTGCTACATTTGGTAATATGCTTATTTTTCTTGGGAAGTTTTCTTTCTTTCTTTCTTCCTTTTTATTTTTTTGCAAATTCAGACTTCTACAATTATCTATGACTCTAAAAGTATTCTGTCTAATGTGTTAGACAATAGGCTATACATTCAAAATAGCAATTGTAGTAATCACAGATGATTTCAAATTGATGATCTCTTTTAATCTTAACTCTAAGAAGTATTTTTTTTTAATTTTTAAATCTTCATTTTGCTGATGAGTAAATTGAAATTCAGATCTCAAACATCCTGCATAAGCTAAGCAAGTTGTTTCATGGTAGGCAGTAGAACCATGCCTCCCATCTCCAAATCTGTAATTCATTTCAGTAGACTTGTTCCTTGCCCCATCAGCCATATGCTGTTCAGGAATCTCTCTCCTTCCATCTGTTTTCCTCTGTGCACAAGCACGATTAGTCCTTGAACAGCTTGTCCAACTGTGCTCAGTCTCACTTCCCACCATGGTTTCAGGTCTTCTGAACATGGAAGGTTTTAGGGCAGAGAAAACTGACTCAGCAGAATTGATATTTTGAGTTGGCCATCAGGAAATCAGTCTGGTCATACTTCACTGCAGTGGTCAGCGTGGTGGTATAGAGAAGTGGAAACATAATTGGAAGAAAGCTTTGTATCAGAAACTTGGAGGCAGGTAAGAAAAGGAATGAACTTGGAATAAATTAGAGAGGGGACAGGTGAAAGGAGGGGGGAGGCCAGTTGGTATCAAGGACCTCTGTTGAAACGGGAAAGTCTGTGTATCTCAGGACTAGAGGTGCAGGACCTCCATAATGCCAGGAGAGCCTATTTCCAGTAGCTCTCATTAACTGCCACAGTCTCAAATTACAGTCTTAAATAATCCTCTCTGGACAGAAAGAAACACTTTCAAGGAAGTTGAGGCCATACCCATCCATGCATCCAACTTTCATAGGGAAATTTAAAGCATCTTAGCTCATCAGTGATGTCTTTATACTGCATGAATTCTGAATTAGTTGGATCTTTGTGAGGCAAAACCATCTTTATTATTTTCTCATTCAAATCTGACATCCTGTATCAGAGTGGGAGCATGAGTGTTTCTTCCTTCTTCCTCATCATCTTCTGAAGGCTTTCACCTGCCAACACTAAGGGAAGATTTTGCAGTGTTACTTAAACCTGAAGATGAAACAGTACTCGGTCATGGTTCCAGAGGACCTCAGATATATCTTATTTATTCTTTTTGTTTAAATTGAGGAGTTGAGGGGCAGAAATGTCATATCACCTAAAGGAGGTAGAAGCCTGGAGTCCTCAAATTTCTGACTGAGAACCACTCCCTTACTCTGTAAAATGTTCAGCACACATTTTGTCAATAATATTGCTAACTGATTGACCAGAAAGGAAGTTGGTCAATACTGCTTGTTTTTCTTGGTATTAAGTTTAATAACTATCCATTACTACAATAGCTTATTGTCATCTAAATCCATGGCCCCTTGGGACTTCGTTATTTGTATCAACGTATGCACTGAACCAATCAGGTCAATGTTTATTCCTATTATGGGCCATTTAGCTCTCTACCTTGCCACATTTGACTCAAACCAGATGTTGTATTTGGGCATATCCTAGGACACGAATGGTTTTACAGAATGTATATATTTTCCACCACTAAAGGAATAATATGCTTTGCACATAAATGCTAGTAATATCTAAGAGGCTGTCTGAGACATTACAATAGATCACCAGAATATCTCAACATTCTCTGCCTGCTTTGTCTCAGGATTCTAGGTGGGGGAAGGTGAAGAAAGAGTGGAGCTGGAAATGGGAATGGTCCAGAGGGAAATGATATCTTTAAATGACCTTTCAGGTCACCGAGTGAAGATTTCAAGCAAAATTTCAAAGGTAGTGAAGTTTTTCTTTGAACTTTTCCCTCTTGGATCTCTATTTTAATCAGTAAGAAAACTTCTTCCTTGTCTGCTGAAATTCTGGAGCCCTGATCCCAAAATGTCTCTGGCCAATACAAACTTCACTTTTTATGGCATGTGACATG
Source organism: Acinonyx jubatus (assembly GCF_027475565.1). Lineage (NCBI taxonomy): Eukaryota > Metazoa > Chordata > Mammalia > Carnivora > Felidae > Acinonyx > Acinonyx jubatus. Next base: position 135,598,024 of record NC_069381.1, on the reverse strand, counting down.
GAGAAGGAAAGGGCTAAGGTTTTGCAATCCCCTCTTTCCTCTGTTGAGATGGTCAGCACCATTTAGTGACTGCCCTCTCAACCTCCATCCTTTGATGAACATGTAAACTTTCAGCCACTGAAGTTTTGGTTTGTAAACCAAACACAAGCTAGCCTGTCCACACTGATATATTTCCTACTGTTTTCCCTCATAATAAAGTCAATGGACTTGTGCTCTTGAAATAGGAGGTTGAAAGAGTTGCTTGTCTATTACAAATTTGGAATTTAGGCAGAATGAACACTTTGTTCTAAGACTAACTTAGTTGAAGGGGAGACAACATTTCCCCTTAAGAGCAAGAAAACCTGATGAAATGAGAAAGGAAGGAGTGGTTTTTCCGTTTAAAGTTCCTTTAGGACACAAGTGTATTAGAGAAGGACTTTAAGTGACACTTTCTGTATTGGCATATCATCCCAATCACTGCTATGACAATTTTTTTTAACCTTTTTGTTTCCTCGTCTGTAAAAAAAGATGTATTACCAATATTTTTCTCATATTAATAAGAGGATTACATAATGCATATAAAATACCTGGCACAATGCTTAGATATTAGTAATAAGTTAATGAATGGAAACAATTATTTTTATTCCAACATTTTTCCATCCCATCTCAGTTCCTGTCTGAGTATAGCCATGCTTTCTTAATCAGTGTAAAAATAATTATTTTCATTTATATGAACAGCTTACCATTTATGCCTAATGATGTGTAGCACAATAGCTGTTATACATATCATTAAATATGTGTCTGATTAACCTTGTTGTAATTTTAATTGCAATACAAAATTCCTCTTGTGCATACTCAGCCATCAAGGACTGGGGCTCATGAAACAGGGTTGACTGCTTTCAACCTGAAGGAATTATAGGGAATGTCAATCACACATAGCATAAGTCATAGACCTGAGAACAACAGAGCACAGAAGAAAGAACACGGAGCTGGGAGTCATGTAGACCAAGGACTAAAAACTTTAGGTCCACCACTACAGTTTATTCAGTATTCTCACAGTTTTTCTCTGTGAAACATGGTTAGTGATACCTACCATGTAGGATTTGTGAGGAATAGAGATGCTGTAATAAGATGTTCAACAAGGATCTTGAACAAAGGAAACTGTTTATTAGCTATTGCTATTTTTATAATTTTAGACTGTAACTTGGAAGGGACTTCTAGAAGCCCATTGGATTAGCCACCTCTGCTTTGCAGGTTTGATGTTATCACATCCTCTTTTCTCATTTTCTGCAAATGTGGAGAATGGGACAGCAGTATTTGTTCAAGGTCATGTACCTTGTAAGTGAAGGAGAGAAGCTAAGCCAGCTGGTGCCCCACCTTTTCCTTTACTTCCGTCTTTCACTCAGCCTGTGCCCACTGCCTGGCAAAACAACCTCTGAAGCATACATTCTTCTGGGGTGAGTCAGTGGCATCCTGTGCCTTCCCAAAGAGAGGAAGCACATTTGAGTCAGGAGCAAATGCAACTGCCATGTAGGAAAAGATATCAAAGAATGGAGGACAGCTGACCTGTTCTGTGCTGCAAATGTGGCAAAAAGCCATGTCAAAATTGTTCTGTAGATTCTAGGGCTATCTCCTCCTAATCAGAATGTGTCTTCATGGGGCCTGTGCCCCAAGTTTCCTAGGCTTGCCTTCTCTGGGTTACCATCTCTGAATACTTTCTTCCTTGCTTAGTATACTTGAACATGGCCCAGGGTATGGACAGATTGAGTAATCTAAGCTCATGTGGTCACTGTGAAGTAGCTGCTTATCAGAGAACCCGGTCTGCTGTGTGCATTCTGCTGCTTCCTCAGAAGGTCTAGCACTGGTTTACAAACCTTGATTCAGAACTCCGTGAATAGACAAGTCAGACCTGATTACTCTATTTCTAGCCTGCTTTCATCTTCACCAAGTCTTCTCTCTGAGGCCCTGGGAATACTATATTACAATTATTTGGATTTTGGCATAGTACTTCACTTGGAGGTGTTACTTTACTTCTCAGGTGTTCCTACAAAAATTACTGCAAGGATGAAATAAGAGAATATGAGTGAACTAGACATATATTAATGTGTCTAGAAAATATATTAGACATATGTCTAGAAAATGTTTAGAAATGTCTAGAAAATGATAGTTTCCCTTTTTTTCTTGCAAAGTAAAACCTAAATCTAGGGAAATAGAGCTCTAGTAAATATATTTCTGATCATTTCAAAAGCTAGAAGGGTTAAAGATGGGAAAGGGTGTGAATTCCCCTATCATAATGAATATTTTATTTTCTACATTTAAAATACAGATTTTATAAGAAAAAAGAGAAATTATAAGAACTAAAAAGTCCCAGTGGAGAAGCAGTGTACCTTTAGTGAGTATTGGATGTATTAGGTATATAATTCATTTTAATATTAACTGAAATTACCTTTCAGACATCAGAAAACTTTCAATAAAGGATGAAAAAGTAGAAGTTTGACATGACTTTTTGTTAATGAATTTGGAATATGAATAAAGCTATTTGAGAGTAAATATTTTTCTGGTTATGGTAAAATCTACGTATGATTTTTCTGGTAATGAACTTGTGGTTTAGAAGATTATAATGTTTAGAACATTATAGCAAGAGGAGTTATTTTTCATCAGCTCAGGTAACTTTCTTTGGTTCTTAGGGAAGTCCTGGTTAAAAGCCAATCCCATGATGAAAACTGAGGATCCCATGATGCTCAGTGACTTAAAAAAATCTAAACAGATTTATTTTATAATAACTAAATTCACTGTCTCTTAATGTCCTTCTTCATAGCAGTTGTTGAACAGTGGGGAAGCAATTAACTTATTTTTCTTCATTAAGTATGGTGTCAGAGGGAGAAAATGGGCTTTTATTTAGGTTCTACAGGCTTGAAGTTCTAAAATGTTATTTTCCTAAAAGCCATATCATTGACATTACTGGGTTCAGTGGGATACATGTATATAATTTATTTATATCAAGAAACCCATCTATCACACCACTCATGCCTCAAACAGTTTGCGAGGAATACTGTGGAAATGTTGGTGTGTGCCAAGATTGCTTGTCTGTGAGACTTGATTACTCTAGGCCGGTCTGGCATATAAACTCAAGGGCCTATTCACTGAACATGATTTTCATTTGTGCTCCTATGTGCAGCTGGTAAGGGCTGGGTTAATGCATTTGAGGAGAAATCTGTAGCTGTTATACACTTATCTAGATAATAGACTTGGGGCAATTGTACATGGATAGCAATGAACGTTGTCTACCTTGCAAGCTGCTGAGGAAGATGGGAATGGTCAGAGTGCTGATGGAATATTGATATATTTTGTAGCAATGACTGCTTTTGATTTTCTAGCTTACTCTGTAGGAATAGGAGAATAATCTCCAGAGGTCCCTAAAATCACTGTCCTTGCCATAGGATATAAAAATATATCCTTACACACACACATATGTGACATATATGGATGGATGGAGATATATATATATACACACACATATATATATGCATGTGTGATATATATAACATATATACATTTATACACATATATATACATACATGATATATATATGTACATGAATATATATGCATGTGTGATATATATAACATATATACATTTATACACATATATATACATACATGATATATATATGTACATGAATATATATATATATATATATATATATATATATATCAGGATCCTTACTTAATCACATCTATAAAGTAGTGTTTTGCTATGTGAGGTAACTGTTTATAGATTCTGGGGATGAGGACATGGACATCTTTAGGATGACTGTTAGGTGCCTAACATAGAAGACTAGGGTGAAAATTATAGATATTTGAATTTAATAATCCACGTTTTAACTGTTTGAAAGAGATAAAATATAGAGGGAAAGACATTTTAAGTTGAGTTGTGAGGAAATTCTCTTCAAACTCATTACTGTCAGGTTTGCAGCTTGGCTCTTGTTCAGTCTAAGTGTGAAACACAGATTATCATTGGATCTTAACACTTAGGCCTTGCTTGTTACTGTACAAATGAACTTGAGTTCAAGTGTTAACTCTTCAAATACATCCAAATAGCAATTTAAGCTAACTATAAATCAGAACCACTTTTCTTTTGGGATAAAGCAAATCAAAAATAGTGTGCTCACTCAGTAATGGGGTGTTATCTCCTTTTTAGCAAATAAGGACAAGACAGTAGAGTGTCTACTATATTTCACGCCTGTGCCAATTAGAAGAGTAAAGTGAAGGAGTATATACTCCAAAGTTATTGGCCAAAAAAAACCAAAGCAAATAAAATATTACAGTTTTTCCAAATTTAAAACTGATATAAAATGTGGATATTAGATTTTATAATGTATATTATATCATATTTACCTGTATTAGGGTTCTTCAGAGAAACTGAACCAACAGGAGGTATATATAATATCATATATTTATCTATCTAATATATATGAGAAAGAATGAGAGAGAGGGAAAGAAAGAAAGGGAAAGAAACATAGAGAGACTGACTCATTTTAAGGAATTGGCTCATGCAGTTATGCAATTGTGGGGGCTGGCATGTCTGAAATTTATAGGGCAGGCCAGCAGGCTGGAAATTCAGGCAAGGTTTCTATGATACAAACTTGAGGAGGAAATTTATTTCCACTTTGGGAAACCTATTTTTCCTCCTGAGGCCCTTAACTGATTGGGTGAAGGCCACTCATATTATGGAGAGTAATCTGCTTTACTTAAAGTCAATTGATTGTGTTAATCATATTTTACAAATGCCTTCACTGCAACACCTAGACTAGTGTTTGACAGAACAATTGAGCACTGTGTAGCGTAGCCACGTTGACACGTAAAATTAACCATTATAGTGCATTCGCAGGGCCAAGAGCAATATTCTTATTCCTTTGGTTGAAGGCAGATTTTTTTTTTAGCAGAACAGTCTTGGAAACTGTCAGTAATTCTACTAAAGGTTATATTAAAACAGATCAACATTTAATAGAATAAAATAACTCAAAGGTTTTGAGAATTGCAAATTGGGAAAAAATGAGATTTTTGATATTTATTATTGTTCATGATTTCTTAGTAATGGTTACTGTCGTAACTACTTCACTGCACAGACATCAATCCATGTAGAAGGACATGGACATAAATCCTGTGTTCATTAATTATTTTGGGAGCCTAGAATCACCTTGAATTAATCAGCCAGGTTACTTTAGAATATGATGTACAACATTAATTTTATTATGTTATGACAACTAGGGAGAAACCAGCTGATTTACAAATGGACCACCTATCATATTGATGAATAGAAACTGCCCAAATGTGGAGGGAATGCTGATTTAGAGCAATTTACAGATATTGATGTTAATGAAAAACAGTTTTGTCATGTTTAATATAACTAGACAAAATATTTGAAAGGATTAGGAGCTTAAAATAATGAAAAAAAAACTTAAGAATTTAATGAGATTTTTATTAAGTCCCCTTTGAACTATTTTAACTGAAAAGATAAAGTTTTTTTAAAAAGCATCAGCAGGGCGTGTGGGTGGCTCAGTCAGTTGAGTGTCTGACTCTTGATTTCAGCAAGGAGCCTGTTTGGGATGCTGTCTCTCTCTCTCTCTCTGCTTCTCCCCAGCTCCCTCTTTCTCTCTCTCTCTCTCTCTCAAAATAAATAGATAGGTAGATAGATAGATAGAAAACATCAGCAAAATTGTTTTAAAGATACCACATGATGCTTATTTTTTAATCTGTTCAGGTACTATCTGCTGCCATCTTGCAGGGAAGCCATTCTAGACTCAGAACTTCTACGTAGATAGCCCTTATCTTATACATGTACATATCCCATAGAAGAGAGTATTGGTGATAAAAAAAAATTGTTTCAAGGTAATTGTGATGGAATTTAGGTTCTGTATTCATGAGTTTTCCACAGAAACAGAACCAGTGGCACAAACTGACACATAAAATTAGCCATCATAGAGTCTTAACTGATCTAAACTAGGAGTTAGAGTAACTTGTGTAATGGTAATACAAGCAAAAAAAAGAAGAGGCTACAGAATCAATATGAAGTTATTTTGGGTTTGATATTCATAAATTTTATTTCTCAAGAGCTAATCAGACCATTTAAGTACAAATAAAATTGTAATACTACCTGTAACAAATAGGATAATGTAAAAAGAAAATGTTGGTGGAGCAGCAAGAGAAGGGTATAAATGTCAGCCCAAGAGACAGAAGGTGATTTTTTTTTTTTTTTTGCTGATAAAATGGTCCTATTCATTTCCTTCTTAATGGGTGATCTCTGCTACTTTTCTGCACCATTGAGAGCAGCTGCTGAATAGCCTGCAGAGATCAGCTCTTGACTTCTCTGGCACCCACATGGTTTTTGTGAAAGCCCAGGGGGAAGTTAGTGAAGAGAAATTGCTGGCACAATACAGAGGCAGAGCTGAACTCATGATCTATAACACCGGTTTGCAATCCAGTCAGCTTTGTAGATAATCCTTCCTTACTCCCCACTGTGCCATCAAACTGGCTGCAGTGAGAGACAGAGGTGCATTTGTTTTTCTACCATTGACCTGTAATCAAAAACTGTAACAGTAGAGCATACTAATTCTAGTCAGCCAAGACAGCAGTTCTTTACTCATCCTCCTTTTTCCTTCCTGAGGGCCAACATTTGTTCTCCTATCAGAGAGATGGATAGCTGAGTGACTCCGTCTTGTGTGCATCCTGGTCAGTTGCACTAGACCATTACTAGGTTGTTTTACCACTACTGCTGCACCCCTCTGTGGAATGCACCCACCCCCTTCACCCTCATTCTCCTCCCCTCCTGCCATTCCTAGTCCCCACAACCAGCCAGACCAAAGCAGGAATAGAAAACTTTTCAGGTTATTCCTTTTAAAAATTTTTAATTTTTTTTTGTAGTTTCAAGTTTTTATTTAAATTCCAGTTAATTAACATACAGGATAATATTAGTTTCAGGAGTAGAATTTAGTGATTCACCTGATGCTCATCACAAGTGCTCTCCTTAATACCCATCACCTGTTTTACCCATCCCCCCTGCACAGCAGGTTTGTTCTGTATAGTTAAGAGTCTGTTTCTTAGTTTACCTCTCTCTTACCTCCACCCCACTATGTTCATCTGGTTCTTTTCTTAAAATCCACATATGAGTGAAGACATACGATATTTGTCTTTCTCTGACCAACTTATTTTGCTTAGCATAGTACACTCTAGCTACATCCACGTTGTTGCAAATGGCAAAGTTTCTTTCTTCTTTTTGATGGCTAAGTAATATTCCTGTGTGTGTGTGTGTGTGTGTGTGTGTGTGTGTGTGTGTGTGTATTTATATACCACATCTTCTTTATCCATTCTTCAGTTGTTGGACAGATGGACATTTACGCTCTTTCCATAATTTGGCTGTTGTTGATAATGCTGCTATAAACATCAGGGTGCATGGATCCTTTCAAATCAGTATTTTTGTTGGGTAAATACCTAGTAGTGCAATTGCCAGATCGTAGGGTAGTTCTATTTTTAACTTTTGAGGAACATCCATACCGTTTTCCAGAGTGGCTGGACCACTTTGCATTCCCACCAACAGTGTAAGAGGGTTCCCCTTTGTCCACACCCTTGCTAACATCTGTTGTTTCCTATGTTGTTAATTTTAGCCATTTTGACAAGTGTGAAGTGATATCTCATTGTAATTTTGGTTTGTGATTCTCTGATGATGAGTGATGTTGAGCATCTTTTCATGTGTCCTTTAGCCATCTGTATGTCTTCTTTGGAGAAATGTCTATTTATGTCCTCTGCCCATGTCTTAACTGGATTATTTGTTTTTTGAGTGTTAAGTTTGATAAGTTCATCATAGATTTTAGATACTAACCCTTTATCAGATACATCATTTTCAAATACTTTTCCCCATTCTGATGGTTGCCTTTCAGTTTTGTTGATTATATCCCTTGCTGTGCAGATGCTTTTTATCTTGATGAAGTCCCAGTAAGTTCACGTTTGCTTTTGTTTCTCTTGCCTCCAGAGACCTATCTAGTAAGAAGTTGCTATAGCTGATGTCAAAGAGGTTACTGCCTGTGTTCTCCTTTAGGATTTTCATTTTTTCCTATCTCAAATTTAGGTTTTTCATCCATTTTGTAAATATTTTTTAAGGTTTATTTATTTTTTAGAGACAGAGACAAAGCGTGGGGGCTGTGCTGACAGCGTGGGGGAGGCAGAGAGAGAGAGGGAGACACAGAATCTGAAGCAGGCTACAGGCTCTGAGTTGTCAGCATGGAGCCCGACATGGGGCTTGAACTCACAGACTGTGAGATCATGACCTGAGCTGAAGTCAGACACTCAACCGACTGAACCACCCAGGCACCCTTCATCTATTTTGAATTTATTTTTGAGAATGGTATAAGAAAGTAGTCCAGTTTCATTCTCCTCCATGTTGCCATCCAGTCTTCCCAACACCGTTTGTTGAAGGGACTATCTTTTTTCCATTGGATATTCTTTTCTTCTTTGTCAGAGTTTAGTTGGATGTATAGTTGTGGGTCCATGTCTGGGTTTTATATTCTGTTCCGTTGATCTATGTGTCCCTTTTTGTGCTAGTACCATACTGTCTCGATGACTACAGCTTTGTAATATAACTTGAAGTCTGGAATTGTGATGCCTCTAGCTGTCTTTTCTTTCTCAAATTGCTTTGGCTTAAACAGACCGACAACCAGCAAAGAAATTGAATCAGTAATCAAAAATCTTCCAAGAAACAAAAGTCCAGGGCCAGATGGCTTCACAGGAATATTCTACCAAACATTTAAAGAATACCTGTTTTTCTTTAACTGTTCCAAAATACAGAAATGGAAAGAAAACTGCCAAACTCATTCTACGAGGCCAGCATTACCTTGATTCCAAAACCAGGCAAAGTCTCCACTAAAAAAGAGAATTACAGGCCAATATCCCTGATAAATATGGATGCAAAGATCCTCAACAAAATACTATCAAATCAAATCCAACAGTACTTTAAAAGAGTAATTCACCACAATTAAGTGGGAGTTATTCCTGGGATACAAGTGTGGTTCAGTATTTGCAAACCGGTCGTGATACATCACATGAATAAAAGAAAGGATAAGAACCATATAATCCTCTCAGTACATTCAGAAAAAGCGTTTGACAAAGTACATCATCCATTCTTCATAAAAAACCTTCAACAAAGTAGGGATAGAGGGAACATACCTCAATGTTGTAAGGTTATTCCTCTTTAATACAAAGGGAAGGAATTACAGAATTCAAAGACGACTTCCGTAGAAAGAAGCTATTGATGCTATCAATTTATATACTATGTGTCTTGGGAAATGAACATGGATTTAGATGTCATATAAAAACCAGTGGCATTGTGCAGGCTTTTGTTTTCTCACCTAGAAAGAGAATTCAGTTATTTTTGAGTAAGGGGATGGATCAAATATATGTTAGAGTAATTTCTAGCTGGACTTCCTTAATACTATTTCACAAAGACCTTGTACATTTTAACTAACAGAGATAAACAGCAACAACAAAAAATACACAGAATAGGCCTACATTCTATACTATATACAACATTAATTAAGCAACTAAATTTCTCAATAACAAGTAGTTATTTTAACTAATGGGTTCTTTCTTAATTAATATGGTAAAGCAGTCTTGTTTAATGTGTTTACATTTATTTTTCTGTTCCCTAGGCCGATTGTATTTTTAATCTCCCTTTTATCTTGCCAAATTCTATTAATGAGTCTATTTAAATACTCAAAACATTAGGTTAGGAAAAAATATTAACATATACACCAAATATTCACAATTATCTATCCATAGCTAGCTTTCTTCCCACCCTACGTATACTACATTTGTCCTTTTATTAGCCCAGAGATTTTGTTTTCTAGGTAAGCGTTAAATTTCTTTCCTATCAGATTTCTTATATTTCCAAAAGGTTTTCATTCACAAACTGTGTGTATGTGTGTGTGTGTGAATGTTCCTAATTTTGAGGTGGATATTGCAAGCCAAATTCCCTGGGAAGTAGATTTTGAAAGATTGGCAAGCAGAAAATTTATTAGGGAGTGCCCATGAGATCATTATCTGTGGAAGAGAAGGAGAGGAGAGAGGCCTGGCAGAGTGAGAACTGCTATGGAGACTCTGAAACCGGGATGGCCCTTTGGAGTTGTCCTCTGTTGGAACCAAGGGACCGGGCGTCTATATTTTCATTTGGACAAGTCATTGGATGGTGGCTGACCTTATGAAGAGCATATGACTTGAGCAAGACAGCTGTCTCCAGGCAAGGACAACTTCCAGAGAAGGCGAATAGCTGAGGTATCACAGCCAGCAGCAGATAAACCAGGCTGTTCTTTGTTCTTAAAAATGAAGTGTTAAAGGAGAATCTTTGAACAATGTTTCAATAATTTATTTTCATCTGAACCTTTTCTCATTTATTATGCAAATGCAGTTCTATCTAAATACTTAGCACTCTCCCCAATGCTTCTCTGAAGATAGATACTTTTTCATCTTTTCATTTTGGGGGTACTACCTTTACATAATATTAACAGGAAGCTCAGTTAAACACACTGCAACATCCAAGTTATTTAAGTAACGAGGAAAAAAGAAAAAGAGGGGATATATATGTGTGTGTGTGTGTGTGTGTGTGTGTGTATCACCATATAATTTTACCCAGTTTTACACATATTTTTCTTCAAGATTTTACACATATTTCTCTTCCAACTAATCAAAACAAAATGCTAAAATAACCAAGTTAGTGTCAAGTGTTAGTTTTAAGCTATAATATTTTAGTATATTTAAATAATATAAATTAAAAATGTGGTTTTGTATAACAATATACTAATACTAGCAAGGGAATTTTTATGACATAAAATTTGTTCAGTAAGTAAAAAATAAACTGAATTTTTATATCAGTTTAGAATAAAACTTGGTTAGGTTAAAATTTAACTGAGTTTAACAGTTTTCTTCAGCTCATAACTTTGAAGTCAGTCAGTCACTGTGGTCTCCATTTATGATCACCCATCAGTATAGTGGTCAACTCCAGGGAGCAGGGAGAGTCTTATGATTATAAGGGCATGCTGAGCCCTTGAGGACTATAGGCTCATAGTCTTCTACTTCTTTTCTCAGTTGGTACTTAGGAATTACCTTCATAACTATCTGTTAAATTCTACATACGTGTGTGGTATGTAGAATATAGAGACTGCATATGGTGAGACCAATGCTCACCATATCTGGTTCCTTCCTAGTGAGTGGGAAGTCCTCTCTGCCCACTTAGAATTATACCTCTCATTTCCTCCACCAATTGAGCTTGGAATCCACATGTTGAGACAACAGCATCTCAAAATCAAATTAGCCTGGATCCCTGAGTCACTGGAAAGGAGTTGCATTAGAGAGCCACTGGACACATTGTGCACTTTGCACAGATAGGAAATAACCTGTATTAAGCCACTGAGATTTCAGGGTTTTCTGGTTCCCAGAATTATTTTGTCTAATTAACAAAATGTGTGTGTGTGCGTGTGTGTGTGTGTGTGTGTGTGTGTGTGTGTGTGTGTATGTAATTTACTGTATTTTATAATGTGTGTTCTTGTGTATATATGTGTCTGTGGTAATTAAAAACTAAATGGGACATAAAAAAGAGAGGAAAAAAAATGTGGGTAGTTCTTGGTAGCTAATTTCCTGGTGAGTGTCTGATGGTCTCACCTTATGTTTCTACACCATAATTTGATGGTTACCAGCCCACAGGTCCGCTGTGCTCAGTCTAATAGTGAAAGGCTGATAAGTGGTAGAAAGATAACATGATAGAATAGTGGACGCTAACAAAGAGCATTTCCTTTAGAGAGAGACTGGGCAAGACAATCACTCTTTTTATACAAGAACAATATTAGAAGTCAACATTTCTGCCATTTACTATTTCTGTGGCTACAAGCAGGTAATTGTTCATGTGTAAAGTAACAATGTCAGCAGCATCTTAACTTGTCTGTGTCTCTTCCAGTCTTCTTATTTAACTAATGAGATTAATATCATTAATATCATTATTATTTTTTAAGTAAGGACAGATTTTGCTGTACTGTATGCACCGTACAATTCATGTAAACTACAGTGTTAATGCACTCCCTTGTGTTATCCAGTACTCAACCTGTACAGCTGTATATATGTATTACACTTTTAAGTACTAAACTTTATTTCTGCCCACTTACCATCACTTGAGGAATTCCTTTCATTTGGAAAGTCCCAACTCTTGCCTTAATCCAAGTCATGAAATTGAACTCCAATTCTACGTTGTGCCATTAGGCTTTCTACAGTTTTCTCCCTTATATATATTCCATAGAGTTAAGCACTTAATAATACGAGGTTTCAGTGTTACTTAGTCATGGTTCAGATTCTAAAGTTAGAACATAGGGTAAAAAATCATGTGTAGTTAAAGCTACCCTTTAAACTGGTGCATAAAATTCGTGTATACGGCTACACTGTTTCCTTGTGTATACTAACATTTGAGATTCGTGGAGCAAGATAAAAGGAAGCTTTTTTTTAATGTTTATTTTTAAGAGAGAGAACGTGAGTGAGGGAGGAGCTGAGAGAGGGGAACAGAGGATCTGAAGCAGGCTCTGTGCTGACAGCAGAGATCCCGATGTAGGGCTCGAACTCAGGGACTGTGAGAGTATGACCTGAACCGGAGTTGGATGCTGAGCCACCCAGGCACTCCTGAAATGAAACTTCTAAATCTGATGAATTGACTTAGACTGTGTCTTATTCCTAGATAAAGAATTCTAAAATGTTTGTCTTTGCCTGCGGAGTTTACTTTCTCAGTTTTATAATTGAGTCTCTAAAGTTAAACCACTCAATGAGACTATTTTGCTTTCAGCTTGGAAAGTCCTGGCACACAGTAGGTTCTCTGTAAATCTTTGATGGATTTGAGTCCAATTCACTATATTGTTTAAAGAATTGTAGAGAAGAAAAAGACCACTTGAAGAAATGGTCAGATTAACTCAGATAATTTCTTTAAAAAGGAAAACTGATTTACTGTTCCTAAAAACAAGACTTGCTATTAAGCAAGTAGTATTTAAAATTGTGCAGTATTGTGCAAGGTCTGAAAAACAGATGAATTCAAAGATATGGAAAGCCAAGAAATGTATCAATACATATGTTGGAATACAGTTCAGAGCAAAAATATTATTTAAAATAGTAGAGAAGGGAATAAACTATTCAATATATATTGGAGTAATTGGTTGTCTTAGTCCATCTACCTACATATGTATGTACATATAATTGGAAGTCTTTCTCATACCATGAACAAAACTAGTCTACATCATTTACATATTAAATATTAAATACCTTTTCTCTATCTTACATACATGTATGTATCTACAAATAAGGCGTCAAATGTTACACTGTGCTATTCTTTTGAAACTTGATCTTCCATTCCACTCATATTCTTGTCTAGATATTTCCCTGTTGGTACTCATAGATCTGGTATGTTATGTTAATGGATACATAATATCCCATTGTATAAATGTGCAATAATTTTTTTATCAGTAGATACATTTTTATGATTTTTTTACTATAGTGTTGAAATTCATCATATGTGTTGTCTTTACATATGCATGAAAGTTTTTCTAGAATATGTACTTGGACTTATTGGGACATGAGATCCACATATACCAACTGTATTATTTTTATTTATTTATTTTTTTAATTTTTTTTTTCAACGTTTATTTATTTTTGGGACAGAGAGAGACAGAGCATGAATGGGGAGGGGCAGAGAGAGAGGGAGACACAGAATCGGAAACCGGCTCCAGGCTCTGAGCCATCAGCCCAGAGCCTGACGCGGGGCTCGAACCCACGGACCGCGAGATCGTGACCTGGCTGAAGTCGGACGCTTAACCGACTGCGCCACCCAGGCGCCCCTATTTTTATTTTTTTTATTATATATAAATATATATATTTTTATTATATTTTATATATATTTTATTTTATTTATATTAAATATATTTATATATTTATATAAAAATATATATTTATATATATTTTATTATATTTTATTATATTTTTATTTGCCAATTGCTCTTGGTATTGAATATAACAATTTATAATCCCATTCTGTGAGAGATCTCCTTTCCCAAAGTCTCATAAAATATTTGTATTTTCAGCCTTTCAAATCCTGGCTTAAGGGTGCAATATTGTACTTCATTGTTATTTTAATTAGCAGTCCCTAAGTAGTAGTAAGATTGAATATGTTTTCATGTATTTACTGACTCATTTGATACTTCTTTTCTTTAAATTTTCTGTATGCATGCATACATATGCACACAGATAATTTAAATATATTGTATATATAATTTATATAAATTATATCATATATATGTATAATTTTTTTTTAGAGTGTGAGTAAGGGAGAGGGGCAGAGGGAGAGAGAGAGGTGAGAAAGAATCTTAAGCAGGCTCCACACTGAGTATGGAACCTGATGTGGGGCTCGATCCCATGAGCCTGGGGTCCTGACCTGAGCTGAAATCACAAGTCAGTTGCTCAACTGATTAAGCCACCCAGGAGCCCCTTGACTGCTTATATTCTGTTAGTAAGCCTTATTTATTTGTAGTTCTTTATTTCTTGAAACTAAAACTGTCAGTTACATGAGTTGTAAATATCTTTTCCCAAATTATGGTTTGTTTCAAATTTTATTTAATGTGTCCTTTGTTGTATGGAAAATTTTAGGCTAAACGTAGTCCAATTTATCAAAATTTTAATTTTTGTTATTTATGTGTTTTTTAAATATACATTTTTTTACTAGATTAAATAAAAAGTTTATAGTTTCTTCTAATATTTAAAGAAAATTTGGGCACCAGGGTGGCTCAGTCAGTTAAGTGTTCAAGTCTTCATTTCAGCTTAATCCCAGGGTCATGGGATCAAACCCCACGTTGGGCTCTGTGTAGACGGCATGGAGACTGCTTGGGATTCTCCATCTTCCCAGCTCATGCTCTTCTCTCTCTGTCTCAAAAAAAAAAGACCCTAAATATTAGATATTTAATCCATATGGAACTTGCAAATAGTTGATGCTGTATTATCTTTTGATTTGAGTATTCATTTTTGTTTACTTTAGTGTTCAGATATTAAATATTACATATGTATTTATTTCAAAATGTGAAGATTCAGTATTTACAGTACCTGTTATGTCAGAATAGATTGGAATTATTAACATTTCTCTTTTATAATGGACATGATGTTAAGCTTTTCCTGGAGAAAGCCCTTGAAAGACATTCCAGTAGGGAGAGGACTTCTCTTTTGGTTTCTGATGTGTTTCCTTCTCCTCCTTTGGCATCTGCTGCATGGCTGGTCAGTGGTGCCGGTGTGGGGGAAATGTGTTAGTGCTCAGCTGTATGCCAGAGTACTCCTTCCCTTGGTAACTCCTCCATCCTGGCCTGCATCCAGGGCCACGTTTCCAGACCATTCAGAGGCAGACACATGCTCCAGACCTGTTCTGGCCTGGGCAGTCTAGTGCATTTCTCTGACAGGAGTGGGCTTTAAGAATACCTTTTGGGACTCCCACCTATAGGAGGGGGGACTCTCATTTCAAGTTTACCTTTCTTTGGATACTCCCTCAGCTCTAGGGTAGTCTTTAAGAGAGATCTTGAAAAAAAAAAAAGAGAGAGAGCTTGTTACAATGCATATTTAGTCTTCTATCATAAAAGTAATTTTATCAACCTCCCCTGTTTAAATTGCGGTGTATTTTCTGGCTCCTGATGTGATCCACACTAATATACATATCACCCATTTTCTAATTGATTTGTAATACTCTGTCATATTCATGGAGTGGATTTGATAACTTGCCTGTTCTGTTTTTTTAATGTGCCAATTCTCAATCATTCAATTACTACACATTTACATATTTATGTAAATATTTGAGTATAGCTGACATACAATGTTATGTTAGTTTCAGGTGTCCAGCATAGTTACTCAGTTTCTTTATATGTTATGCTGTGCTCACCACAATTGTAGCTACTACCATCTGTCACCAGACAAGTTTATTACAATATCATTGACTGTTATTTCCTATGCTGTGCCCTTCATCCTCTGACTTACTCATTCCATAAAGGGAAGCCTGTACCTTTCACTCCCCTTCACCTATTCTGCTCCTCCCCCCCAAAAACATTAGTTTTTTCTTGTATTTAGAGGTTTGATTCTGCTTTTTTTTTGTTGTTGCTTATTCATTTGTTTTGCTTTTAGATTCCACATACAAGTGAAATAATATTTGTCTTTCTTAGTCTGACTTATATCACTTAGCATAAATATTTACAATAGCCAAAATACACAGTATCACTTTTAAAGCATTCAGTTACTAAAACATTTAATTGTTCATTACAGTTTTTATATACACACTACATATATTATAAATTTTAAAATATTAGGGGCTCCTGGGTGGCTCAGTTGGTTGGGCATCCTACTTGGGCTCAGGTCATGATCTTGTGGTCCATGAGTTTAAGCCCTATGTCAGGCTCTGTGCTGACAGCTCAGAGTCTGGAGCCTGCTTTGGATTCTGTGTCTCCTTTTCTCTCTGCCCCTCCCCTGCTTGTGTTCTGTCTCTCTCTCTCTCTCTCTCAAAAATAAATAAAATAAAATAAACATTAAAAAATACATATTAATATAAAATGCTTTACATAAATAAAATGTTTAATATATATTACATATTCATAATGCACAATTAATATTTATATATCCATTATATATGCATATATACGTTATGTAATTATGTAAGTGTAATATACTATCAATTTAAGTATATACATATATGTTTTAAAATAGCTGTATAAAAACTCTTTATATTTTGTAAAGTGTGTTCCTTTCTTATTCTTCAAACTCCTTTCCTTTTGTTCTTCACACTAATTTTAGAACTGGCTTCTCAATCTTGAAAGGTTTCTACAGAGTATCAATTAGTCTTTAATTAAACATAGATTCATTTAGTGAAAATTACCACTTTTACAATACTGAATCTTGCTATTCATGAACATGGTATTTCTCTACATTTTATCCATATCTTTTTTTGTCTTTTATTGAAAATAATTATTTTCTCCAAAATTGTACTTAGGTACCTCTATATTTTTTGCTATTCTTATGAATAGGATTTTTAAAATATGCTTTCTGATGAATAAGAAATTTTTACGTGTTTATATTTATCTTGTAATTAGAAAGCTTATTGAATTTTCTTATTAAACCTCAGTTTTGTTTAGAGATTTTCATTGCATTTTCTTTTTTCTTTTTTTTTTTCTTTTTTAAGTAGGCTTCACGCGGGTGTGGAACCCAAGACAGGACTGGACTCACAACCCTGAGATCAAGACCTGAGCTGAGATAGAGATTCTCATGCATTTTTTTTTAACTTTATTTATTTATTTGAAGAGAGAGACAGAACAAGTGGGGCAGGGGTAGAGAGAGGGAAAGAGAGAGAATCACTAGTAGATGCCGTGCTGTCAGCTCAGAACCTGACGCGGGGCTCACACTCATGAACCATGAGATCATGACCTGAGCTGAAAGCAAAAGTTGGACACTCAACCAACTGAACCACCCAGGCACCCCTCATGCATTTTCTAAATGCACTTTCATATTGTTTGTTAATGATGGCAATTTCCTCTTACCGTTTCCGTTTTTGAAATCCCTCAGTCATTGTTTTGTTTGTATTGGTTCTTTAATATAGTCACTCCAGTATTTAATAGAGGTGGTAATAAACATCATTGCTTTGTTTCTGATTTAAAAGAAAGACATCTAAAATTTCACTATGTAGTATGATATTTACTGTATTTTTTAGTCGAATACCTAGGAAATCCCAAGTGTTACTAATTTCCTATCAGTTTTCAATCACAATTAAGAGTTGAATTTTATTAAATGGTTTTTCTCTATTGAAATAATTATATGATCATATGACAGCTTGAAGTGGAAAATCACATTAATAGATTTTCTAAAATTAAAACATCCTTTCATTACTGAGTAAACCCTTCTTGTCATAAAAGCCATTTCATAACTTGATTCACCAATCATTTAGTTAGGGTTTTTGCATAACTTTCCTTTAGTATTCTATCATTGCCCAGTTTTAATACCAAGGTTTTTCTAGTATTATAAAATGAGCTAGGAATACTTTTACTTTTTCCTTTATAATCTGGAACAATTTGCATAAAAACAAATTACTTAAGAGGGCTTTTCTGTGAGTAGTTTCTGACTACTAGCAATTGCATTTTCTCCATTGTTACATGTTTTTTCAGTCTTTCTATAGCAATGCAAGTGAATTTTCATAATTTGTATCTTTATGAACGAATATGCAATTTATCTGCATTTTCATAAACTTCTGCCTACTATTTCCACTCCATAGTCTTTACAATGTCTGTATAATCCCTAATAATTTTTGTTTGTATTTTTGCTTGACGAGTCATGTTTCTAGATAAATTTTTTACTTGTATTTTTCGAAGACTTCTTTTGGTTTCACTGATACTTTCTATTAATTCTTTACTTTCCTTCAATTTTCTGCTTTTATCATCACACCTGCCCTTGTTTTCTCCTTGGGCTTGCTCTCTTCATTTTTTGTGTGTGTCAAATTTTTTGATCCAATTGTAGGTTATAAGCATGTCTTTTGAAAATTTTATATTCTGTTAGCTATATCCCACAAGTTTTGATGCATTGTAGTTTAATTGTACAGTTGTATCTATTTTATTAATTCTTTTGTAATTCATTCTTTGACCAAAGACGTATTTACGAATGTAATTTAAATTTTCAAATGTATTTGTGCATCATAGACTTTTAAAATTCTAATTCCATTGCGTTTTGCAAGATTTGGTTGATCATGGATTTGGATTTGTTTAAATTTCTTTCATAGATAGTACATAGTCAATTTTTATAAGTTGTATGTATATTTGGAAACCGTACATTCTGTGAATGTGGTCTGATGCATACAAATGCACATCTACTATGTTTTTATTCACGTGCTTTATATGATTTCTGTCTTTTAGATAATTAAATTTTATTATGTACTATATATATATATATATATATATTATATATATATATATATCCATGTGTGTTTCAGGTATATATACTTAAGAAATTTCTGACAGATATATATTTAATCTCAATGATAGTGGATTTACTGGGTTTTCCTTATTTTTCTGTAATGTTTTAAATATTTTTAAGGTTGTCTTGTTATATACATACAAGTTAAGGATTTTTATATTTTACTAGCAAATTGTTTTGTGGAAGAGTGATTTTTTTCAACTTGAAGTCAATTTCATAGTTATTAAATGACTGCCTTGGCTTTCTTTTGTTAATATTTGTGAGGTGTAACTTGTTCTATTCCTTTATTTTCAGTATTTCTGAGTTACATTTAAAAATATGTGAAAGAGATGGTGTTCACCAAGTTAGGGAGGTCGTCTCTATTTTTCCCTGCCTCACTTCAGTTGTGACTAGACCTGGCCAGAGAGCAATAGTGAACCCTGTGGGGTGATCATGTTTTATAGATAGAGAATATCTAGCCATAATATTTCAAGTTCATGGGAAAAAGAACTATTTGTTTCTTTAAGCTACAGAGTTTGTAGAGTTAATTTATCACAGTATAGCCTAATCTGACTAATTTTATAAGCTGAATTTTACAATTCTGCAAATGAATTTCTATTGTGCTTAATCTGAAAACCTCTCCTCTAGTATTTGGGTTGAATTGTGATTTCTGTTATGTTTGGCCTTCTATACTAGCCTATGTTTTTACCATGTTTTCCTTGTCTGCTTTTTCTACCTTTCCCCTTTCATTGGATTGTTAATGGTTGATTTATTACTTCAGCCCTTTCCACATTCTACAGTACTTTTTTAGAAATTAGTCATTCAGTTTTCATTATTTAAGTGATTGGCCTTCAAATTTTAAGATGCCCAGTTGCCGTGATGTCTAAGTTTAATTGGTTTATCTCCCTTTAGTCTAAAGAATTCAAAAGACCTTAGAGATTTTTATTCCAGTCACTCTCAAATTGTCTAGAATTTTTATTCTCATTTTAACTCCCCCCTAAATTCATAGTTATGATTTTTTATTTATGTGAATTAACTAAAAGACAAATTATTTAAAAGTTTAAATTTGTCATATTCTAAGCAATTATCTAGAAATTTATAAAGCAGTTTCTTTGCTTTCTTAGCATCCATTGATTGACCTTTCAGTCAGAATTTGAATGATAAATGATCTCACTTTCTCTTTTAAATGCCTTTGTTTTGCATTAGTATTTGGAATTATTTTATTGAAACTTTAGAATTAAAGGCTAATTTTATTTTTTCTTAGCCTTTTTAATATTATTCTATTGTCTTCTTACATTTTTGTGAAATAAACTGTTACAAAATTTTAATTCTTTTGTAAGTCATGAGTTTTTTGTTTTTAAAACTTTACTCCTTTTTAAAAAAAAATTAATGTTTATTTTTTAGAGAGAGACAGACAGAGTGCGAGCAGGGGAGGGGCAGAAAGAGAGGGAGACACAGAATCTGAAGCAGGCTCCAGGCTTGGAGCTGCCAGCACAGAGCCCCATGGGGCTCGAACTCCCTAGCTGTGAGATCATGACCTGAGCGGAAGTCGGACACTTACCCAACTGAACCACCTACTCTTTTGTTTGTTTGTTTGTTTTTTGTTTTTAATATCTTTCATTTAAATCATAATGTATCTAGGTTTATATTTATATTTATTTATTGGAATCAGGACTCATGTATTTATTTATTTATTTATTTAATTTTTATTTTTGGGACAGAGAGAGACAGAGCATGAACGGGGGAGGGGTATAGAGAGAGGGACACACAAAATCCGAAACAGGCTCCAGGCTCTGAGCCATCAGCCCAGAGCCCGACGCGGGGCTCGAACCCACGGACCGCGAGATCGTGACCTGGCTGAAGTCGGACGCTTAACCGACTGCGCCACCTAGGCGCCCCGGGACTCATGTATTTAATACAAAGTTTATTTTTCACCTATTCTGGAAATTTTTCTCCCATTGTTTCTTTGGAATTTGCCTATCCTACAATGAACTCTTTTCTTTTGAGATTTTTATGCAACATAAGTTGGATCCTCTCATTTATGCTTTCATAATTCTTGAATTGAGCTGTATTTGATGCTAAACACTTTCAACACGTTCTTAGTTTTCATAATTGTATTTCTGATTTTAGTTTACTAGATTTCCCTCTGAACCCTTCCTATTCTTTTTCTTACGTACTCTATTCCTTCCTTTGTACCTTAAAGAATTTTTAAAATACTTATTTTTTGGACACTTTAGATTGTTTTATTTCACGAATTTTTGGGGGTACTAATTCTCATGTTCACTACGTCTTTCTCTCTCTCCCTCATGGCAGAAATCACTGTTAGGAATTTCTTTTAGATTTTTCCTTTTTCTCCTTGTGTGTGTGTGTGCGCGCATTCTATGAGGTCTAGGTTGTGGAAATAGTTTTCAGAGTGATTTTTGGTTTACATTTGCCAGTGCCCTAAGAGATTGAATTGGTCTAGTATCAATTTCTATGTATATTTCATAGCCATATCTGTACCACTGGTATACTGTAAATTTGAAATTTGTATATGCAGAGTACAGTTCTGGGGTTTCAGTTTCCGAGCAGATACTTATATATTATATATAAAATCCTAGTCAGACACAAACCCTTCTTTACGACTTTTCTGGGCCTGAGCGTATAATTTCTCTAATTCCATTTTAATTTATAGGGGAGATTTCTCAGGGTCCAAGTCTTATTCAGGGATAACAGTTCCAATTCTGTGGCCTTTCTGTCAGAAAGAACATCCCTACTTGCATAATATTTTGCTCTTCACATGTTGGGACAATTTTAGATCTCCTCTTTTCTTCATCTCATACTTTATTTTTTTTTAATTAAGTTATAATTTTTTTTTTTATTTTAGAGCGAGAAAAAGAGAGTGTGAGTGGGGGGGGAGAGAGAGAGAGAGAGAGAGACAGACAGACATACAGACAGAGAGAGACAGAGAGAGACAGAGAAAGAGAGAATGAATCTCAGGCAGGCTCCACACTCAGCATGTAGCCCGACGTGGAGCTGGATCCCAGGACCTGGGATCATGACATGAGCCAAAATCAAGAGTACTGACTGGGCCACCCAGGCTCCCCCTTGATCTCATATTTTAGATCTTCTATTAGGGTGTTACCTTGTGTGCTTTTGCTCTTCTGATTTCAAGTTTTTGACACCTGAACATTTTTTTAAGGTCAGGTATGTGTTTTTTCTTTTAATTGTTACATTTTATTCAGCATTTTTAAGTGTTTGGAATGAAGTAGAAATCTGTCTTTCAATCTACCATGTTGTAAGACTTCAGTTCAGTCAATTTTTATATGCATGTTTTAATATTTTAATTTTTTAGCATAATTATAGATTTACAGAAACTCAATTTATACTGCCTTTTTCAATTAGTGCGTTTCTTGCCATATATGAAAAAATTTCTTTCCAAGTATTTGTATTCTTTTAGATTCCCACCATCATTATCTGAACAATAGAAGTTTGTTGTTTTATTATTAGCATTTGGCTATATATATGTATATGTTAGCATTTGGGATATATATGTATAT
Organism: Acinonyx jubatus; assembly: GCF_027475565.1. Taxonomy (NCBI): domain Eukaryota; kingdom Metazoa; phylum Chordata; class Mammalia; order Carnivora; family Felidae; genus Acinonyx; species Acinonyx jubatus. The sequence goes on along the minus strand of NC_069381.1, from coordinate 135,575,478 downwards.
AATTCTTTGCTACATTAAGAAGATTTATTATACAGTATATATTTACATATATGTATTACAATGATGATTTGCTAATAGGCTACTGGGTTGCATAGTGTTTGAATTATATTAGAATATCAAAAAGGGGCACCTGGGTGGCTCAGTCGGTTAAGCGTCTGACTTCAGCTCAGGTCAAGATCTCGCGGTCTGTGAGTCTGTGAGTTCGAGCCCCGTGTCGGGCTCTGGGCGGATGGCTCAGAGCCTGGAGCTTGCTTCCGATTCTGTGTCTCCCTCTCTCTCTGCCCCTCCCCCTTTCATGCTCTGTCTCTCTCTGTCTCAAAAATAAATAAACGTTAAAAAGAATTAAAAAAAAAAGAATAGCATTGAAAGAAATTCACATGTCAAAAAAGAGGTCAAATGCTAAGATTGATTTCAAAACCTTCTTTAAATTAATTCCTTATAATCCAGAATCTGGCTTTATGGCTGATCAACTAATTCTACTTTTTCAGTGTTGAAGCCTTGATCAAATTCAGGTGCTGTTTCTTGTTGTCCTAGCTCACAGAAACTGAAGTAGAAATCCAGAATATTAGATTGTTGACTCACAATGAGTCATGTGTCAGGCAGAATGAATGAATTCACTTGTTATCCTGATCATTACATTTGTTCATCATGTACATTTATCTAACAACTATCAGTAGTTGTTTTGCTATTTTTGGAATCACAACAAGAATATATGTTGTTTAACAGTTTTTTGAGCTTTAATATCATCAGGGCCTCATAACTTGGTATGTCAGTCCTGCAACAGGAATGCATCTGTCTGATAGACCTGTATTCCCATTCATCTAACACAACCTCTCCTGCATTGACAATGATTCCATGATCAGTGCCTGTTTCCTCAGTGGCTCTTCTGTGTCTGTGCTTCTGTTGAAAAATTATCTTGCTTTAGGTTGATGTCTGCTATTTTGAATTATTCTCTTCTCTTCAATCAAGTTCTGGATAAGTCTTTGTTAACCTTGAAGGCTTTCTCCCTCCTTAATGTATTTGACTTTGGAGTACTACTTCTGTGCCTTCTCTACCATTATTATTACTGGAACTAGCTGCTAAGATCCATTGAACTCTTCATATTACTTGGTTACCATGATATATTCTTTTATGTGCATTCCATCATGTAAACTTGTAACACAGCCCTGGGAAGTAGAAATTGTTGTTATACCTGTTTTGCTGATGCATAGAGTTCTAAGTGACCAACTTATTCAGTGAGAAGGTGACAGGTTTAAAGTTTATATTTAAGTGTATTAACTTCAGAGCACTTCTACCCACTTTAACTTTCACTGGTTCTTGGAATAAAGACAGAGAAGTACATCTTTCACATTTCTTTGTAGCCAAATAATATTAGATTAGAACTATAGTGATCACCCTTATTTTATATGTGAGGACATAGATCTAGAAGCTCAGGGTTTTGTCTAAGACCACAAGCCAATTGGTTTCTAGTCCAGTTTCTAGTCTGGAATCATGACCTGTTGGTCCTGGGATCTTTCCAGCATTTCCAGTGTTATTTCCTCCTTCTCATTTTCCTTCCACATCTTCCCTTTATAATATGTGGAGAATTTCATTTGTAGGACTGCCTGGCAAAGATCAGTCATGAAATGATTGTGGTTATATATTGATTGATGGTATTTATCTATCTGTATAGGTACATATAATCATACAAAGGTGAAGAGATGTTTGCTGTCATTACTAGGACATGGATACTGAGTTTTTTGGATGTGGTGATCAGTTTTCCTTTGTTTTTTTTTCTTCCCCCCTCCCTAAACTATATATCATTTTTAACCAGCTGAGTAGGTAGGATGTTTGTCACACAATAAGATTAAGGGATTCAAAAATCTGAGTTTCAAATACTACCTTAAACAAACAAAATCTGTATGAAAATTTCTATCTAGTATTCAGCAGGCTAAAACTTGCTAAATAACTAGTTCAGAGAGACATCCCACTGGGAGCATTTCCTTTTTCATATATTCTGAATAGAAGGTTTGTGGCTTTGCAAAGAATGGCTACTTTCTAGCTAAAATTCAGAAGCATTATCATTGTTCAGCTGAGGGTCTGTGTGGGGCAGCTATCCCAAGACTCCATGACTCCATTCTCTTTCATTTCTAAAATGATTGAAATAGCATGGTAAAGGATTCAGTCCTCTGAATCCAGGTAGTACATAGAAATTATATAACAGTAATTCCAGATGGGAGGGGTTTTGTTTTTGTTTTAAATATTTTAGTTAATATTATGCCTGTGCAAGATGTCATCTTGGCAGATTGGAAGATCAAGTTTCTTTTTTCAGGCGCAGCATATATGCCAAAGCTAAGACATCGCCTCTGGCTTATCGTGCCCATGTGTACTAACTCTTAATAATAGCTGCCAATTCCAGTAAGAGAGAAAGCAGTTAAGTGCCCATACTCATCCCTCCTTTGTTGAGCCTGACAGGCAAGGTGACATTGTGATGATGCATTACCGGTGATGGAGTCACCAGGAATTGAACAAACTAAGCATTATTATCCCAAGTATCCAAAAGAACATTCTTCAAGAAAACAATTAATTCATCAGGAAATCCCAAATATTGAGAATCCAATCCTATAGATTTAAAGTTAGAACTGCAGACTTCAGAAATAACCACTATAAAATTTAAAGGATTAGAATAGTTTATTTTTTTTTATTAATGCAGTCTCTTTCCCTGGAGAGAGACTGTTCTCATTTTTAGGAGATTTATCCCCACTTTCATGTGTGTGTGTGTGTGTGTGTGTGTGTATAATATTTATACTTAAAATATATTTTTCCATTAAAATTTGATATAGTCTCATGCTATTTAAAATTTAACACTGACAAAGATAATGGCTTTAGATAGACTTTGACTCCTCATTTAAAAATCTGAGAGGCTGAATTTTTCCTAATATGAAAAAGCAACATTTTATCATTTTATCATTATTTACTTTTAATGTTTATTTTTCAGAGAGAGAGAGAGAGAGAGCTCGCGCATGAGTTGGGGGAGGGGCAGAGAGAGAGGAAGACACAGAATCTGAAGCAGGCTCCAGACTCTGAGCTGTCAGCACAGGGCCTGACCCAGGGCTTGAGCTCACGAACCATGAGATCATGACCTGAGCTGAAGTCAGACGCTTAACTGACTAAGCCACCAAGGTACCCTGAAAAACCAGCATTTTAAAATTTGGGCTGAAAGGAAACCATATTCAACAGCAAAAAAAAAAAAAAAAAAAAAAAATTGTAGAACAGAGTTTGGCAATGTGGGAAGGTCCCTTTTTTTTTTTTTTTTTTTTTTTTTTTTTACCAATTTCAACTTCTATGAAGAGAGTTTTCATATGGTTAATTAACAAACATTTATTCAGTGCCTACCCATGTGCAATTCCTATGTTAGGTGTTGAGTGTATCGAAATGGTTCCTGCTACCCACGAATTTGCTATGTAAGTAGAGAGACAGACAAATAGCTAGGTTAGTAGCACAGTACAGACGCATGGCACAGCCTGGAAGAGGAATCAGGTAAAACTACCTACCAGAGGTGATAGTGGAGCTGAATCTTAATGGATAAGAATCAAGTTAGCCATCGAAAAGGGAAAGGAAGAAGATTCCAATCCTAAAACAAGTATAAGACCACAGGGCAAGCCTTCATGGAATAATCTCATCTAAATTAGACCATCTCACCCAACTCTCTTTGAGAACTGCAGTCTGACTTGGAAAGAGCCTTTGTTTCCCATCCTTTAAAATTCCAAACTGGCTTTAACCTGAAAATACTATGTAATGATACATACAGTTGCTACTGGTTGTGCATTTGTTGATTTGTTGCAGTAGTTTGATTTATTGTGTTTTCCTTGCTTTTTGGTATCCTCTTGACAAGGAAGGAGTTAATTTTATCTTGTTCAGCATTTTCTAGGCCCTACAGTATATTATGTCAGACCCAATCATCTATTTTTTCTTCTCTCTACTGATCTGAATCCAGGGATTTTTCCATTAATTTTGTCCTTAATTAACTCTTAAATGTTGCTTTAAGGCTAACCACCTATATATTTAGGTCTAGAATTTCATAATGTCAAGAATATTTTAGCCAACTTATTGTGAAGAAAATTATACTTACATTTCCAATGGAAAGTAATTACTTCATTGAAATTTTGCTGTCATAATGCACATGATTATAGCCCACGGTCACTTGTGTTTATAAGTAAAAGGAACCATTTACCGTTTTTAGTTTTGTCTATCCTTTTTTTCACAGCTTGGTTAAACAAATACTTTCTTTTCATACAAAATGCAGTTGCTCTCATCATTTACAAAATACATAGAATATAATATCCTTTTTTATTTCAAAGATTACGTGCAAAAATGAGAGAAGTTGGTCAAACTTCAGATATCTGAAAATATTAACACTTACTGGGTTTCAAAGCCTGTAAATATTAATGTTTTAAAATTTTCCATATGCAAATCGCAGTGGTGTATCATATAGAACTTAAGAAATCATATGACTCTTTTCTTCTTCCTCCTTTTTTTTTTTTTTTGATTAAACACAGTACCATTTTAGGATAATGTGTGCTAGCTTCTTTGTTTGTGTAACAGTTCCTGACATGGATCTTTTCAAGCATAGTAACGAGTATAAATTGTGCTCGCCTAAAGGCTATGAAACCCAAAAACTGTGAAATGGAGTTCAAGCACAGCCCTTTATAGCTTGGTGGAATTTCAACTGTAGTTTGGGGTAGTTTAGTCAGCGGTTTCAAAAAATACTTTGAAAATTTTACGCCATAAGCATTCTTGTACTGGGCTGTTGTGAGTATCGAAAAGTACGTTATTTTTCCATTCATTATGCATTTCCTACTTTGTGGGAATAAAGACCACTCACTGAATGTTTGCTAGTTTGACTGCCAATTGAAACGTATGAATAATTGATATACAGCGCATTGACTGTCTTTCATTGCAAGACCTTCCACTTGTTACCCCAGGATTTTGGCTTAGGAAATCAGGTGGGTGTGACCACATTTCAGACGTCCAGTCTTTATTATCTATTGCTTCAGATATTTCTGTGTATCATTTTCCCCCCAAATTTAATCCAATTACAGAAATAAGATGAAAAAGCAGAAAAAAAAAGCATGTTTCCTGCTTTTGCCAATTCCTGGGTTCCCTCAACTACCCCTGAGAGCTCCTTCTGCTTTTCTGTCACCCCTGTACATAGTTCCCAAACTTAAAGTGCCTCTGTTTGAAATATCTAGAGTGGTATTTCTTTTCCTGACTAGACCTTGACTGATAAATATCTCTGTATGCTCCCATTTCCTTCTTTGGAAATGGGGATAAAATTACCTACTTCAGAGGGCTGCTTTTAGGATTACAGTTGTAAAATACCTGAGTGATTCAGTCAGAGGATAGAATAACAGACAAACCAACAGTGGGGGAAGACTGCTATAGAGGGGGAGGTGCCTGGAAATGCTGATAAAAGGAAAAAAAACACCTACTGAGTGTTTCCTTTGTCCCAAGAACCCTAAACCCATGAGGTATTGATCATTATTTTCATTTTTAAGATGAAGAAAATGAGGCTTGTATGTACATGGTTAACGTACAAAATCAGAACCCAAGTCTGTCCATACTCTAAATCTGTATGATTTGTTTTTCTGTCTACCATGATGACTCCTTTTAGAAAAATTTCAGATATAAACTATGTACTAAACAGTGATGAATTAGGCTCTGTTTTCAGGAATAAGATCTATAGTCATTGACAAAAAGTAGAGCATAATTTCTTGAGTAATCCTGCTTTGTTTGGATAAGTTGAAGAAATATGTGTGTTTTATATGAATACTATTTACTTTTAAGAAGGATGGAGGGGTGCCTGGGTGGCTCAGTTAAGTGTCCTACTCAATTTTGGCTCAGGTTACGATCTCATGGTTCATGGGTTTTAGCCCTATATCAGGTTCTGTGCCTATGCTGTGGAGCCTACTTGGGATTCTCTCTCTCTTTCCTGCTTTCTGAGCCTCCCCTGCTCACTCACTCTCAAAATAAGTAAACATTAGAAAAAGAAAAGAAGAAGGATGGAGTTCTAACCTTGTCTTAGCACTCAGGTCTAGAACACCTCTAATCTCTAGTTATTTGCATTTTTTAGCCCTTTGTCAAGTTGATCAAGGTAAGTTATGAATCGGAAATGTTTTGACTTTTATTACCCGTATTGTCCCATGTGAATGCCACTTTTAATTACCATCCGTTTTCCTTTTTACTGTTTTATCCACAGGATCTAGTAAACTGTTTTCTATTATCAAAAATAAGTCCGGTGACAAGGCTCAGAAATTATTTGTGGAAAAATACAAATCTCTGATCTGAATAAGAGAGTGACAGCTTAAAATAAATATTCCAGGTGTGAAAGTTAGACACTGTAGCAGGTGCAAATTCCCACCTCACTTTTTAAGTTTGTAAACTTTAGGAGGATTTGAAGAAGGTTCTTTATGTTTATCATAAAGAACAAGGATCTTTGAATTTTGTTTAGACATACCTTTGTGTTTTTGGCAGTTTTACAGGCAAAACAGTATAGTTTATATAAGGAAAAATAACATGGAAAAATGATTTAATAGCATGACAGGCTACATGAAGAGAACTTCAAAAGCTCCTGACAGCTGTGGAGGGTGAGCTCATGTTCTGTGGAATGTAGGAGAGAAGACAGGTGAGCACAGACCTCAGATTTCCTACATACATAATACCTGGGAGGTCTACATGCTACTGTGGGAAGCAATGATTTAAGGAGGGATAACTTTAGACACACATCAATGAGGGAGGGAACAAATATTGGTAAAACAAAAAGGAATCTCAAGGAATGTGAATATCACTTCCAAGAATTTTGTTCACATTTAATTGATTTTTATGTTGTCTCTCATTAGATGTTTTGTTTTTGCATTCATTCGCCTAGAGCCATACCACCCTGGATTGTGATCTCCTTAGATGTTATAAGACTGAGCAAAGTTTAATCCAAAGTTAAGTTGTGGGGAAAGAAAAGACCACCTACGAGAGTTGTGCATGTGATCACTTCACTCCAGAGTTACTGATGCAATAAGAAATCCATGACATAATATGGCTTCTTAAACTGAAACCTAAAAACAAATCTGAAATTGAAATAGGGAAAGTTAGAAAACAGTTTTGACTTTTGATGGCTATATGTTATTTCTTTTAATCTTCATTTGGTGTTTATATTACTGGATACTACCTGATTGAGGAAATCAAGAGATAACATTTGTTGATAGCTTGATGCCTAGCACTGAGGGACTATGTAGCTTACTTGAGTACCTCACTTACAACAACCCTCTCACAAAACACACATGTTTTTTACTCCTGTTTTGCACATGAGGAAACTGAGGCTCAAGGATGCCAAATCTATGGATACAGAACTTGAACAGGAAGAGAAGGGACAAATTGTAGGATTGGTGAATAAGATCCTCTGAAATAGTGCCAAGAGTTTAAAACTGTTTAGGAGTCTAATAATTTTAAGACGTTTTAGATGTTAACTTTTAGGCTGCAGGGTTAGGCTAAAATGAAGCCATTTATTGGGCAAAATGTGCATCAGACTTGGTACTCCTTGAAGGAATGTGTCAGCTTTTTAATCATAAAGGGATAGAGACCCCAGGATTTATGCCAATCTCCAATTTATCTAAAAGTCCTCCCACAATTTCAACATGCTACCAGCACTGACTGTGAATGAGTGTGGCTGTGAAAATACATAAAGTGTGGCTGTGCCATTAATCAGGTGCGATCTTTCAAAGCATCATAAATTACAGTGATCAATGCCAAGTCTCATCTTGATGACTTGGGGACTAAACCCATGGATCAGCCTGACAGAGACAAATAAGAAACTAAATAGGGACGTGATAGTCTGTTAGAGGTGGGAGCTACTTGTTAGATTTTCAGACATGTCATTTGTGAAAGATAGTGGATAATTTGAAACTCTGTGTGCCCCTCATCTATGATTCCCCTTATGCTTATACATGGAATTTTGTGCCATTATTTGCAGATTTTATTTTGGCTTGAAACATAATATGTTATTTTTGCCCAAGCCTCAAATGAATTTAAGTTAAAAACAAAAAAAATTCTATATTACCCTTTTTTGTGGGATTATTCTTAGATTCAATGAGAAATTTTAGGTTGGTTTCTTAAAAAATATTTTTTCTGACAATGTAATACTTGTTAACTGAAACTTGAAAAATTAGTGATAGTGTGACCAAAAATATATGTCCGCTTTTTCATTGTCATTTCAATACTTGCAAGTGTTCTTATAGATACTCAAATATAAAATCTAAAAAATCTACTCATTGAAAAGTAACGGAATCTGCAGTACCTGTCTGATGTCTTACCAATGATATTCACTATCAACTTGGAGCATCAGTGTTTGTTTAGGAAAACAGAAGCCACTGTATTTGTCTTTGAAAATAGAAACAGAGACATCCAGAGTTGTGGGATGCCAGAGAAGGAAAAGGCAGGACCTTGCTTAGCTTGCAGAACAGAAGTGGTGGATCTCAGAGCTTCTTTGGGAGCTGCTACAGATCTGAGGTACGTCCAGGAAGAGCCAGGTGACACGCTCAGCCAGCAGTATGGAAGTGAGTGATTCCCAAGTCCCAAGAAGCTTCAGCAGCTCTCACAGCTGCCTAGAACACTTGAATGGATACTTTGCAGAAGTTCACCCTGAAGTTCCTGAAAACTTCACATCTGATATCTGTGCATGTGTCTAGCATGATCTGCCTCCAGTGAATAATGTTTTTGTCCCTTTGATTTTTCAAAGCTCACATAAGTGACTATCTATGACTACCACATAAGTGGTAGGATTTCCACTTAGGAATCATAAGGATTTCCTATAGGAAATCATGCAGGAGAAAGGATTCTGGAGAATGTGGAGAGAATCTGTCTTGCAGTGCAGAGAACGTCCTTGAGGAGATGGCAGGGATGTTGACAACAGCTAATTTGACACAGCCCAATCATCTCCTCATCCTGTGACAATCTATTACCCGTATTTAAACTTCTGACAACCACCCTCCCCACCACCATGAAACCATGATTTTAATATCACACACACACACACACACACACACACACACACACACACACACACACATATCCCTCATGTGGCTGAGGCCATGATCAATGTCTCTAGAATGAGGAAGGATACAAAGTCCCATGTGTCACTATACCAATCTCTAGGTGATACTCAAACCTTTCCTAGCCTAGTCAAATCCCTCTTTTACATCCTGTAATTTAAAGACCAAACTACAGGGTAAAAAGAATGAAAACACCATATGTTAGAAAGTAGGGTAGAAGACTTGTCTTTTTACTTCATACTGATCAAAGGAGTCTATAAGTGGATCTGATGAAGAGACATCAACCATAATCCGGAGATTCTGGAGTTTGAGCTTGAAACTGACCGATGTTTCCTTTAGGGTTGGTGAATGTTATTTACATGCAGGAAGGAGATGTTTTAATAATAATTACCTAGATGCTGACATATTTTTGTTTCATACCAGAAAGCAGGCTTTTTAATAATTAGAGCTTTTTATCAAATATTTCTGGTCCACCTGAATAAGTAGTAAGATTGCTTTCCCCCCATGATTATAAACATAAATGGCCGTGTGACTTGTTTTAAACAGTGAAATATGAGCAGAAATGATGTGCTTGTAAGCTCCAAAGGTCAGTGCGAGATTTGCCATGCTCTTTCTCCCCCATAGTTACTGGCAGTGGTACAAATACCAGCTATTTCATGGGGATGATGAGTAACAGAGTCTCTACCTAAGCTCTGATGGGCATATAATGTGTGGGAAAGAGCCAGGATAGTGATTATAGACAATATTATAAACATCGATTTTGCAAAGACATTAGATCTTAATTAGTTGCACCACAAAAAATAATTATGTGACATGATAGAGGTGCTAGCTAATGCTATAATGGCAGTCATATTACAATATGAAAATATATCAAATTAACATGTTGTACACCTTAAACTTGCACAATGTTGTATGTTATGTATATTTCTTTATTTCATTTAATTTTTTAATTTTTGTAAGTTTATTTTTTTGTTTTGAGAGAGAGAGAGCGAGTGTGCACACACAGCGGGGGAGGGGCAGAGAGAAGGAGAGACAGATTCCGAAGCAGGCTCCATGACATCAATGCTGATCCCAATGTGGGGCTCAAACTCACAAACTGTGAGATCGTGGCCTGAGCCAAGATCAAAAGTTGGACACTTAGCTTACTGCACCACCCAGGTGCCCCTTATGTTATATATATTTCAGTAAAAATGAAAAACTGTGGAAGAAACAAACTTTTTTGTTTTCCAACTGATAGGTAGGGGTTGTTTATTACTGTAGCCCATTCATTCTGAATGATTCATTCTGAATGATTCAGCCCATTACTGAATCCCATTCTAAATAGTATCCACTAGACATATGAAAAGAAATACAGTATCAAGTTTTAAGGTTCAAAACCTGTCCAGGTGCGCCTGGGTGGCTCAGTCAGTTAAGTGTCTGACTTCAGCTCAGACGTGAACCTCGTGGTTCGTGAGTTCAAGCCCCGCATTGGGCTCTATGCTGACAGCTCAGAACCTGGAGTCTGCTTTGGATTTTGTGTCTCCCTCTCTTTCTCTACCCCTTCCCCACTCATGTACTATCTCTCTCAAAAATAAATAAACATTAAAAAAATTAAAAAAAACAAAACAAACAAAAAAACTCACAAAACCTGTCCAGTATTTGGAAAATAAAACTTACTAGAAAAATGGACCTTGACATTAAATGCAGCTTAGAAAATAGAAGGGTATTGAACTAGTTAAATATATTTCTGATTATATTAAGGTTTATTACATAACATAAACTTTTCATAAAATGTCATCACAATCTGGATTATGGGGCATGGAGGGTTAGCAAATCACCATGGTGATGATTTCTCTACGTAATATTTGGAAGTGCTAATTTTCTTTCTTGAGTTTTATAAGGATGATCTGAATCAGTCTATTGGTAGGTACATGCCTAGCCTTGCTCCAGGTAAGAGATCTTATCCAGATAAGATATCTTACTCACTTCTTAAAATAAAGTATATCTTAAAAAATGTACACCATTGCAGAGAATCCAAAGTATTTGTGATTCTTCAAAATCAGGGTATGTAAGTCAGAGTAATGCAATGACTTACCTGGGAGAAGTACATTTCAGTTAAATAAGTGAGGAGATACCCAAAAGGGTCAATCTTAGTTGTTAATAGCTGTGTTACTTGACTTAAATACTTAAGTTTTGAATCCTAAGTTTAGCGTATAAAAATTGAAGATAATAATAACTACCTTATAAATTTGTTGTGAGGTTTGATCAGTGTGTCAGACCATAGTATTTACTCGAGATATATGGTAGGTTTTTAATATTTACCTTTCAAATTTTTATCCTGAATATGCACATGAGGTGCTTTGGATCAGAGACTTCTTAGTAATTACTTCACAGTAAATAGTAAATGTGTTTGTCCCCCTTGCCCACAGCTTATCACTGGGGCAACATGATGAAAGTCAATGGGAATTTCTCCCATATGAGTAGCTAGACAGTCCATAGTCAAGTGATGAGGAAAAATTATGTTCCTCTGCTTATATGGGGAAAGTATATAGCTGCCCGGCTCCACTCTTGAAAGGATCTCTTTGGCAATGTAATGGTTCTTAATCCTAGTTTCATTTGATATTCTCATTGACCAAATGCTTTGGCATATTTACATACATATATTTATATCTATCGAATTTTGGAATATATATGTCAGTTTTTCAAAAAGAGAATGGCTGATTTTCCCAGTGTTCTCCAGTAATAGATAGAAAGCCTTCAATCACCCAAATCCCATGTCACCACCTTCTCCTTCTAACAGTCCTGTTAACTCAGCTATTGGGCAGAATTTAAAAAAAAAAAAAAAAAGGAAGAAAGTTTTGGGCAGCTGACAATGTCCAGAAGGCAGTGATGTGTGGCCATGGCACAGGGCAGTAGCTGCAAGATGTTTTCTTCTGAAACTAACTAGAAAGTCGTGGAGCATGAAAAAACCCTTTTCTAGACAATGTGAAATGAAACAGGAAAATATAGTCCAATTACCGTCCTACATAAATATCCAAAGGGAACAAAGAGCATCAGTCAGGAGGCTATTGTCTCCCTAATTATGTTCCAAATTGGAAATGGCAACTTGTTTTCTTCCTCACATAATAGTTCTCTAAATAAATTGTCTTCTCCCGCTGTCTGCTGCTCTCTTGAGGATTTGGTTATTTAGGGATAAAGAAGAATTCGTGGTCGTGGAAAACACGGGTTATGAGCCAGGTCCCTGCCTGAGAGAGAAAATGGAAATGAATGCTGGGGTTATGACAAGTGGAAAGTCAGATACATTTTAGCAATTAATTTGTCCTGATTTAGGTATTATGGAAGCCTTTTATAAATTTTACATATGTATCTTTTGACTGTTAGAATACTGATTTAGCATACTGTAATAAAAGTGTTTGCTTCCGGAAAATCACACACAGAATATTTGATAATATCTATCTAAAAGTATGGTAGCTCTTCAAGTAAGAATTTATCTGATGGGAAACCATCATTAGTATTATTCCATCTTTATCATCTACTTACATTTTCTTTCTAAATAATTTTTATAAAAAAATCTGTATTTGCTAAAGAAGATTTTCAGAATTCATCCTTAAAATTGATGCTGAATTTTTTGTTGTTGTTGCTTAGTGACTTTCTTTATGAAGTACTTATATGATTTTTTTTCAAGTTTATTTGATTTTGAGAGAGAGAGAGCATGTGCGGGAAGAGCAGAGTGTGAGAGAGAGAATCTCAAGCAGGCTCTGCACCATTAGTGTGGATCCCAATAAGTGGCTTGAACTCACAAACCATGAGATCACGACCTGAGCCGAAATCAAGAGTCAGATGCCAAACCGACTGAGCCGCCAAGGTGCTCTACTTGTGATTTTTTAAAGCCAATATTACTGTGTCTAAGCTTTGTCAGTGAAGTGTCATCTCAATTGTAAGGTGACAACTTCAGGAGTGAATATTGCATGGATCATCTATCCCAAGTTTACTTGTTTATTGGTTAGATTTTTGGTCGTATATTCACAGAATCTGCTTTTATTCTTGAAAATGGCTATCAGCTATTATTAACTTCTGTGATTATGGCTGTGATATGAAATCTTTATTATGGTCCTCAGCTAACTTTTTCTGGATCCAACTGAAAGTGTTTTTAATTTCCTACGGGTGTAAGCTCTTCATGTTTTTTAATATATTGATATGTCCTTAAGAAGGTTTGTTTACTTTGTGTTCTAAATCTTTTTAAAATCTTCTATATCAAAAGTGACTGGTAGATAGTCCTTGGTAGATTTTTATCTTCATAATATCCTATCTTTCAGTATGAATGATAACATACCATCTTGAGAAAGTGAAATTAAAAAAAAAAACAAAGACATAATAAAACACAAAGTAAAAGTTCAAGACACCTTTAAATAAAAGTTACAGAAGCTTAATTCTCAGGGAAGTTTAGTGTATCAATGTCATTTTCCTTAGAGGTAAAATGTAGCATGGAATATATTGTGATAAGAAATTCAGTAATTGGTCTAACATGGTACTATCAAATAGAAGATTGCAAATAATAATTATTTTATCAATTGAAAACCTTGTCTAATTTGGATTTTTTTCTTTTTCTTCCTTTTTTTTTTTTTGTTTTTTTTTTTTTTTTTACATTTCCCCCTTTTTTAAAGAATAGCTAACTTCCACTCTTGATTGATCACAGGGTAACTTCTTTCAGGGCTTTGTTTATGTTGAAACATGTTTCCACATGGAAGTATAAAAGCTACCTAGTACCTTTTTTATGCTGGCAGAGAGAATTCTATGTGTTACGGACTCTTCCTTTTTTTCCCCTTTGCATATACACAATTCAAGAAGAGGGGAAAAAAGCTGCAGTCTGTTTAATACTGTGAGTCTGTTCAGTGGCTTTACCAGTGGAGGTCTGCAGAGAGGAAATAATTTGAAAGAAATAATGTTAGTCTCCAGCAGTCTTGTCATCTCTACTCCTTTACCTTTCAGCCAGATTAGAGTGAAGAGTTCTAAGGGAGATGAGTCAGCTATTGTCTTCGCACAAATAGACTCTGTTCCCAATACAGAAGAAAAGAGAGCTCAAGTGTTAAACATGAATTAGGTTTAGAAGTTTAACAACTGGAAAAAATTTGTCTAATTAACAACTTCAGTTATTAAGAACTAGCAAAATCATATTCACTCATTTGTCTCTCTCCTTCCCAGTTTCAGTTTTATCTTGGAGTATAGGCTCTTTCCCCAATTTAGCCTTGTCTAACAAAGTACCCATTTTTCTTCAAGCCCAGAGTGAAGATTTGTGTTTCTGGGCAATCTGATTCTTTTATAGGTAAAATTGTGTAGGTTTCCATTCATGACTAATTAAAGAGAATGAATTGTTAAAGATAAATGGGAAATATAACTATTTGTTTTGAATTTGACACATTAAAACTGTAGATGACCAGGTGTGAAGTAAGGGATAGTGTTAAGAAACATCATTTTTCTTCACAGATGTTTTTAATATTCCAGTACAGGTCATAATACACTTACATATAGGGTGGGATGCATGAGAAGTGCTGATTGGTTAGTGATGGACAGTAGAGATGAAGTTCTCATTTATTATTCCCCAGTTGAGGTATAACAGATTATCTTGTTATCCAGTGAGTATATAATGACTAATTATAGATAGGGCATGGCATTTTCATCTGAAAATTTTGATCGTCTTCACATCTGGCTGGCTTTTTTAGGTATTATGTCAGGTTCACCTTAAACAATAACAACAACAAAACAGATAGGCATCATCCTTCTCTGTTAATGCAGGTATAATGAAACTAACTTGCATAACAATTGGACTGGAATTGTGTTAGGATCTGGAGCACAATCTAAATTTTTAATAACAATGGGTATAATATAAACAGGACTTGTAACTACTGTAATGGTTATTGACAACTAATAAATGCCTCTTGAATTTCCCTATAGTCTGATCTGTAGATAAAATAATACATGAATTTTTTTCCTTCTTGTGCATATGTATACCTAATCCAAATATTAATGGAAAGAATTGGTCAATTAAGGATTGTGTCTCTATATACCTATAGACACCTATATGCATATAAACACTATAATGCCTCCTAATGGAAATGTACTGTGAAGTTCTCCATACAAAACTATTGTCTTGTACGTAATTGAAAGAAAAATTTTATACAAAAGAAGCCCAGTGAATTAATGCTAGATTTAGCCTCAGTTGAGAATGTGCAAATTCAAAGGATAGATCAGAGTTTTCAGTGTTCAGCTTCTTGCCAAAATATTCTTTTTGGTAGCATTTTAAATCATGAAGGCAAATTCATGTGGGACTCTTTTCTGGCTTTCTTCACAGTGTATTAGTGTGATAGATATGTGTATTTCTGATAAAAAAAAAAACAACACAGAGACCTTAAATCTTTTGCTCACTAACCCTATCAGTTGCTGTGCTATTTAGAAGTCACAAGCCTTGACTGTGCTGGAAACTTCTACAAAAAATCTATTCAGATCTACTCTGGACTAAGGATGTTTTGGTTGATGAATCTGCTGTTTGTGTTCAGAAAATGGTTATCTGTGCTAAGACTTTTATGATAGCAACCGGCTGTGATAAACCCATGTCAGCTGATAAGCTATTTTTGCTATTGACAGGGTGGTTTTGATTTTTAGCTTTGTATAAAAGGGAGTTTTTTTCCAGATATGTTTCTTAATATATTTAGTTAAGTGTATGTACAGCTGTGTGCGTGTGTGTGTGTTGTGTGTGTATGTGTGGTTTTGATTTTTAGCTTTGTATAAAAGGGAGTTTTTTTCCAGATATGTTTCTTAATATATTTAGTTAAGTGTATGTACAGCTGTGTGCGTGTGTGTGTGTTGTGTGTGTATGTGTGTAAGAGAGAGGCAGACATGAAAACTGTTATACTCTCAAGAATGAGTTTTGGAATAAATATCAAATTCATTCCACGTGCAGAACATGAGAAAACATGGGACAGATCAGACTACTGCTTGTATAATATCACATGCACTATGGATGAGTCTCTGAAACAGTGGGAAAACTGAAATAAAGTTTTTGTGCTTGATGTTATCTGGAGAGATCTTCATATTTTTATGGATGTATTCATTAGCTTTGGATTCTCATTTTATTTCAGAAGAGAGCATTGCAAGTTGGTCTTTTTTGTTTCTTGGTCAAGCCAGCTAGATTTGAACAGAGTTTTTGTAGAACATAGGCTGTAGTTAAACTGGAAAATGCATTCCAACTTTCAAATAAATAACAAATTAACCAATATTTGAATAATTTCTGTTAGTTTGAATTTTTATAAACTATACTGGGAATTGATATATAGTGTCTGAAACATGTTCTGCATCACTTGTGATATAAAACTAATAGGATGGAAAATTACTTTGAGAAGAAAGTGAGTTCCACATTAGATAATTGGCTCTTTTTATATACAATTATTCAATAACTGAATGACAATTGGGGAATTCAGCATTTATGATGCTGAAATAATACCTTTTTATATAAAATCTTTATATGTAAATACATGTGTTTTTTATTATGTAAGTCGAATATTTACATGGTGGCAAGAAACATAAATTCAACCTGAGGATTTTTTAAGTATATTTTATGGGGCATCTCCCACATTATGAATTCAGAATATTTTAATTTTTATTGTCACTTTTCTTCCTGGTTTTATGCAAAATACTTTTTCCTCCAATACTAACTTTATCCTGAAATGTTAACAAGTTCAAGGAAGATAGAAGCTTTGAAATGTTTGGGCAAATATAACATTAGTTTAGAAAATTGGGTGTTCTGGGCTCCTGGGTGGCCCAGTTGGTTAAGCATCTGATTTTTTGGCTCACATAATGATCTCGTGGTTCGTGGGTTTGGGCACCACATCGGGCTCTGTGCTTACAGTTCAGAGCCTGGATCCGGCTTCAGATTCTGTGTCTCCTTTTCTCTCTGCCCCTCCTCCATTGACACTGTGTTTCTCTCTCAAAAATAAATAAACCTTAACAAAATTAAAGAAAAAGAAAATTCGGTGTTCTCTGATAATATGTTAATTGTGTGCCTCCCAAAAATAATTGTCTTAAGTTAAATTATTAAGTTTATGAATTCTACACATGTTGTATGTGTATCTATATCCATATTGGAATTTTTCTTCTGTCCAATTTTTGGAATGTTTGGACAGTTAGTTGTCAATAAATTTGCTTGGAAAATAGGTTGCACTAAGATTAGAGTAGAATTTGTCTAGAGAATCTAGTCACAAGTGTGAGAAGCTTCCCCTCCCTTTTTTTTAACCCTTTTTTGCTGTCTAGAGTCAATTAAATAGTACTGAACCACTGTCTTTAAGAGGAATCAACAAAATAATTGACTCAGTTAATCTCCAAAGGAAGTACTTTAACTTCTGTACCTACCCAGTCCAGCTTCTTTCTTTTACCTCAGTCTGGTTCCACCAGTAGCTGATGACAGCTTTCTGACCATCCTGCTATTAATTCCTTCTTTCTCGTTAGCCGAAGTCTGTTTTTCCTGGCTGACCTGCTTATTCTCTAGTTCAGTCCTCTTCTCAACTCTCCCTTGATCTTTGTTAAGTATTACTTTTTATTTCCTTTAAATCTCACCCCTCCTCCAGAATTGACCTCAGTTTATTTTGTCCCTGTTGACTGCTTCAGTCTAGAATATGAATGTGTAAGCCAGTATTTTTTGCCTCATTACCTTCCGTCTTAAATACACTTGTCAGTCAGTACCATTTTCCATTTATCCAGCCCTGGGTAGAAAGAACTTTCACTCTCCTTCCCAATGCTGTGAGTTTAAGTATGCACAAATACCTTATGGGCATTAGAGTAATGTTAATAATGATAATAATAAACAGTTTACATATGTTTAGTGCTTACTTGTGCTAAGTGTAAACCAGCTAGTTTAATTTTTTTTAATGTTTATTCATTTTTGAGAGACAGAGATAGAGCATGAGTGGGGAAGGGGCAGAGAGAGGGAGACACAGAATCTGAAGCAGGCTCCAGGCTCTGAGCTGTCAGCACAGAGCCTGACATGAGCCTTGAACTCAGAAATGCAAGATCATGACCTGAGCTGAAGTCGGACGCTCAACCGACTGAGCCACCCAGGTACCCCTAAACCAGGTAGTTTATATGGATTTTCTCATATGATTCTTCCAATCATGTCATGAGGTAACTGCTACAATTATCTTCCAATTTATAGACTAGGAAATTAAGACTTACCATGATCACACAGCTAGGAATTGGCAGAGATGATGTTTCAGCCAATATTATTGCTTTCCAGAACCCACTACCTATAGGTGGGACCTATACAGCAGGATACCTGATTATTTTAAAAAAAGAAAGAAAGGTGAGAGAGAGGGGGAGAGAGAGAGACAGAGAGAGAGACAGAGAGAGAGAGAGAGAGATCTCCAAACTCCATTATTGTTTTGGGGATTCTAACTATATGACCACATCCAAATTCATACTTCATTAAACAAATAATTATTGATCACCTACTGTGTCTCAGGTACAGTTCTTAATGTTGAAAAAAGCAATGAATAAAACTGACAAAGTCATGAATACCATGTTGCTTGTATTCTTATGGGAGGGGCAGATGATAAAAATATACATGTTATGGATGTTGGAAGTAAGTTCTATTAAAAAATAAAGCAGGGTAAAGGGAAAGAGTCTAATTGTGCAGGGAAATAATATTCTTCCTATTTTCCCTTTTTGATAAGGTGATGTTTGAGAAGAGACCAAAATAAAGTGAGGAGGTGAGCCATGAAAATACCTAGGGAGAGAGAATTCCAGGTGGAAAAAGTAGTAGATGCAAAGATCCTGATGTAGAAAGATACAGCTTTATGTTTTTAATGATAAAAAAAGCAAGGGGGATCTCCCGGGTGGATTAAAATGAGCAAGGGGGATGAGTAACAGGAGGAGAGGTTAGAGAAGGATAGGAAACATAGGTCATAGCACCCTCTTCAGAATTTGTTGAGAGCCTCACTAAGCTTCTGAATAGATTTGTTGACTTATCTGGCTGCTGTGGGGAGAATCAATAACAGGAAGTTATTATAATAATCCAAGTAAAAGATGCAGGTGGCTTAGAATAAAGTGGTGATGGAGTTAGTTGGTAAGTGTGTGTGTGTGTGTGTGTGTGTGTGTGTGTGTGTGTATTATATACACAGAGATGCTTTATATATACACACATATATACATACATTTCCATACATACACACTTTTCATTGAAATATAATACACATATAGGAAAGCACACACATCAGAGGTGTTCAGCTGGATGAACTTTTTATTGGGCACACTAGTGTAGCCTGCTCTCATATTGAGAAACAGAATATTAGAATCCTAGAAGTGCCCTCATGCCACATTCTAGTAGCATGCCATTCTTAACAAGGATAAGCACTGTTCTTATGTCTAAAATAAGGGTTGGAAAACTATGCAGAAGATCAGATGGTAAATATTTCAGGCTATTAGGACCACATGTTTTTGATACATATTATTTCCTCCAGTTATTTTCATAGTACAACTGTGTACAATTCTGTATTAGAAATAATATATGCCATTACAATTTTGAGAGTCTTGCCCTTCAGTCTTCTACCTTCCATAATATACAATTTTGAGTCCACAATTCTTTGTTTCCTATTTGTATGCCTTCACACCTGGCACTTTTGGATCCAAAGACTGGATTTTTCCAAAAGGCAATGTTTTCTGTCCTGCTTCTTATCCCCGTCACATATCATGACTATGTGACTCAGTTTTATTGTTACTGAATTGTCCTCTCTATCAAAGTGACGAGTGATCAGATGTTTGTAATCCAAATACTATCCAAATATTGCTCTTATTGGGGAGAGCAAAGGAGCAGTTTCACTCAGTGTAGATTGCTCAGACTTCACAGCAGTCACTGGGAGAACTAGATGGCTCTGATGTCATACCAGAGGTCTTCCAATCCGAGGACAGTCTTGAATCCAGAAGTATTCTCTACTCAGAACCAATATAAACAGTATTTTAAAACTTTTGAAGTTTGTTTATTTACTTAGAGAGAGACAAAGACATCATGAGCAGCAAAGGGGCAGAGAGAAGAAGAGAGAGAATCCCAAATATGCTCTACACCATTAGCACAGAGCCTGATTGCAGGGCTCAAACTCACGAAACCGTAAGATCATGACCTGAGCCGAAACTGAGAATCTGACGCTTAACCAACTGAGCCACCCAGACATCCCACCAATATTTTAAAAGAAATGGAGGGCCTGGCTACCAAAACCCTTTTGGGTACTTCGAGGAATTCCCTGAGAAATGGCAAACATCCTTCAGGGAGGGTATAGTAACCATACCTACACAATATATTTGCTGCTCTCTAATTTTTTTTTTTTTTTTTTTTTTGGAGGGGAGAAATGGGTATGGCAAATAATCTGAGTTCCAAGAATTTATGAGGACAATGACATTACTATCAGGGGTGCCTAAGACCTCCCTCAGGTCCAGTGATTTTCTGTGTATTTATTTATTTTTAATGTAAGCTCTACACCCAAGGTGGGGCTTGAACTCAGGACCCAGAGATCAAGAGTCACATGCTCTATTGACTAAACCAGCCAGGTGCCCCGGGTTTTTCTGGAACAGCTCATGGAACTCAGAAAATCTGTTATGCTGCCAGTTGCGGTTTATTACAGTGAAGGAATCCAGATTAAAATCAGAAAATTGAAAGGCACGTAAAGCAGAGTCCAGGATAGACTAGGTGTGAGCTTCTAGTTGGCCTCTCCTGGAAGAGTCTAGCAAACAGCACCTAATTCTTCCAGCAACAATATATGGCAACACATATTGTCATATGTCAACCAGGGAAGCTCACCCAAGACTTGGTGAACCAGTATTGGTCAACCAGGGAAGCTCACCCAAGACTTGGTGTCCAGGATTTTATTTGGGGTTAGTCATATAGGCATAGAGTTCCCACATGGTTGATCTTAGTTTCCAGCCCCTCCAGAGGTCCAACTAGTACCATATGACTCAAGAGCCCCATCATAAATTGTTAGCTAAACTATCTGGCATGGCCCAGATAAATGAAAATATTCTTTTGAGGCAGAATATTTCAAAGGCTTAGAGGTTATCTCTTAGGAGCCAATCAAGGACCATACCTTTGTTTGGAATGTGCAGGGTTTGAACACCCCATACCTGCTGAAGTATAGATCTAAACTTCACATAAGGTATATATCCATATATTTCCCAAGAAGGATAGCTCAAATTTAAAACTATAATTTCATCTCCTTTATGAATGTGCCATTTTCCCCCCTCTGGTTGGAATTCACTGATCTTTTATCTACTTTTACCAGATTATAGCACACTTTATGTTATCAAATGTTTTGTTATTTCAACATTGGAAGACAAGAAAGCTGGATCAGTCACATTTTGCTAGGCAGCACACAACTACAAATTCTCTATGGCAAACAGACAACACTTACCATTTATTTCTCTCACACCCCTGTGAATTGGCTATAATTCTTCTGTGTCTGTCAGTCAGGGCGGGTCTGCTTCATGTGTTTCATTTAAGTAACCAGCTGGGGGTACCTAGGTAGCTCAGTTAGTTAAATGTCCTATGTTGATTTCAGCTCAGGTCATGATCTCAAGGTTTTTGACTTCCGGCCTTGCATCAGGCTCTGCACTGACGGTGTGGAGCCTGCTTGGGATTCTCTCTCTCCTTTTCTCTGTGCCCCTACCTCATTCTGTCCCTCTCTTTCAAAATAAATAAACTTAAAAAAATAAATTGTCTTTAAAGAAAGAGAGAGAGAGAAAGAAAGAAAGAAAAATGAATGAACGAACCCACATAGAGGGGAAGCAGGTTGCCGGGCTTTGTTCTTATGGCTATGACAGAAGCATAAGATGACAAGCATAGTGCCTAATTATATTTCAAACCTCTACTTAGGTCACATCTGTTAATCATTGGCCAGAGTAGGTCACACGGGCAATACCAAAATCTAGGGCTAGGGCAGTACATGCTGCTTACCATGAGGTTGTGGTAAAGGAATTGACTAATAATACTACAGGGGAGAGAATGGGGGCCATGTTTAATCTACCACAGGAGCTATGGTAGAATAGAAAAATTCAGAATGGCTTTCACAGCCTGCCATGGTGACTTAATTGTTCATAGTCTGGGCGTAGTTACTCAACATCATTTTTGCTTGGTTTTCTCATATGTAAAAAGTAAATCAAAATAATTACTTGAGTTTTGTTGTGAGGATTAAAGGTAACATGGAAGTGTCAAGCCTAGTGGTGTGGTACTAGGTACAAAACAAATGATAAGATTTATTATTATGATATTGTTGAAGTTACATTGCTTCCTCTTTAGAAACAACAATAAGGATAATAATAGCTTATATTTAAAGTGTTTGTTATATACATGGTATTATCGTAAGTACTTACATAGCAGGCACTCTTTTTCTCAGCCTTTTCTGGGTGAACAAGAGAAGCTGAGAAAAGCTAAAAAATATGCCCAAAGTTAGCTTTCATTTTGTTTCAAACCACTTCAAAACCAAGTGCTTAAAACAATAATTGCTTACTTAGATCATGATTTTATGGGCTGACTATTAGGAATGGGCTCAAGTAGATGGTTTTTCTGGAGTACTCCAGATTCAGCCATTTATCTGTAGTTAATTCTCTGGTTGGCTGGAACTACCCAGTCTAGAATGGACTCAGCTGTACTGGCTCATCATTCTTCCTTGCAGTCTCTTATCTTCTAGACTGAGATCTTGGGCATATTTACCTGTTTGCTGGGCAGGGTTCTAAGAAAACAAGTGGAAAACTAAGCTGCTTGAGGCCTAGGATTCTAAATGGTGCATCATAACTTTTACTTCATTCAGTTGACCAAAGCAAGTCACAGAGCCATCCCAGACTCATAGTAATGGTAAATAGAATGCATCTCTTAAAGAGAAAAGCTATATAGAAACATTACAAAGAGCATAGATACAAGGAGGAATGAAGTATTGTGACCAGCTCTGGAGTCTACCACAGTCTGCCTTCTGGCTACAATTTTCACAGTCTTTCCCATGGAAAATATATTCTTACTTCTTCTACAAGTCATACCATGACCTATGACATCAGGTTTGAAATCCAGAATGTAATTATGGTAAGTCCAGATGAAACTTATCATATGTGGATTTTCTTGATCCTGAGACTCATGAAATGAAAGTTTATCTATCCCACAAGCATCCAGTCTACACTGTTAAAGCAGAGATAGAATAACTTCAATAAAGACTATCATTCTAAAAGAAAAAAAGAAGGGGGGGGGGGGTACATGGCAGTGGCTGGTCCATAGCAGTTTTAAAATCTAGGTGGGGAAAGTGTTGTCAGCCTCCCTTATCTTGGAGTAAATAGTCTTTAAGATGACTCTGTATTCCTTGGAAGTCGTTTCCCAGTTTGGTCTCCATGGCTTCTGGTTCTACCCTCTGGGCTATTGACTCTGCCCTCTAGGACATCTTTCCTTTTTCAGTTTCCTTCCTTGGCCCTTTAAAATATTTTGTCATTCAGCCCTAGAAAGTTGGGAGCCCAGAGGCCTTTTTGCAATGTGAGTAAAATCATGCTTTCTGGAACCAGGCTGATGCCTTTTATACATATACGGTTTTTTTTTCTAAATTATTGTGGGCTTTATTAAAAAGGTAAACTCACGATTGCTTTTTACACATGGCTCTCTACAGATAGGCTCATTTACTGTCACTTTGGGATTGGGATTCTGTGGGACCGTCTTCTTGAGAATCTGAGAAATAGTTTTGTCTATCTGAGAGTCTGTTTGACAACATATTAATTTTTTCAGATTTCTTAAGAGAGGACTTTGGACTTAGAGTCTTGCATGGATCTTTTTTCCTCAGTCCTCATTTTATACTGAGGATTTTTACTGACTGGGAAGACTGAAGATAAGAAACATTTACATCCCAGAAAATGATGTCCCCTCTGTGTTCCCTCAAAATTCTCCTTGTAAACTGGCCAGTTCTTTATTTAGCCCATTTCATTCTTCCTATACCTATATGTAGTTAGGACCAACCAGCTGACATTTCAGTATTTTTTAGAGATCTCTAGAGCCCAAATCCAAAGTTAATTATATACATTTGCTGTATTTCATGTTCTTATAGGTAACACTTTTGTCTATTGTTTTATTCAAAAAAACAACCTCCAATAACAATTTTCTTTATTTCCCCCCGGCATTTGCTAAGAGTTTGTTTGCCATTTTCTCAGCCTCTACTTAGTACTCACTGCCAATGGCACTTATTTTAGATTTTTGTCATGGCAGCACCTCAATTCTAGGAACCGATTATTTCTGCATCAGTTAGTTTTTGCTGTGTTAAAAAAAAAAAACACAGAATTTAGTGGCTTTAAACAGTAGCCAATTAAAAAAAATGTAGCTCATAGTCCTGTTCGTCATTGTATTGAGCTGGACTCCATTGCACTTGTGTCTGCAGTTCGCTGTGAGGTCAGCTGGGGTCTTCTTAGTATAGAATGGCCTCAACTGAGGCTACTCATCTTGGTTCCCTGTGTTTTATCATCATCCAGCAGGAGAGCCTGGGCTTGTTCTCATGGTGACTGCTCAGAGTTTCAGGAAATCAAATAGAGGCAGGCAAAGTCTTTGAGGCCTCAAATTTCAACCAGTACACTTTCATTTCTGCTATTCTGTGGACGAAAAGAAGCTATAGGGCCAGCCAAGAGTTACGAGAAGGGAAAATGAAGTCAGTTCTTGATGTGAAAAGGTGCAAAGTAACATATTAAGGGACACAGAAAGAACACAGAAGGATTTAAGGCTCTTTTTGCAACATAGCATACTCTACTGTATCTCACTATCAGTAAATTTTGTTACAGTTACTGATTTCTCAAGAAACACATCAAAGTAATTATTATTCCTTCTAGAAAGGATAGCTGTGGCCTCATAAAAACTTTTCTGCTTCCTTGGGGATTTACTCAGACTTTCTGACTATACAGCTCACCCCTGTACAAGTTAGTATCCTACTTCTGATACTCGTAGCCTGCTTGTTTCAGTAGGCAGATCGCAATCTGACTCTTGCCTACTTGCCTGTCTTCGGCTCTGCACAACTCTACCTGGTTGGATCTAGACCCATGGAGTTGGTTCTGGATTGTTGTGTGATGCTTCATGCACTTTGGAGTCGTCATTACCACCAGTCAGCCTATTGTTGGGAGGGATGCCCACCTACCTAACCTCTGCAAGTCCTGTCTCAGTGGGAACATGGTCTAAAGACCTTTCTCATCATGTACTTCCTTCTGATTAGCTCAGTGATTAGGCTTTTCTCATGAATTACAAGTTATCTAAACAAATAAAATGTGCAAAATACATAATTTATTTTTTTAATTTTTATAATCTAAAAGGGAAAACAATTTTAACTTTGATGATTGAAGTTCTTGTGCTTGGTCAGGAATTACAAGAATTACGTCAGGGTCGCCTGAGCAGCTCAGTCACTTAAGCATCTGACTTCGGCTCAGGTCATGATCCCACAGTTCGTGGGTTTGAGGCCCGTGTCAGGCTCTGTGCTGACAGCTCAGAGCCTGGAGCCTGCTTCGGATTCTGTCTTTCTTTATCTCTCTCTCTGCCCCTCCCCCACTCGTGCCCTGTCTGTCTCCGTCTCTCAAAAATAAATAAACGTTAAAAAAAATAATTACATCAGAAATTTATTCGTTGAACAGTTTTGCTTAAGGATATATGGTAGGATTGAATCAAGACAAGGTGACAGGGCTTCACAAAAGTAGAAATTGCCATTGTTATGTATTTTGTATAACAGAAATAAATGGTTAATCAATTAACAATTAATTTTTCGATAATTAATCGACCTAACTGGTGGTAAATTTTCTCAATACTCCACAAAAGAGACAGTCATGTTGATTTTTTATAGTGGCACAAGTTTTTGCAAGAATGGATATCTGCTCTGCCAGCTGCACAATGATTCCAGTGGTGCAACCATTTATATGTAACCACATTGTGAGAGTTGTGTGGGGAAGCACCATGAGCTGAGTGATTCACCCCACGTTTTAGCTCTATAAGTGGTCGGATTGGTTTGGCTCTCCTGATACGGAGCATTTCTATTGGGCAGAGTTTATGAACACTATCTCAAAAGGGACCTATATTCATATATGCTTATTTTTCCATGTAATTGCTTAGGCATTTACAAAATAGTTACAGCAGTTGTTCATATATAACTTCGATAATAGTCTCTAGTCTAATCTTCAGTGGTTAGGGTAGCATCTAATTCCACACCACATGCATACTCTGTAGAGACGGTACTTAAAAGTAGGAGATGTTTTCTTTAGAAACTAGCTATGCAGAGAAGAGGAATAGAATCCCTGCCCACTTCAGTGTTGTTAGCCCCATGAGTTTCAGTTATCAAGAGGAAAGAGTATATTGGATAGAAGTATTCAAGTTAGATAGTATAAGCTGAGGACTCTATTTTTCCTCAGAAGTAAAATTTTTTGACTGAGAACATTTACATGAGACATATAGTTGCAGGCAGTCAATATATGTTGAATGATTGATTAATAACCCCCTCCAAGATTGTATGATAATTGACCTTATTTTAATGATTGTGCGAACTGTGCTTTTTTTCTACAGTGATGAAAATGACGAGGATGAAAGAAGGTTATATCTGTCTGAAATGTCCATGTTACCTGCTTGTTAGCAGTTAGGCCATGTCTGAGCCCTCTGACAACTATTCTGTGTTATAAAATTCATACAAAAATCGTCTGAGCCAGGGGCACCTGGGTGGCTCAGTTGGTTGAGTGACCAACTCTTGATTTTGGCTCAGGCCATGATCTCACAGTTTGTGAGTTGTCCTGCATTGGGCTCCATGCTAACAGTGTGGAAACTGCTTGGGATTCTCTCTCTCTCTCTCTCTCTCTCTCTCTCTCTCTCTCTCTCCCTCTCTCCCTCTCCCTCCCTCACTCTCTCTCTCTCTCAAATTAATAAACTTTAAAAATTTTTTAAAATAAAGAGTTTCTTAAAAAAATAAAATGGTCTGAGCCCTCACATCATGTATATGCAAATCTTTAAATCTTTACAGTATCTCCCATGATTTTTGAGCGGTAATGTGAAAGGTGGTAGGAAGAACGTTTTTAATAGTGTTTATAAAAAGTAGAAAAGAGAGTTGACTTGGAAGGCCAGAAGGGTTTTCACGCAGGTGTGAAAGTCCCTGTAGAGTTTATACACACGTGGGTTCATCAGTTATCTGCTGCCTTCACTTCTGTCAGGCTGCTGAAGAAATATACAACCTCATAAATTCATTCACCTTTAAAACTCATGGCCTATAACTTCAACTGTGATTATTCCAAGTGTATATAATCTCTATAGGGAATTTAGCAAACAAATAGTGATTTTAAAATAATGGTTGCATGGGCAGCTGGCTTGCTCAGTCAGTAGAGTGTGCAACTCTTGATCTTAGGGTCATGAGTTCAAGCCCCAGTTTGGCATTGAGTCTACTTAAATAATATAAAATAATGGTTGCAAATTATGGTTTTGACGTTCCTTGGATTTCAATAAGTTCTTTGTGAAGAAATATCAAGGATTGCTAACTCAGTGTCATTTTAACAGAAGAGTTCCGGTAACTTTGGAAGCAAACTCTTTGTTTCAAGAAAAAAACACAAAAGTTGAAGCCTAAGGATCTGTTCTTAAGCCCAGAAAAGTTTTGTAAATTAATGTGAGGCTTTAGTTACTTTACTACATTGACTTTCAGTTCTTCTGTCATTAGTAAGTTTGCTTTTTGCCTTCTTGTATTTTTATGGGTCATTCTATTACAGGGAAGATATGGAATGTACTTGAGAATGTTGAAAGAAAGTTTATTGTTGAAGGTACAGAATACCAAGGCCACATGTCCATTAGAATGGAGAATAAAATCATAGTGTACTTCTTAGGAACTATTTAAAACTCCATTCTGTATTGTGAATAATTACTTATTCTCTGATTTTTTTTCTTAAAGCATAAAATGATTTTGAGAGGATTCTGAATTTAAGTGAAAAATTTATAAATTAAAACCATGAGAATCCTTTGTAGTTCACACACACACATACGTGCATGGTATAGGTGATAAAGAGTATTCCTCCTCCATTACATTAAGTAGCTTTGCTAAGAATTTTATCTTAAATGGAACAAATTATATATATATAATATATATATATATATATAATATATATATATATGAAAATTGGTCTTTAAGTAAGAAAATAGCTCTAATTTCTAATTGAGTCATTGAATTAAAGCATACCATTACAAAGCCAAGAAATAATTAAACAATGTTTTTGAGAGTTGCTAATGTAACAGCAATATATTATATTTTTCTTAAAGCCCCTAAAACAGTATTTAGCAAATAAGTATTTATTTTGGAATAGTGGTAACACAATCAAGTATACATTGGGCAAACAGCTATGTTTAGGTATATAAGTTATAGAAAATACTCATACACTCACTTCACTTTGAACTCTATAGGAAAGGCAATGCTTAGAAAATGCAAAAGGGAAACAATTACTATAGCTATTGTTTTCCACATCGAAGACATTACATGGTTATATTTTTTAAACCAAACTGTATGTGGATAACTTTTTAATTTTTTTCTAGCAAAAGTTTGATATACTCCTAAAATAAAGTTGCATATGATTTACAAATATATCTTCATTCATATGTGTTCTTTGGTCTTTTATTGATATTTAGTAAAACATAAGAATTTGAAACTTAACACTGAAGAGCAGTTCAATCTTAAAATGAAAGGTGCTTTAACATGAACTCCTTTCATCTCATGAAATACTTGTTTCATTTCATGCATAAGTGTGTGGACTTCTGGTCTTGATTCTTGAATTGGAATTTTAACAAAATTTGTTTTTTTTTTTAACTTTAATGTTTATTTACTTTTGAAAGAGACAGAGTACAAGTGGGTAAGGGGCAGAGAAAGAGGAAGACATGGGATCTGAAGCAGGCTCCAGGCTCTGAGCTGTCAGCACAGAGCCCAATGCAGGGCTTAAACCCATGAACCATGAGAACATGAGCAGAGCTGAAGTTGGACACTTAACCAACTGAGCCACGCAGGCACCCCAGAATTTTAACAAAATTTAAACGTGTCTTGCCATTTGGAAATACATGGATGGAACTGGAGGGTATCATGCTAAGTGAAATTAGTCAGAGAAAGACAAATATCATATGACTTCACTCATATGAGGAATTTAAGATACAAAACAGATGAATATAAGGGAAGGGAAGCAAAAATAATATAAAAACAAGGAGGGGGACAAAACATAAAAGACTCTTAAATATAGGGAACAGAGGGTTGCTGGAGGGATTGTGGGTGGGGGATGGTCTTGGGTAAGGGGCATTAAGGAATCTGCTCCTGAAATTATTGTTGCACCATATGCTAACTAACTTGGATGTGAATTAAACAATAAAATATATGTGTCTTTTACAGTGTGGAAGCTGAGGAATGGAACAAGATGGCGGCATGAGCAGAGACTTCTAAGGTAGGCCTCCCTTACCACCTCAGCTCAGCCTGAATATTGATGTTCTCTTAGATCAGCTCAGGGCAGGATCTGGTCAAAATCCTTATTTGTCCCAGTCATTCATCCAATAAATAAATGTATATTCTTATCTACCAACTGTAATGGAAATGAGCTATCAGAACAATTACAAGTTTTATAAAGTTTTATTGGAATGCCTAGAAATGTACAACTGAACTTGTTTAGAAGTGCTGCTAATGGTGCATCAAGGTCAACATGGCTCTTATCTTTTAGTTGGGACACACAACAGATGGTATCATGAACAGGAAAAAGATGCCCACCCTAGAGGTATGATGGTGATTATCCAGTACTCATGGAAGTTAAACAAGCACAGGAAAAAATCAGGGATTTGTGAGATTCCCTAAGGCATAAAGCAATATACTTCTGTCCAAGAAGAATCCACTGCTGTTGGGTTTGGTCTGGACTTAGGTCTTCTCTACCCAGATTAGGGATGGGGCAATTTGAATGGAGGCAACTCAGTTCTGATAGGAAAACAATGAAGCACTTTAGAGAATTCCTCTCTCAGTTTGTCCTGCTAGATACATGGTGCTTCATCTTTGAGTTTACAAGCTTCTGTGTAGGAAAGAGAGAAGGTAACATGTCATAAATATGACCGGAAGAATTGGTACATAATGTTGTCCCACATATTCAGAAATGGAATCCAGACTCTAATTTCAGTGATGATCATGGCATTCCCGTAAAATTTTATAGCTCATTTTTATGTACCTACGTAGACTTAAGTGACAAGTATTTGTCTCAGGTTTATGATATGCACTGAATGACTATCAAGTTAAAAAGGACATCAACTTTAAAACTTCCTTTCATAGCTTATTGAGAGAACTATTTTCTTACATAATCACAGAGAAGGAAACCATTTGTAGTTTGACTAATTGGAACAGTAATCTATCCTTTTCAGAAAATGCTTTTGTCAGATGTACCTTAAAATACCTAGTCCTCTCCCCCTAATTCCTAGAACACGCAACAGGTTTCATTTGATTCTTCTGAATAAGAGCCTGATTATAAAAACTATATATTGGTCATTTTTTTTAATAAACAGCAAATCCATTGTAATATTTACTGATATTTGGACAGACTTATTCATGTAAACAAATGATTTCAAACTCATAGAGACTTAAAAGTGGAAAGATTATTTCTGGATTACAGTACATGTCCTTTCCAGATCAGTGCAGGGAGGAGAGAGCTCTCCTTCATGTCCTTACTAAAGGGACAAGCTGATGGAACAGCCATTATTTGAACACTGTCTTTCACTGTGGTAGGAGGAGGGCTTGGAATGGTGAAAGCTAACATTTTACTGGCCAAAGCAACTCATAGAGCCATGCCTAATTGCAGTGAGGAGGGAAAGCACAATCCAACCTACCAGAACCATGGTTTTTGTAAAAGCCCCAATGACTATCTCAGGGACAGCTTGGCAAAATCACTCAGATAATGCCTAGCTCTGACCTAGCAATTCCATTTCTAGTAATTCATACTATGGCAAAGCATGTTCATTTCTGTGCTCTTTGTAATAGCAAAAAGTAAAATCCTCAGGAAAGGTTTTTGATTAAATAAATCATGTTAAATTCATTCAATGGTATAACTTATAGCCTGTGAAAAATGAGTGGGGTGTATTTGAATTAACATGGAAATCTATTCTAAAGGAATATTGTTAATACAGTGTATGTGCATGTGATGGTGGTGGGGGGGATGTGTGTGCATGCATTTGTGAGCTGATACATGCAAAGCACTTAGAACAGTGCTTGACACAAGTAATTGTAGCTAATACTTACATGCAATTTATTAATTGTGACGCACTCTTCTACTGTTGTACATCTCTTAAGTCATTAGATAACAACAATCATTTGAAATGATTTTATTATTCTCAATTCCCAAATGAGGAAACTTACAAAGAGTATCTGTTTGAACAATTTCTAGAATGATGTTTTAGAAACTGTAATGAGTATGGGCAGTGGTTCTAAGAGATGGAGTGTTTTTTGTTTTTGTTTTTGTTTTAATTCACTGTATTGCTTTCTGTTGCTCTTAGAATTTTCGCCATGAGAACATGTTACTTTTGTAGTTAAACTCTGGTAATAAGAATAGATGCCCTGACAATGAACCAAGAGGAGCTCATTCCTGCTAAATGTATTTATACCTCTGCACCCTGATGAAGGTGAATTTTTTTCTATGCAGGGAGAATACTTACGACAGAAGCCTCAACTCCAATGATTCCCTTTGTCATAATTAAGCGAAGACTGAGCTGGTTATTCTTGGTACCATGTTAGGTATTTGAGTGTAATGATCTGCAGTAGGTTTGATTTTTGTCCTATACTTTCTCCTCTTTCTGGATTCTGCATTGCGGTACTGTTGCCATCAGTCTTGGCTAAGTGGACTGGCTTTGGAAGTGGTTTGTACTGTCTTGAAGCAGAGTACCGAAGAGTCACTGTGAGGCTGTCCTCCTGCTCTTTTCTCTCTGCAGGGGGAAGGGTAATATCCAGACAGGGGTTGCTTTATCCTGAATCTTAGAGGGAAGAGAACATAAAAAACAGCTTTAGAACATGTAACATGAGTGAGAAATTAGAAATGAACTTTGTTGTGTCAAGCCATTGGAACAGAATCATTTGCTGCTGTCGCATAAACCAGTACAATTTAATACAGGACTTCAGAGAAATTAAGAAAGCAGAATTGGAGAAAATATGCTTTTAGCAATCCTCGGGAGTGGGAACTCTGGGACCTATCAGCCTTTTGTGCTTTTTATTGTTTTTTATCTCTCTGTGTGTGTGTGTGTGTGTGTGTGTGTGTGTGTGTGTGTGTGTGTTAGTGTTATAGTATTAGCTCTTGGAACTGCTTTACCTGAAGTTCTCTACAGCTTGTTCTCCTGGAAGAAGAAAAATGTGTATTGTTCCACTGCTTTCCTCTTGGCAGGCTAGGACTGGAAGACTTGTTTCACGATTTCAATCTGATCTTTATTTCTGTTTGTAAAAGATTGACTTGTTCTGCAGATCCTATCAGTTGAAGAAGTGCCAATATTACAGAGTGTAAAAAATTGTGTTTCCTTTCCCACAATTCATTTCTCTCTAGAGTTTCTCACTTAATTGCAAAATGTTGGAATCATTTTCATTTTCAGGTTTTTTTATTATCTAAATTAAGACATGATAGAATTATATATTTTTTTCTCTAGGTCTTTGATGTATTTCATTTGACATGAAATGCCTAATTCTTGGTCTTGACACCGAAGGGTCAGTGACCTGCTATAGTGATCAAGTTGTTAAGTGCTATAAGTTAATTTCCCTATCAAGCATAATTGCCAACTAATATAAAAATTATGTTTCCAAGAATTTTAAAGATATGGTTCTACTTTTACTCATTTAAAGAAAAAAAAGTTTTGATTTTCTTCTAATGGAGCTAAATTGATTGCTTACATCTTACCAAAATAAAGAGAATAACATATTTTATATCTCTTTTCCAAGGGTATAAATGTCATCAGTTTTTTTAGCTAAAGAGAAATACACTGATTCTTTTAGTGTGTTTATTTCTGTAAGTTCTACTGCCCAGTGGAGACTGTTAGAAACCTCCCAGGGATACTTGGCATTGGGAGGTTTGCCACGATCCATAGTCAGTCTGTACACAAGCAGCATTTCAGGACTGTTGACCAAGATGAGTGAGGCATCTCTGCCCCAGTATTAAAACAATATCAAAGATATCTTGAGAAAAGATCCTTTTTTGCAATCAGCAGTTATGCTGTCCCTCTTCTGTACCACCTGGTTAAAGGACTGCCCCGCTCTGTTCCACTTTATGTACAGGATTGAAGCCTTCTGTGGCATTCATTTAGACCAATCCTTTATCCTGATTTCCAAATGTGGCCTCAGAAGGAGGACTGATTGAGAATACCATGTGATTTGTGCTATGCTCTACAAGGTCTAGAAAGTATTCTAATGATGACCACACATAAACCTGTTTTGGAGGAATTTAGGAGACTTCAAGGATAGTCCCCCCCCCCCCACCTCCCTTTTGCCTTCTAAAGCCATGAGGAACTTTTCTGATAGTATTTTAGATATAATTATTCTTCAAGACTTAGAGAACCTAGGGCTTTCAAAGATGATAGGGAACTACAAAGTCTGTAAGAACGGTCTTTTTTTTTTTTTAATGATTTATGCCACAACCTCAATTTCAATTTAAACTATATATATTTTAGTTACTACTAAAAATATTCCATAGAGGAAAAATAAGTCCTCTGGTGGTTAACATATAAAATGAATTATTCTATCAGCATTTGAGAAGTGTTTTTTTAAGGAAATGGATCTGAGAGAACAGCAAGTTCCAAACATGATAATACATGTTGACTTAACACAGTTTTATTCTCAATGATTAGGATTTTCGTTATAAGGAATGGGGCGTTGGGTTATGAGTCAGGTTTGTTATTGGTGAATGAGATTCTGAATGTGGTACTCCTGGGTAACTTTTTTGTATTTTATCTTATAAACATTATTTTAATACATACAGTATACTTGCATAAGAATTGGTCAATTACTGATAATTGTAATTATTACATTTATTGGTAATATGTTTAATGCTAGATAGATTACACACCAAAGATACAGGGACAAGCTTGAATGATGTGGTGTCTTAAGGGATTGCTTAGGGGGAAACCTGAGTCTTAGGGGGAAACCTGAGGAGAAGGAATGTAGTTGCTGGGAAAGCAGTTAGAATCTCTTATTCTGATGCAGATTTTCCTAGAAGACTGTATAAAGGCAGAAAGAAGAGGTGGTAATATAAGGAGTACTAATAAAATCCTGAAATATTCAATTGGATTTTGACATGTTACTGAGTGTTTTGAGGCATGTAACGAGCAGGCTCTCTTCTGGCCTCCAATAATATCCACCTCCTGGTATTCACACCCTTGTGTAATCATCTTTCTTCAACTGTATACTGGCCCAGTGATTTGCTTCTAACCAGTAGAATAGAACCAAGGTGATGGGGTCTCAGTTCTGTGATTAGCTTACAAGGGACTCTAACTTCCAATTTGATAGCTGTAGCCTATAGTCAATAGCTTGATAGTTTATAAAGAGATTCTCCCCCTTGCTGGCTTTGATAAAGCAACTTACCCTTGTGGGGAGGCCCACGGGCAAGAAAATTAGGCCTCTGGACAGAGAAAATGAGTTCTGCTAGGATCTGAGGCCCTTAGTCCAAGAGCTCTTGAGGAACTGAAATTCTGCCAACCTCGTGTAAGTGGTTTAGGAAGTGAATACTTCTCTAATTGAGCCTTCAGATGAGTTCCCAGCTCTGCTTATTGCTCTGAATTGCATCCTTGTGAGAGACACCAAAGCAGAGAACCCAATTGAGTTGTGCTCAAATTCCTGACCTATGGAACTATAAGATAAATGTGTTATGTTGCTAAGTTTGTGGTAATGTATTATACAGCAATAGATAACAAATACATATTTCTTAATCATAATTCTGTTGCTAATTTTGTGATTAGCTTCTTGAGTATGACATGTCTTGATATTAAAATGTATATGTATAATGTACATTTAAGCAAAGTTCAGTGTATAAGAAAAGGAATTGATAAAAAGCAGTAGTTCCCAACATTCAATGTGCATCAGAATCACCTGGAACGCTTGTTAACACAGTAAGCTGCCCCCCCCCCCCTCCAAGTTTTTGATTCGGCAAGTCTGGTTCTTAAAAATTGTAGTTTCTTCTTGCTTCAGGACAGATTACCACAAACTTAGTGGCTTTAAATTACACAAATATATAAGCTTACAATTCTAGAGGTCCAAAGTTGGAAGTAGGTCTGTGTGAATTAAAATCAAAGCGTCTCTTCCTGGAATCTCTAGGGAAGAATATGTTTTCTTGCTTTTTCTAGCTTCCAGGGGCTGCCTGCACTACTTGGCTTGTGGCCCCTTACTTCATCTTCCAAGACAGTGGTATAGCCTCTTCAGATCTTTCTGACTCTGACCCCTGAACTCTCCTGCCCTTCCCTCTTTCACTTATGAAGACTCTTGTGATTACATTGATCTCAACTGGATAATCCAGGATAATCTTCTCAAGACCTGTAACTTAGTCCTGCCTGCAAAGTCGCTTCTGCCATGTAAGGTAACATTTACAGGTTTCAGGATTAGGATATGGGCCCATTGTTCTGCCCATCACATGGGTGATGTTGCTGTGCTGGCCCAGGGACTACGCTGTGGGCATCAATGATTACAGATAATTGTAAGAACTGAGTTCCCTCTTCTTTTGCATTCTCTCTGAGTCCATCATGCCCACTCTTAGCCTTGCTCTCCTAAGATTCCACACCTTTTGTTCCTCTGTGGACTTAGAAACTTCTTGCTTTAGTATTCATATATGCCTCACAGAAGCTCTCAGGGGTCTCACTTGAATGTAGGGAGAAGTTAGCTGTACTGATGACAATTGAAATGCGTATTAATCAGACAGTTCTTTCTGATTTTTAGTTTTTATCTATGTTTTTTAATGTTTATGTTTTACCACAGCAAAAATCTTTCCTTTGGTGATACTGTGTATTTTGGTTTTTTTTGAGCCAGTCAAATTCTAAATAGATTCTAACGCTCCCTAAAATGTTTTTCAAGATTAAATAAGAGAAATTCAAAGATACCACCATGCCAACTGGGAACATTAATAGGCTAGAAATACCTCCCATACTTTTTTTTACATTTTCATATTTTTTCATAAAATACTTTGAATATTTTTTCTCTAATATGTAAATGCGTACACGAGTATGTGGGCATTGATTATGGCATTTAAAAATTCATTCACTCTGAATAATTAAGATACTTTCTTATTAATGATTCCCTTTAAGAGAATCATAATTGTTGTCAATCAATTAAATGATTTAGATTGAAGGCTAATAAAAATATGTCGTTTGCCCTGGTCTCTCACCTTATGTAGTGGCACAATTTTAGAATTAGATATGTGGATATCTTTGTGTCACAAAACCCTGTTAAAAGACAGGGATGAATTTTTAGATTTAATGTCTATATATTTTCCCTTCTAGCATGCTTAGAGGCCATGGTGGATTTACCTCTTTCAGGGACCGAATCCTTCTCAATTAATTCACCCTTTTGTTCAAAATGCCAGGGGATGCCAGATTTGGTTTGGGAGTATAAGGGATGTTAAGGGTCTAAAAAAAACCCCAAAAAACAAAAACCAAAAAACCTCTAGCTCTAGAATCTCAATATGTGCCACAATTGATCACTGTGTTAGGATCAGGATGACTATATGCAGGTAGTAGTTAACTGTGTTTTATTGGGTGGGAACCTTGGTTTCAGAATATTTGGGATTAGTATGGATAAAACACTTTATTCATCTCTTTATTCATGTAATGCTCCTATGCAAATGCAGCAGCTGGTGTCAGGGCCCTTGGTGGTCTTGTTTGCACCCCTGCTTTCACCTTTACAACCACTGGTAGCAATTTCTCTCTGGAGTGAAGAATAATGTACAGCCATATTTTAATCCCAAATGACATCAGAAATCGGCCTTTTCATAAAGTTGGTGTGTTGATTTTTATTAATGTGGCATAAGAAATGGAAAGTATAGAACCTCTTTAGTTTTTTTTTTTTTTCCAAATGGAAGATAAATTGTATTTCGAAGGGCCTTCATAGACCAGCTATAAGTGGATAGGACCTAAGTATGGAGGGAAATAAAAGCCAATGGGCACCTGTAGCTGTTTACTTCCTCCCATACAAAGTTCAAAGGTAAGGAAAGTCTTAGGTTACTGTCAGCAAAAGTATCATAAAGTATTTTCGGAGGACTTTAAGTTTGCCATGTCTAAATTAACTATTAAATGAAAAATAATTTGTGATAACTTTCTTTGAACTGAAGTTTGTGTAATAAACCTTCAAACCCAATCATTAATAGTACAGTATTAGAGGAGAGGGGATGTGATTCATATGAAACATTCCTTCTGGTTTTTTGAGACAAATATTTTTGCTTGATTTGACTGTGTCAAATATGCGAATTCACGGATATTCTTGTTATTTTCCAAGTAAGTACTATATGTGATTTTAGATTTTTTTCAGTATTTTATAAATTTCATTCATATTAAAGATTCTTAGCTGTGAAGTTGGTGATTATATGTGAAATAGTTGACATTTTCTATTGGTAAAGTTAATGTTTTCAGTACCTTGTTTCATGAAAAAAAGTCAATTCTTTCACCAACCACAAGAATTGTAGATGTATTTATATATTGAAACGCCAGTGAAAGAGACCGGCTAATGTACATTTATTATCCTCTCTATATAACTTTCAAAGTAGATATTTTCTGAAAATTTTTTAGATTTAAAGACATTTGCTCTCCTAAATTATTTTAGTCCATCTCCAGGGAGTTCTGTTGCCGACTTAGCGGATGTGAGACAATTTACACACTATAAAAATAAGTGAAAGTAATGTGATGTGCCAGATTTCTAGTGGAGTATGAGTAACCATCCTGTTGGCATGGCAAGGAGATTCATAGAAAAACACTCTTTTGTCATTATTGCTGAAAATTAATTGTAATTGAAAGCCTTTATGAGAGAAGAAATCTGGTAGATTTGCTTCCTAACTGAAAACAAACAAAAGCTTCCTTCGTCTCTTAGCATACTTCTATATGAAAGATGTGTTTTCTCCCTCTACCACTCATCATTTAATAAATAATTGTGAATCACTCACTGTGGCTAAGTCTCTATGGTGGACAACGGGAGAAATACAAGGAGGGAAGATCCTCAAGGATGTGCAGACTGTAATTGATCATTGTCCAAAGAGTGATGCAAATACCATGAGTGCTGAGGACTTTGGGGGGAAAAAAGATGGTTTCCAAGTAGGATTTAAAGGGAAAGCTTACAGATTCCAGCAAAGGAACCACACATTGAATATAATAAAATAGGGCAGGCACAGGCAAATGACAAGAAACTGGCAGAGCTGATGTTTCTCCTACTCCTGGTTTGGGCATTTAGCCACATTAGAAGGCGTAAAAATAATTATCCAATTATATTGACACATTTTCTTGCAAAGAGTTGAAATTAACAATAAGTCCATTTAAAATATGGTTTTATATTTAATGTCATGAATGATAAATCTATCCCTCAGTAAATTTGTCTTTTTTAATATGAAAATATCAGTAAAATATTTAAACCTGTTTATTTCATCTTTATCTCAATATTCAAAAATATATATTTTAGTCTGTGTTTTGTAATGTATGTATATATACATAAAATACATATGTGTATATATACATATATATATATATATATATATATGGGTTAAAATGGTGAGCATAAGCTTTCAAATAAGTAAATATTCATATATTGGCTGTGTGTGCTCAAAAATATTTTACTGGCAGATGGACGTGATCAAAGTAATTTGGTTCCTTTTCTAAAGCAGAAGACATGCTTCTTTCCCCTATGATTAGTCAACTTTCTCTTACCATTCAGCTTATCCAGAAAGCTTTAACTTCTTAATCCCTTTCTAGATCAGAAGTGGACAGAACTGATAGTTGTCTATATCACCATTCTCTACGAAATCTGAGGCATTCTTTTAACCATGACCCCTGAAACCTTCCTCTCTGAAACATTCATGCTTTTGACTGGCACATATATCTGTATTTTATGTTTTATTGTTTATTCCTGCTTTTCTATATCCTGAAAAAATTTGTCCACAGACTTACCAATTAATTCTGTAAAATGTTAGAGGATCTCCAAGTCATGCAGCTTTGGGGGCAGTTACAGTTAATCACGAGAACTCATAAACACATGTATATTTTAACACAGATTGAGCTTGATAGTTGTGTGTTGCTTCCTCTTGTACAGCTATGTGACTTTTGAGTAAGAAGACATAATTATAGGGAGAGGGGATCATCATGTGATAGGTTTGGTGGAAACCGCTATGCTACCATCTCTTAAATGTCATATTTCATTTAACGGATTGAATGATGTGAGCTAAACACTGAATATCCCTTTTTACCGTGTACAAGGACGGATTTTAGTGTTCATTTGCTGTGAATGTTTGAAAGGACATCTGAATGGCATTTCTGGGAGACTGGAGGCAGAAGAGGCACAGCATCACCTGGGAGCTTGTTAGAAATGCAAAACCTAAAAGAAAAAAAAAGGAAGGAAGGAAGGAAGGAAGGAAGGAAGGAAGGAAGGAAGGAAGGAAGGTAAAACCTCAGGCTCCAGCCCAGACCACGTGAATCAGAACCCAGGGCCCAGAAATCTACATTATAACAAGCTTTCAGATAACTCTTATACACATTAAAATTTGAGAATCACTCCTAGGGGGGAAAAGTCATGATTTAGACTGCCACTTCAAAATAGACATGAAGTCTTTTTTAAAATTAGGAAACTATGTCAGAAGGTTCTCATGTGCTGCCATGATCCACTGATGCACTATGAAGCAGGAAATGAGTTAGTCACATAATATTTCATTGCAATAAAAAAAATTACATTTTGATTTCTCAAATTCATGGAGAATAAATCCAAATAAAATTGTATTTTATGGAATTGTATGTGATGAGCAGGTAAACAACAAAAATGGATAAAGGTAATCCAGGAAGGAAAGCAGATTAATCCATGCACTAATTATCATAATTACTATGCAATAGTGGGATGGGCAGTAACACTTAACTAAGGCCACTTATGCTTCTGTTTTGCCCTCAAAGAAGAAAACCACATCTCTTATGAGAAAGGTGAAATCTAGATGCTGGATCTATAGGAGGGACAAGAAGGCCTGAGTAATGAGGCAGAAAAAAAAAAAAACAAAAACAACAAATCAATAGAAATAAATATTTAAAAAACTATTTTGTTCAGTATTCTCTCTGAAATACAAGCCAAGCTTGTTTACATATGAATCAGTTTTAGCTTGTTAATTGCTGCTTGCCATTCCTGTGTTCCTGTAACAGTTCAATGCCTAGATGATGCTCTACTAAAATAAATAAAATAAACAGCAGTGCTTAACAGCTCACTCATACTGATTCTTCTTACTATGTGTCAATTTGTCACCCTTGGTTGAACAAGGAAAATATGCCATATAGAAACTGATAGCCTCTTTGCCTGAATTACACATGTTTGTGTATAATCATTTATATTTTCAGCAGGGAGTGGCAGAATTTATGCCACTTATTATCCATTGTGTCTAATTCAGATCCTAGCAATTTGAGACCTGTTTATAGTTTCATTTAAGTGAATGTTGCCCAGTGTATGAAATAAGTCCAGCTACCCTCCCACAGTACCGCTGCCTTAGTGGATCATTCAGAATGGCTTTATATACCTTATTCTATTGTGCTTTGCTTTATTGTACTTCCCAGATACTGTATGTTTTAGAAATTGAAGGTTTGTGGCAACCCTATGTGGAGCAAGTTGGCGACATTTTTTCAAAACAGTATTTGCTTATTATTATTACTTCATGTCTCCGTGGCACGTGTTGGTAATTCTTGAAATACTTCAAACTTTTTTGTTATTATATTTGTTATCGTTGTTTGTGATCAGTGATTAGGACTCCCTGAAAGCTCAGATGGTGGTTAACATTTTTTAGCAGTAAAGTATTTTTTAATTAGAGTATGTATATTGTTTTTCAGAGATAATGCTATCACCACTTAACAGACTACAGTATAGTATAAATATATCTTTCATATGCACTGAGATACTGAAAAATTCACTTGACTTGCTTTGTTGTGGTATTTGCTCTATTGCAGTGGTTCAAAACAGAACCTGTGGTATCTCTGGAGTATTCCTTTAGTAGATGGAGATGTGGAGACTTTGGCCCTACCCCAGCTGTATCCTTAACTTCTTGCATAACCTCTCTGGGACTTATTTTTCTAATATTTAAAACCAGGGGGTTGTATTAAATGATTGAAAAATTATAATGATTCTAATAACATAGGCAGTGATTAGTTTCTGGGCATAGTTCAGGGAAGTGCTAGCCAGGTAGGATGTAGTCTGAAATTAAAATTAAGGGAAATTCATAATCCAAAATTTACCCACCTATTAAATGAAAACTATTCGGGAACCTAATGTTAAATTATACCCATAAAATTTCTTTTTGAGAGAAAGTGCTATGTTAGTTACTCTATGGTGAGAAACCTTGGAAGCATTGGTAATAATTTTAACACCACTGAAAGTACAGCTCTCTTTCTGTGCCCTACTGGTCTCTTCAGTTGTGTGCTTGCTGATATCATCATCAAGGTTGTACTTGAGCTACGTTTAAAGCATTATCAATGGGAATTCTATAGTGCAATAGGAAACTGCCATATATAACTTTATATCTTTTTTTTCTGGGTATAGTTGACATATGATGTTACATTAGTTTCAGGTATACAACGTACAGTAACTCTATATCTTATTCTGTGCTCACCACAAGTGTAGGTACCATCTGTTACCATGCAATGCTATTGCAATACCACTGATTATATTCCCTGTGCGGTACCTTTTATTCCTATGCTTTTGCTCATTCTGTAACTGGAAACCGGCATCTCCCAGTCCCCTTCACCTGTTTTGCCCCACCCCCACCCCCACTCACCTCCTGTCTGGCAGCTATCAGTTCTCTGTATTTATAGATATGGTTCTGCTTTGTGTTTGTTGTTTATTCATTTGTTTTTTAGATTCTACATATAACTGAAATTATATGGTATTTGCCTTTCTATGTCTGACTTATTTCATTTAGCATAATACCTTATAAGTCCATTCATGTTGTTGCAAATGGCAAGATCTTATCCTTTTTTATGGCTGAGTAATATCCCATCATATATATATATATATATATATATATATATACACACACACACGCACACATATATACACACACACGCACATATTATATGTACATATAAATATACACACATACATATATACATACACATTACATCTTCTTTGTCTACTCATCTATCAATGGACAATTGGGCTGCTTCTGTATCTTGGCTATTGTAAATGATGCTGCACTAAACATACGGGTGCTATGTCATTTCAAATTAGTGTTTTCATTTTTGGGGAGTAAATATTCAGTAATGGAATTATTGGATCATATATTTATTTCTCTCTTTTAATCTTTAGATTTTGAGTATCTTTTCAGCAGAAAACTGTAACTTGTCTCACTTGACTAATGGCCTTATAACATTTATATTTAAATAGTTATTTCAGTATTTAAGAAATGGAAAATATGTCCACAACCAAGATTGGACAAGTCCTTTCTAAGGGTCACCTTATGTGCATGGACAACAGAAAATTTTTCCTAAGACCTCTAATGGAAAAGTTTTTTTTTCTTTTTCCAGTAAATCTATTGCTTGTTTGCTTGCTCACTTTATCTATCTATCTATCTATCTATCTATCTATCTATCTATCTATCTTTATTTTATTTTGAGAGAGAGAGAGAGTGCGCATGCAGGGGAGGGGCAGAGAGAGAGGGAGAGAGAGAATCCCAGGGAGGTTCCACACTGTCAGTGCAGAGCCTGACATGGAGCTCAATCTCACGAACAGTGAGATCATGACCTGAACCAAAGCCAGGAGTTGGACACTTAAATGACTGAGCTACTGAGGTGCCCCAAATATATTGTTTTAAATCATGAATTTGGAGATTTATTCCCTATTCTGAGTTTGAGCAACAATCTCCACAAGTGAAATCGAATGTGTTTGTTTTATGTTTTTGCTCTTGGGGCACACACATCCATTGGGAATTTGAAGATGATTGTAGTCTCTCTTACCCATTTTCTTCTCCAGAATAGGTGAGGTTTACTTTGTTTTCAGCTTTCAGCTTTACAAGCAGCATTAATCGGTTTACCAAGAATTTAAGTTCTTGGGAGTCAGGAGAGCACAGTTGTAAATCCATGTAGTATAACTTACTTTAGAAAAGTGATGGATGTAATACTCGTCATCTTTGACACTCAGTTTCCTTATCTGTAATACACAAAAACTGCCTACATTAAAGGCTTATGTAAAAATTGCATTCTATGTTCTGCATAGTTCTTTCCATAATGTCAAGAATGTATTAAACACTTGAATAAGGGATCTAATTTTATTATAGCTGAAGAACAGATAGAACTTAGACTGAGGAGTTTAGGTTTTACAGACTGAGGAGTTGAGGATATTGTATACTAAGGAAATAGCAACTGAGGAGTCCGGGTCTAAGAGATCATAGCGTATGACAGAGAAGTATATGCAAGAGTGAGAGCAGATTGGTCAGAAATAAGTGTGTAGAAATAACCTGGGCCAGTTCCCGAAGGGCTCTCTGTAGCAGAATAAGGAATTTTGTATTTTAATATATGGGCAATAAACAACAATTGACATGTTTTAGGCAGTTGAATGACTGACTTGATTTATCTTTGGAAGGCTTATTCCATTGTCTTTGATCCCCTGTTTTGTTCCTGTTGTTGTCACCACCCATCTGGTTTTGTACCCCTTTACTTTTTCCTCATATACTGCTTCCACACTTTATTCATTTGTTTCCTTGAGTTTGCTTTC
Organism: Acinonyx jubatus; assembly: GCF_027475565.1. Lineage (NCBI taxonomy): Eukaryota > Metazoa > Chordata > Mammalia > Carnivora > Felidae > Acinonyx > Acinonyx jubatus. The sequence goes on along the minus strand of NC_069381.1, from coordinate 135,531,488 downwards.
CTCCTTTTGATCCTCACTTGTCTGCAAGAGCTCCGCTTTTACTCATTTCTTGGCTTTTCCTTCCCCAGGTTATCAGACTAGAATTCTGGTCTTTGAGTGTCTAAGCCAATGCCTTCTGCCTGCCTGCACCCTATCTGTGTATCACAGCTGGCATGGAAGCAGACAAAAAGCAGCAGTCCTGTTTCCCTGAATTTCCTTTGGCTTTTGCCACTTAAGATCAGCTCTCTTACCTTTAGACAGTATTTCCCCTTAGTATAATATTATGGGTTCATCCAAATCCTCTTTGTAAACTCATCTAAATCTTGTCCTTTGATGTCACACAGCTTTAAATTTTAATGTCAGTAGTAACTCTTACTAATTGAGTTGATTTGGGCAAGTTGCAGAATTTCTGACTCTCCGTTTCCTCGTCTATTAAATGGGGTTGTTGTGTGATTGTTGTGTTGTTAAAGTGGTCAAATTTATGGCAAGTGCTGATTTATCAGGTAAGCCAGTGTCTAGCCATGGCACAGCCAGCTTTTTCTTGCTAGTAGTATGAAGACCCCTGATCATCCATGGCCCCTCCCCAGCCTATGGTACAGATAGGTCCTGTGGCCTAGTTCCTGAATTCTTGAACTTCTCACTCTGTACTGGTTGCATTCTCTACTGAGTTCTGACCATTCACCTAAGAGAAGAAGGAGTCATTGAGGACAGGGCCACTCTATCCTTTTCTTTCTTTCTTTCTTTCTTTCTTTCTTTCTTTCTTTCTTTCTTTCTTTCTTTCTTTCTTAAAAGAAACTTTCTTTCTTTCTTAAAAATTTTTTTTATCATTTTTATTTTTGAGAGAGAGACAGAGTACGAGTGGGGGAGGGGCAGAGAGAGGGAGACAGAATCAGAAGCAGGCTCCAGGCTCCGAGCTGTCAGCACAGAGCCCGACGCGGGGCTCGAACTCAGACCGCACACCACACACTGTGAGATCATGACCTGAGCCGAAGTCGAACACTTAACCGACTGAGCCACTCAGGGGCCCCCCACTCTATCCTTTTCTTGTGCATTTCCTTTGCATTGAATGTTTGTTAGTTTGATGGTGGAGGCACTTTAAGCTAAATCTGAATAATTATTTTTCCTGCCTTTTGGATATAGACTAGCCTTTGGTTGACTAGCCCCATCAAATGTGGTAACATGACTTTGATAAGATTAATTTTTCTATTCAACTTGAGGCGTATAAGAATTATTACATGTCTTCTTTTTAACTAAATTCAAATGAAATATGACTGTGATTTCATCCTGCTAGGTGTGCAGCTAATTCAGTCATTAGGATGTTGGTTCTTTTCCTCTTCTGAAGCAATTCCCAGGAGTTTTGGTGGAACGTGACACTATGGTAAAGCCTCCTGATTTCCATAGACACTGGTCACCACTAATATTTCCATTTTCTGGACTTCCAGAGCCCCTGAAGTTGATAGATTCTGCTTTTATATCAAGTGCATTTATGGGATTCTTGGACAGGGCCTCGGAGCACAGGCCAGCCTTACAATGTGTAACACCTAATCATGTTTCTCTTAAGTTCTGTCTGTCTTCAGGCATATCCGGGGTTGAGTTTCAGAGCCATAATTCTTATCTTCCTTCTGCTTCCAGAAAGACTCTCTTCTTTTCCTCTGATCTTGAGTACCTCTTCAGGGCACCCACCTTTTCTCTTGGATATGATTTAGGGTGATCTTCATTCTGAAGAACTTAAAAAGCAAAACCCCGGAAAAGAATATTGTTTTCAGATATCTCTGCTCTGGGACTTTTCCACAAAAATTTCTCTTCTGGGCAAAGAAATTGGAAAGTTTTGATTACTACTTTGCTAGTAAAGGAGATCAGGAAGGTACATATTAATTAATTTAGAAAAAAACCACAAATATCTCAATAAATTTCCCACCACATGTTTTGTAGCATTTGGAACATATCATTAATCCAAGGAGTTTCCTTCTTCCTATTCCCTTTTGCTCATTTTCCTTTTCCCCCAAACTGACGCACTGATTAGTTTAAAGAAAAAAGGGCCTAATCTTAGCTAATGCCAATACTGACTGAGTAAAATAATTTGAAATATTAAGGTGATGTTGAGATTGCTTCCCTCTGTCTTCATTGTCACTGATCCCACTTGACTTCCAGACCTTTCTACGTGCAATGTTCCAGTGTAATGAGAAGGCTGAAGCTGTTTTTTCAGTGTTTATTAAAAGCTTTTATTCCTCACCCCACCCTCTTCCCCTTGTCAGATCATCCAGTTTCCCACATCTGGGCAAGCTGCTAAGAAAGCCTCGACGCCTTGTCTCATTTCCTTTCTCTCGCAAACCATTTTGGATGGACCTGCTTGAGAGGTTTGCCTTTCTCTTCCCAGAATCCCCAATCATGTGACCATGCAGGTGTGTGACCATGCAGATGTGACCTCATCAGTTTTGACTTAAGAACCAAATTTTGGGTGAGGTTTTATTTACCTCTGCAGGTAACCGTAACACTCAGACAGAAGAGTTTTCTCTTTTAAAAAAGTTTTCTCTTTTAAAAAGAGAGCCACCTTATTGAATTTAAATTGCAAGATGTTGTGAATCCAAAACAAGCTTTATTTGCATGTCCAGTGATGCTTGATTGTAAGGTTCCGGTATGTTGGCAATTTTAGAATTTATATCTTGACCTCTAGACTATGAAAGAGCATTAGACAATATAAAGATGGGTTTTCTACCCCAATCTGAATTCCAGTCAGTAAATGGAATGAAGAGTTTTAGAAATAAAAGACACCACATTGGCTTGGTTCTGGAGGTCATATCCCAGGGGGATTTAATAATCCATTGACACAAAGTGGGGCTTCTTCCTCACTTTCCTAGGTGGAGTCAAAGGAGGCTGCAAGGCTCTTAGAGAAGCCTCATCTAGTATGGCCCTGGAACAGCATGGTGCCTGGCCCTGCAACTCTTATATATGTAGTATAGAGAAACAGCTGGCCAGAGAAGATAGATGAGAAGTGAGTAGGCAGCAAAAGCTGAGGAAGTTGAAGGGACAGAGAGATCTCGGAGGAGTCCAAGGAAGTAGAGTGGAGCCAACCTCATAATAGAGACTATATCCGAGGAATTAGATACCAGAGAATATAGGAGTGCATAGTTTTCAAAGACCAGGTACATGCATACATCCAACTGTATAACCATATCCCCACTTGGGTGTTAACAGACATCTTGAATTTAACATATGCTAATTCTTGATCTTTCTCTTACATTAGTTGACTTTTGCTGTAGTAATGCTCCGTAATGGCGTTAAGCCCTAAATATTAGTGGTTTACAATAATAAATATTTATTTTCTTTACCCCGGATCTTCAGGTTGGCTGTGGTGGCTCTGCTCCAGGCTGTGAGTCAAGTTTAGGTTCATTTTGCATGTTTTCTCAGTGTAAAAACTAAGCTGAAGAGACCGCTCCTAACTTGAGCATGCTGTCCTTATGAGGGAGGGCAAAAGTACAAGCAAGATAGAAGGAATTTGTAAAGCCTCCATGTGGAACTAACACGTGGTGACTTTTGTCCATGTCATTGGAGAGAGGATAAATCAAAAGCTTTTAAAAAAATTAATCATAAAAAATTAAATGTGTATAGTAGAAAATCTGGCATCAACAGGAACATCTCACAGATAGTCCACTGATGATACTATGATAACATGTATTTATAGTAATCGAGATTATACTACTTATGCAGTTTTGCTTTTGTTTTTAGACTTTATTGTAAAATGTTATAAAAAGTTATATAACATGTTAAATACAGAATAGTATTTCATTGTATATGTGAACTATAGTTTTCTTAACTATATACCTACTAAGGGACATTAAAACTACATCTAATTATTTAATTCAATTTTGCTGCAGTAAGCATCTTCAGGTATGAACCTATAAATCATAAATCTATAGTACAATTAAACTTAACCAGTTTCAACAATCAATGCATTTGAAAGTAATTTCATTAGGTTAGATCATACGAAGCTATTGATATTTGATATTCATTGACCTTAAATATAGCAATGTAATAATCTAAATAAATTAATGAATAAGGCTTCAGTAAATCTAAGTAAAATCTACTTCTTAATCTCCTTATGCCTTAATTTATCCTCTTTAATTAAATCTCTTTGCTTAAGAGAATATCTTCTAATACCTATTAGAAGTTGAAATCAATTTCTTATTTCTGTTTGCTTTTCCATTTTGTTTAATTACTTATATTCAATCACAAATTTTTATTAAACAAGTTTTATTATACCTAAACATGGTCTTACGTACATTATTTTGCCTGCAGTTGGAAAGAGTGAAGGGTCTTTAGAAATATAACCAGTTTGTTACCTTAAGGAAAATTGGCACTTAAAATATTGATAAAATTCAGCAATTTTTGAACATTTACATGTGGGATCAATTTTTTAAAGATCATGACCAAAATAGATAAACAGTGCTAATGTGTTTCTTACCTCTGTTTAATTTCAATGCCCTAAGTTGATTAAGCTGGTTATCCTTAGATGTCATTGTAGCATACAAAATACACACTTATTTATACAGATACTTTGTTTTATTACTATAAGCATTAATGTCATATTTTTATTTCATTGCTTTGTTTTAGTGTAATAGCAAGATGGAAAACATGCAATTTATAATTTACTCATATTATCAGAATTAATTTTGACTTAAATTGAGGAAAAAAACTGTATTTACTTAAGAGATATAGCCATGTCAATTTTTAGAATATACCTCTTGATAAAAGTAAGTACATATCGATTATTCAGTTATTATTTATTTACATACCATGCTTTACTTATTCCTTGAAAAGTTTTATGAGAAGCAAACTTGCCTAACACATATTTTACTTTGTGGATTGTTACTGAATTTCATTGATAACTGAGAAATGTAGCTTACTCTTAAACTAGAAGGATTTTAAGGCTGAAAAAAATCTCAAGGCCTACATTATAAATATCTATAGACAATGAAAATAGCATAAATTCAAAGATGCCACTTACATTCAGTTTTTGTGGCAGCTTTTTGGGTGAGATCTTTAACAAAATATAAATACATAAGAAGGTTTTGATCATTTTATTGTCAAACATATAATTTAAAATGATAGGCTGGTCTATTAGTACCATTACCAATACTTGTGTAGTACTTTATAGCTTTGGAGATACTTCATCATTTGATTTTTTATGTGATCCTAGAAATGCTGTGAATCTTCCTACACATGAGTTTTAGAATAAAGGGACCTCAGATACCCTTGTGTCCAATAGCCTAATTTCACGCCAGAGGAAACTGAGTTTCAGCATTTTGACACTGTTTGTGCCTATGATTGTGGGAGATTTAAACTTCCTGATACATCTTCTCAACTGCTTTCCATAGTGTATCTCACTAGTGGGACCACGTGACAGGAAAGTGGAAATGTTAGTAGGGCTACAAGATAAAATACAGGACATAAGTTAAATTTGAGTTTCAGTAAACAATGATTTTTTTTTTTAGTATAAATGTGTCTCATATAATATTTGGGATGTATTTGAAATTATTTGAAATTCACAATGAACTAGATATCTTGTATTTTTATTTGCTAAGTATTATGATCCTAAGAACTATTCTTCTTGATAAATGTTGGAAAATAGGCTATACTTGACACAGTGAAATGTTTCTGTTCTAAAACTTCAGACAACATCAGGTTGCTTCAGATCTAACTTCAGACAAAGGTTGCTTCAGATCTAGTATCCAATCCATTAGATGAGCCAAGTTTTAATTAAAAAAAAAAGGTACATTTGTAAAAGGAATAACCTGTTAATTTGGAAGTAGCACTCTTGCTGTATAAAGAAATAATAAACACAATTTGAAATACTGTTGCTAACACATCCAAATGGGGTAGTCAGAAATGGAATAAAAAATAAAGCACAAAGGTGCTAATCTTCCCCATTGGTAGCTCTGATAAAATCGTGATGGGAAATTACAATTTATTCTGTGCTTAGTATATCCCAGTCACAAAATCTTGATAAGAGCATTATGATTCTAATTTCAGAGATGAGAAAGCAGAGGTGTCTAGAAATGAAAAACTTTCCATTTATTCCACTAACTGGTGGATTTATGTTTACAAACTGAATCTGTTTGGATTCAAAAGCTTATGGTCTTTAAATGTAAAAAGGTTGCCTTGTCCACATGTACCCACTTGTAAGTCCAGACTCCCATACTCTGATACCATCTTAGCTAACAGCATGGTGGTTGTATTCAGTCACCTGTCCCTCAAGAAAGGCCCTTATCCTAAACCCCAGATGGCTTATTCAGGTAGTTTAAGCCAGTTGTAGTCATTGTTCCTTTCCCATAATTGGCAGGAGTGGCTTGAACTTTTGAGTGTATTTCAGAATCACCTGGAAGGCTTATTTGTGCACAGATGGTTGGGCCACACCTCCAGAGTTTCTGATTCTGTAGGTCTTGTGTGAGGTTAGAGAATTTCATGTTTCTTACAAGTTGCTCCTGATGCAGATAATGCTGATCAGAACTACACTTGAAAACAGTGTTAGGCATACTGTGCAGCTTGTTGTGGCCAATGACATGAGGGAAAGCTTTTGGGAAGGGTTTTCTCATTCTTAAAAGACAATATGTTGCCTTATTATTTGAAATCATTTGCAACATGCTCTTCTGTTACTTGCAACCAAAGTCATCCTAAGTGGTACAGAAGAGTTAGAAGTTACTGTCTCCATTGTTGTAAATTTCAGTTACTCATGGTAGGCAAATTAATAGATCGTGTTGTATTAGCACTTATATTTATAAACTTTTATTTCTATTTACTTTATTAGAGGTAGTCATTACATTGAAGCACTATCATAAAAGTGCCTGTTACAAGTATTAGTAGAAACAGCCATAATCAATAGAATTTATGACTTTGTTACAACAAAAGTATACCAGTAGGTTGCGCAGTACATTGGACACCTGTTCTGAGATGTGTATTTCTAGACCTAGTCTTTTTGTGTGCTGTTAAAGGGTTTTGGCACTAGATGGCATGTGTATAACAATTTGTAGCTAAGCATATTGCCAACCATGGGTCTTGAGGCATTCTTTGTAGGCATTTGAAAACATAACATTCAGGATAGTTGTTTTAAGATTATTTTAATGAAAATATTCATTATTATCACATGCCTGTCATAACCCATCCTTAAAATACATTAAATGTGGTGATGACATTTGAAACAGGAATCAACATAAACCTCAACACAGAGTAATGCTAGTCACTTTAGCTGAATAAAGGCTCGGCTTCAGATGTTAACAGCTCTTGTTCCTCGTTTAGTTTCTGTGTAAGAAGTACTGACAAGTGCTGCTCTCTCTGACTCCGCTAACAGCAGTGTCAAGGTTTGCTTTGTGGTTCACTAGAGAGACACAAGGTTTTTTTCTTTTCTTTTTTTTTTTTTTTCAGTAACTAGCATTCCATTTTAAAAGAGTCTGTTCTCCTATGCTTACTTGATACAATGGAACTATTTTGTCTTTGATCATTCAGCCTCCAAAACAAACCCTATTCAAACTAAACTCAGTGGACAAGTACACAGCATCCTTTTAGGCTACTTGTCCCATCATTATTTTCTATCCAATTGAAGTTACCTCTGTTACCTTGGTAACCAAACTAGAACTCTCTGCCAACAAATGTCACCTCCCCTGTATTCTTTAGGATGTTTGCATTCTGTAGCTTCTCTATCAGGTTCTCAAACCAAATTTTTATACACTCAGGGCCTCGTCAGTTGAACTCAAATTATGCATCCCCCATCTTCCACTTTAAAAAGAAAATGATATCTCTCTTTTGAGTAACTTAACCTTGTATTAAATTAGTATGTTTATATTATTAAAGGGGCCTTTCTTTTTTTCTTTTATAAATATTTAATGAATGCTATGTGCCAGGTACTATTTAAATACTTTTCAAATATTAACTCATTTAATCATCACAACAAGCCTATGAAGTAATACTATTACTTCCAGTTTACAAATGAGGTAAATGAAGAACAGATACATTAAGCAGCTTGTTAAAGTTCACACAGATAGTGATAGAGACAAGATGTGAGCCCAAACAGATTAGTTGCAAATATCTGAGCCCTTATCAATCTGCTATAAATAGCAACTAGAAGTCCCCAGATCAGTGTTGTTAGGAAAACAATTTATAGATTAATAGTCTTTTGACTAATGCTAACCACAAAAGCCAATGTTAGATCATTTGAATCTATTCTGTTCCTGGAAAGTGGTGAATCTTATATTTTTTTAAATAGGAAAACAATTTATTCTCAGACCATCACAAAACTTTAAGCAATTTCCCAAATGTCACTCAAAAATACTAAAACACATATATAATATCTGCCAAGAATTTATGCAGAATATATAAAGTATGAAAAACCACCAATTACCTAATTATGTGTCATTTAACAGACTCATAAGTGGATCTGTGTGCAGTATGCAATAATACTCTAAAATATTGGCTATGAATTGTTTTTCTTCTACATGGAAATGAATGAAGTATGATATAAAAATGCGTATGTTAAAGATACATAATGATTTCAAATAACTTAGCAAAATAAATAAGCAATAATGCAATTAGGATTAGTTACTTCCTGATTGAAGAATTGCCTGAATGACATTTGATACAAGGAAAAAAGTCATCCTTATCCTTAATATGTGGGAAAGATAATACTACATCCTAACAACACAAACACAGACATGATCTTATCAAGAGAATGGCTAAGATACTATTGGCCACTAAACATTCTCTCCCCTGGTCTCCTGTGTGACTTGAATGTTTTTCTAGTGCATCCATGCACATTCAATGTAACGTGTTTCAATTATGATAGTAAATTTCAGGATTACTTTTTTTTTCAATTCATCAGAATGAATATTTGTGTGTTGGAATTAGATGCTTGTATTAACTTCAAACTGCTGGAACATGAATTATAAGTGATTCCTTTGACTTGAAAACTAAGTAACTGAATCCTGACATAAAAATTTTGATAAATAGAGCAAGCTGTTGGTACACAGACTTTTGATGTTATTTCTATACATTTTAGAATGGAGGATGCCAACTCCTTTCTTACATTCAAAAGACAAATACCTTTGATCAAAGTTCATTTGTATATTTTGAGATGATGCATTCTGCCAGTCATTGAATTGATGTTAAATCAAGTGGAAGAATAGGCATTCTGTGGTAGTTTGAACTGATTACATCAAAAGTCCAGGTTTTTGTTTGTTTGGGTTTTCTTTCTTTCTTTTTTTGGCTTTTGGTGTTGTATTTTGTATTGTGTGTGTGTGTGTGTGTGTGTGTGTGTGTGTGTGTGTGTGTGTGATGAGTAATACCTCTCAAACAGTTTAGCTTAGTTTAGATATAAAGATTGATTCTTTAAATGCAATGGAAGTACAACATAACAGAATGCCTTTCAATTAAACGAGCACTCCCCTGGCTTACCTCTGGGTTGATTTCCAGAAGCGATGGATATTGCTAATTCTCTTGGGCTGTCTCAGTTGAATTCCCTTTTGATGATCCACAGTTTCCCTCAGGAGGCAGTGAAGTTATTTGGCAGTCCTAGGAATGGGCTGTGACCTTACTAATATGACCTTAGGTTCTTTAATGTTATTCTTAAACGTATGGTGTGTTTGGAGACTAACAAGTATTGAGTAAATATAATATATTATAAAATTGCCTAATTTAAATTTAGTAATTCTAAGAAGTACATATTTTATCTAGATTTTATGAATGATGAAACTGGGAGTCAAGTTTTAAACCCAAGGCCACATGACAAATAAGCCTATGAATCAGATTGGTTCCATACCTGACTCCAAAATGTGTAAAAGTCTTTTAGCAAGTTCCATGTTGTTTTTCAAATCCTGCAAGTAGGTTGGGGAAATCTCTAGGATTTTCATTTAAGAAAATCCAATGAGTTCCTCTAGGTCAACCATACATCTTAGAAAAGGAACAACTATAGTCTTAGAGGATATTTCTTAATCTACTCTTACTACATAGGTGCAACCATATTAAAATAAACAAGGAATAAAGTTAAAGCCTTTAAAATGGCAATAATGTTGGTAAAGGAGGAAAACATGGGAGAAAGTTTATAGAATACATATGTGAAAGACTGTATATTTATGAAATGATAGGATGACCTTGCTTTTAAAATTCTCAGGTCTTTTATTAGCATCAGTTTGCTGTGCTACCTCCTTGACCTTCTCCTAAGATTCTGGCAACACAAGACAAATACAGCATGGCATATTGACCCTGTGTATTCTGCTGTTCTATTAAAAGCTTAGATTTAAATGTGATTTTAAATCTTAGCTGGAAGAGATCCAATGCAGCCCTTTCATTTTGCATATAAAGACTAAAGCTCAAAACGATGGTATGACCTAGTCTAGAACATGCTCATAACTTGTTTCAGGGCAGGACTAGACTTCTAGCCTCCACACGCTAAATCCAGTCTTCCTCCTCAATGAAGAGGGGCTTTTTACCTCACTGAAGATTCACCATGCCACTCTTCTTCAGAGAGGTTGTTGAAACCTTTCACACCAGAGTCTGTAAGTTTGCGTATCAAACTGCCTTTCCAAAACTGAGCCTTGATCCTTAATCCAATAAAATCCCGTTCTTGCTGCTGTGTGAAATACTACATAGATGATTTCCAGTTGGGAGCTACATTAGGAGTTTTTTTTTTTTTTTTGTCATTATTTATTTGTTATGCTATTTAATTTAATTTATTATTATTATTATTTTTTGTTAGAGCATGAGTGGTAAAGGGAGAGAGAGAGAATCTTCAGTGGGCTCCGCACTGGGCATGGAGGGCTGTCACAACCTTGAGATCATGACCTGAGCCAAAATCAAGAGTCGGTCACTGAACCGACAGAGCCACCCAGGAGCCTCTGTTTTGTTTTTGTTTTTGTTTTATATCTTTTAAAAGATAAAAACATTTAACTTCTCTTGGGTTCAGCAGGCTTTTAGGTACTTATTAAAATTTCTTCTATATTTCAAATAAATAATAGACTTATATTTGGCAAAAAGAAAGAATGATTTCATCAAATTTGTATGAGAATAGTCTTATGCCTGCAGTAAATGTACATGCACACTCAACCTCTTGTAGGAAGGGCCGTTTGTGGAGCCTGAGATAACTTATGGGTGCAGCCATGAGAGCTGTGTGCCTTTGGAGGGTTGCTGCTCACTTAGGTTATTGATGCTATTTTATTGTATTGATCAGAAAACACAATTTAGCTGTTTCAAGTGCCCTGTAGTGCCCTGTATTCCAGATTGGTATAAACTCTTTCTCTTCTGATTTCTCTTGTCATTATCAATCATTTTTCCCTTTTGAGGCAGGCACAACACTTCCATGGTTTGATCTCATGCCCATGCTTTTTAGTTTAGACATATTACCCTAGGCTAGGAATGTTTCATCTTTTTAATGATCATCCTTATCTTTATTAGAGTGAAAGCACATATTCCTAAATGCTCTGCTGTGTTTTACTGGAACAACAATGTGTTCTAAAGAAGAGACTCCTGAAGTCACCAAAAAGGGGTTCTATCTATTGGTGCCATTGATTAAAATTAGCTGATTTCATCCAATTTGTTATTGGTGATAGTAGAAATTTGTCAGTCTTCTCAGTTAAAGAGGTTCCAGATACTTGCCATACTTTTTCTTAGAATTTATCTCAAGGAGTATTTTGCCTATGAAAACATCAGAGAGTGTTTTGATTAAAGAGGGAAGAAAAGCCTGTGGGGTTTATAATATATCCATTGGATAGGACCGTAACTATTCATTTAGAGCTCTTATCTGTGCCTGAAATGGAAGATTTAAAGAATCTGATGCCTTGGACTTGGTTCTCTCCCTCCCTCTCTCATCACTTTTCCTTTTATTTTTTTTCTTGTCTTACTTCATCTTTTATTCTTACTTCCTCTCCACTTCCTCTCAGCGAGGTACTTTGAGCCTCAGCAGGTGTCAGTGAAGTTTATTTTGAATATGTTTTCTTCTGTAAATCATGATGAGCTTATATTATACAGCTAAAAAGGGTTTTAAGAGGCAGTTTGGTGAATATTTCTAAAACAACCATTAGAGGCACCTGGGATGCCCTTTGCCTAAGGAGCTCTGGCAGGGGTTTTCTGCAGACCCTTTCAGTAATTTTTCCAGATGTTGGATAATTCTGAGTGTAATTCATTTGCTAAATACCTATTGAGCAGAGATTATACCTTTTGCCTAACAGAGGTCCTCATGGGCTAATTTTAAACATAATTTTTCACATTTAGTTTTCAATGAAGATAGAGACAAGACATCAATGACCTTGTAATCATACTTCAGTTACGTGTGAGACTTAACAAAATTTCATCACACTTTATTCTAAATAATCTTGAATTTCTTTTATGCTAGCATCACAGATTTGTCTCTTTTTTATTTCTGTTTAATTCCTAGCCTGTTTTTTGGCTCTTCCTCAAAATTTTTGTTGCCTGATGAGATTCTGGACTTTTATAATAAAAGTTGGGATAGATTGGCTGAATTAGCAACCATCATCTTATTTGAAAGAGAAATTACATTTTAAGGAGAGAAGGATAAAAAATTTATTCTGCCATGTAAATGTATGAAAAAGGAAAGGGATTTGTTAGGAATAGCTTCTTAGCATTGGGTTATGAGTTATTAGGAGGAGTTAGTATGAATTTTGGCATTTTGGCTTGCTCTTCTCTCCTAGAAGATGAAACGACATGTCTCTTAAGGATCATGATTCCTTAATGCCAATGAAGACCTATACTTCAGGAGTTAATAATCATTGCGTGGTCAGTGACTCTAATAGTGAAACAGTTAGCTTTTTGGCTTTCTCCCATGGGGTAGTTATTAAGTTCTAACTGTGTTTCTCATATTTCACATAAAGTAGAACATCTAATAGAAATTTCTTTTTGTGTGTGTGATGATGATTATTTTAATTAATTTTTAGATTTTAATTCCAATATAATTAACTTACAGTGTTATATTAGTTTCAGGAATATAGTATAGTGATTCAGCAATTCTCTTATGCTCATCACAATAAGTGTACTCTTAATCCCCTTCATCTGTTTCACCCATCTCCCCACCCTCTTTTCCTCTGCATATGCTTTATTTTAAAAAAGTTTCTTGTTTTCTTTTTTTAATTTTATTTTTTATTTTTTAAAATTTACATCCAAATTAGTTAGCATATAATGAAACAATGATTTCAGGAGTAGATAGACATTTTTTACTTGAAGCTACTTCAGAATACTTGGTTCTAAAAGATATATATAAAACATTCCATCCAAGAAAAATAGATTACACATTTTCTTCAAGTACACACAGAAGAATCCCCTGGTTAAATCACATAAAAAGAGATGAAGGAAAGAGATGGCCATCTCCCCAGTAAGCTACTCTGGAAGAAGGAAGTTGGCAAAATAGCATGTTGTATTCCTGAATATTTAGGACTTAAGCATCAAGACTTATTGAATAATTTGACATGACTCTTTGCTTAAGAAGAACATTAACCACTTTGATTTATATATTTTTTTTCTATGAGTAGAGGAGAAGCAGAAGAAATACTATAAACTCAGTAGAAATAAAAAATTGTACATGTAGTCTGAGCCAAATTATTTTGTTTTGTAGTCTAAAACTACCAGGTCATTGTGACTGGCACCATTTATATTCAACTCCAGGCTTATTATAATTACACAGGAAATCTAAAATTAAGAACAAATTCACCAATGTGTTATAAATCTATTAAGAATCTCATCACAAGACTTGCATATTAAAAAAATTTTGAAAATAATAAAGCCAAGAGATTGCTTAGAATTCCAACCTCCCTATTTACAAGAAACCTAAAATCTCATGTAGTTAAAAAAAAAGGTGTTCTAAAAAGTATATTTTCCAGTCAGAATTCTGGAATAGCCCTGATATTAGAGGTAGCATGCATTAAAAGTAGAAGTAAACAGTGAGAAAGCTCGAGGATGAATTGAAGAGATGTGGAAAAACTATGCCAGTTTGCTTTCTCAGTTATACTTGTGGTGATTACCATCAATCCAGCTCATTTAAAGAGAATGAGCTTCTGTGGAAATTGCCAGTGATGTGTTGGGGCTGTAGAAAGAGAAGAGATATTGCTACAAGAAATTATACCTGCCCTTCAGGGGTAGGAGCTCTTTATCCACCTACTAAATCTCTTGAATTCAAATTTCTTTCTAAGGTCTGCACTATGGGGATTTTGATTTGGATTAAAGAAGTCCAGGCCAGCTGCCAGTATACTAGTCAACCTACACCAGTGGTTCTCAGCTCTTTGTGCATATTTGAATCATTTGGAAAGAATTTAAAAATATGGATGCCTGGACCCCATTCACAGATATTCTGATTTAATTAGCCTGGAGTGAGGCCCAAACATTAGTATTTTAAAAAGCTTTCCAAGTAACAGAAAGAGTACTGGTTGTTGTCATGGCAGAGTAACAGACTAAACCTCCTGCCAATAGCAATTATTAAAGCTGGACAAAATATAAAAGGCGAGAGTATTTGAAGGCACTTGAGAACAACTAAAGTAGGGAGGCATAAACCAGAAAGGATATGATCCTTGAAAGAAGTAAAAAAATTCAAGGTGTGCTTATTATATACCAAGTTTTTCCCCTGAGGGATGCCTCAGATCCTCATAATGCATTAAGAATTGGTTACAGTACTGAGAATGGTATTGCTTCAGTCCTGGGGAAAATTAACCCAAAGGCTATTCTGGTCCTGCATAAGTAAGCAGAAAAATAGGATGCAAATATATTAAATTGTTTCAAAGTAACTTCATTATTTACCAGAATAAACTCTAAGAATATTTATAGTAATTTTAAAAACAAGAAGCTAACACAGTGCTATAGATTGAATGTTTGTGTCCCCTGAAAATTCATTGTTAAAACTAATCCTCAGTGTGATGGCATTAGGAGGTGAGGCCTTTGGGAAGTGATTGGAATTAGGACTCTTATGATAAAGAGACCCCAGAGAGCTCCCTCACCCCGTCTACCATGTGAGGATACAGGCAGAAGATGGCTATCTATGAACCAGGAAGTGGGTCCACACGAGACATCAAATCTGTTAGTGTCTTGATCTTGGACTTCCCAGCCTCCAGAACTATGAGAAATAACTGTTTGTTGTTTAAACTACCAAGTGTTTGGTGTTTTTATTATGGCAGCCCAAGCAGACTAAGACACATTTTCTCACATTCACAGAAAATTATTAACATGGAAATAAATAGAAAAATATAATCCATAATGAAGATTTGATTTTTAATGAGCTGAAACTGACTCAGAAATGACACAGATTATCAAATTAGCAGATGAGGGCATTAAAAGAGTTACTATGATTATATTTTACATGTTTAAGAAGCTAGAGACTGAATATGTAGAGATATGCAGAATATTTTTTAAAAGACCAAAATAGACTTCTACAGATGAAAACTACAGGGGCACCTGGGTAGCTCATTTGGTTCATCTGACTCTTGATCTTGGTTTTTCTCTAACCAAAAGACAGGGGTCTCACCAAAAATGTTATTTCTCATCTTTAGGAAAAGGCCTCTCCATTGAAGCATGTTTGGCATTTTTCTCTCAGGAGAAGGCAAACAACTCACTGTCATTTCAAAATTCTTGGCTCTCTCTGTACTGTCTAGGAAAAAAGAGAAGTAAACAACGTGTGGTGTTTAAGGGTTAAAAAAATTAGGGAAATTGCTTAAAAGTGCAAGCTGCTAAGGGAAAAAAAAAGTTGTATTTAAGCCCTTTTGTTCTTTAAATGTATGAGCCTCTTATCTGCAATAATGCTTCACTGTCCAAGAAATATGTAAGAAAGAGATCTTTGGTGCAGAGGGAAGTAATAATAATAGGAAGTTGTTGGAAGTGAAAGCAAGAGACCTGACTCTGACTGTTAGGAAAACTGAGACTTGAGCTTTTCATTCAGTGATATGTTTGGGATAGGGGTGCGAGGTTCTAGGGAATGTGTCTCTGGGAATGCTCCTAATGCAGAGATGAGAGAAGTGACCCAACAAGAGAACTTGTTGGAGCACCTGGCTCTGATGGGGACCATGGCACAGGAAATGTAATTGCTATGCAGATAAGCCACCCACCAAACTTCTGGTCATAGTAGGGGCTTGAGGCTTTACTTTTTTTTTTTTTTTTAATTTTTCTTTAACATTTATTCTTTTTTGAGAGTGAGAGAGACAGAACATGAGTGGGAGAGGGGCAGAGAGAGAGGGAGACACAGAATCTGAAGCAGGCACCAGGCTCCGAGCTGTCAGCACAGGGCCTGACATGGGCCTTGAACTCATGGACTCACAGACTGTGAGATCATGACCTGAGCTGAAGTTGGACACTTAACCGACTGAGCCACCCAGACGCCCCATTGAGGCTTTATTTTCTTAAGAAACAAGGCCGTTGTAGGACCTGCCAGACACTCATGGATTATGTAGGAATTACACCCCTGCAGTCCTCCTGGCCACTGTGTTTGTTGGTTGAGGCTTGTATCTCAGTATATTCTTGAAAATACTTGAGATTAGCCTGTGTGGTGATGCAGTCAGTTAGCATTTGAGGTATCCTAATTAAGCATCTACATTCTAGAAGCCGCTAATGCAAAAGCTGCAAATATAATTGCATCTGCACTTGAGATACATAGTTAACAAGAGAAATACTAGAAATAACTTTTCAGTTGTGAAGTGGACGTTAGTTAATATTGGCAGTTAACTAGACCTAACGTACCAGCACCTCTTTGTAACTAGGTTATATGAATCTGGTCAAATAGGAATCGTCAACCTGTTCTGCCCTGTTTTACCCACTTAATAGAGGATTCTGTCTCCTAATCTAATTTGAAGGCAATATTAGCTTGTCTTCAGTATAATTTTACATTTGCCCTTCATTACAGGAACTTAGAAGAGGAGACAGGAAGTAAGGAGTACACTGAGTTTATGTACAAGTTATGTATTTTTTGTGCCTGTAGAGTAAAATGTCTACATGTGTGGAAAATTGGACTTAAACTTGCTTTCACTCCAACCTCCTACCTGCTGGTGAAGTTGTGGGGAAAGAGAACTCTGCTCTTAATTACCTACAGCCACTAGGAGCTGCTTAGTCTCTCCATAGGGAATCTCTCTCTGAGAAAAGTAAACTGGCATAGTTCAAGTCACTAAAAGTGAATGTGAGCTTCAGATTTTGGAAGGAAGCTGTGACACATTGGTTTATTCTGAAAAGGTCAGGAAATAAGAAAGAGAACTGTATATCTGAACTTACAAAAATCTATGAAAAATAGTCCAAATTGTAGTTAATCATGGTAGATAAGGGGATGAATAAACAGGTAAGGTCTTTCACTTTAGATACTTACATATATTTGCTGTGCAAATATATGTATTTTTAGAATATGTGTGTCAGTGTATATGTGTGTGTTAATATGCATGCAAATCTATGAATAAATCTGGAGCATATTAACTTTAGAGTGTGATTTTTCTTTTAGTTGGAATTGGAGTAGGTAACTGATTTACTTACTTAGAAAGATTTTGTCTGCAGGTGTGAATTGTTGTTAAAAAAGAAAAAAAGAAGTCAGCTTTCCTTTGTCAAATATGTGCAGTAAATTCTTTTTCAAGTTTAAACCTATATCAAGTGATTTCTTTTACAGAAAAGGTGTTACAAAGCCATGCACTGCATTGTACAGTATGTGTCTGCTTTTTTGACACTGAATACATAGGCAATATTTTAATTTCTTTTTTCCCTCTTATTAGACTTGAATGAAGACACTTTGCATTAATGATTTAGAGTACTCTGTGCTTATAGAGAAAATACAATTAAAATTCTGTTTTTTAATCCAGGAAATATTTTGTGAGTGTCTTATTATATGATCCATATTGTGTGTTATAAACAACTTGATTATTTGTAATGCAAGTTGAACAAATAACTCCTTTCTGTGACAACATCTGAGAATTGAACAAAAACTTATTTTTTTCCCCCAAATGAAAAGAAACTCAGTTTCTCCTTGGCTTTTGCTCTTGATCTTCCTCATTTGGTACCTTTCTTCTGAATGTAGAGCCTCACAGTTTTCTCTTCTAGTGTCTCAGGTTATTTTGTATTCATGTTGTATTCATGATTAGAGCAGTGCCCGTTGCAGTACAGGTCGGGCCACTTCTCTGTGTGACCTTAAGCAAGTTACCTCACTAGAGATCCAGTGATTTCTGTGGCAAAGAGATAATATGTACCTCTTATGTTCATTGGGACAGATTTAAGGGAAACTATGCATTTGAAGCTCTTAGTATAGAATATGCTCTCAGTAAATGTTAGATGCTTTTCTTGTGGAGATGGATATATGTGTATATATATATATATATATATATATATATATATATATATATATATGGATGGGTATATTTTATATATATATATTACCATATATATATATATATATATATATATATATATATATTACCACCAACATCGTTGTCATCACCACCATTTTACTTTTTAATCTATATGGAGAGGCTTATTTAAAAAAATGGTTATTTATTTTTGAGAGACAGAGCATAAGCAGGGGAGGGGCAGAGAGAGAGGGAGATACAGAATCCAAAGCAGGCTTTAGGCTCTGAGCTGTCTGCACAGAGCCCGAAGCAGGGCTCGAACTCACAAACCATGAGATGGAGAGGCTTTATTTTTAAAGTTATTTTTGTTAAATAGATATTGCACAGAAATAATATTCAAATAAGATTTTTGTTGCCTACAGCTGCTCTAGTTTTGAAGTGGGACTGTTTCTTATAAGAATAAAGAACTCTTCCAAATCAGTAAGAAAAGGGCAAACATTCCAGTAGAAAAGCAATTAAAATTGGGATAAGAATGTCACAAGACAGTTGTTCAGATGGCCAGTAAACATGAAAAGGGCTCAAACAAATTAGGAATTAGGGAAATATAAAATGAAACCATAACCGGATCTCAGTACACACCAATCGTAAGGACTGAAACAAAAATTACTGACAATCCCTAGTGTTATCAAGAATTTTGGGAGACTGAGATACTTATACATGGTTTTGGGAGTGCATATTGGTGATACCATACTGGACAACTTTTAGGTATTTCTGAGTTAACCTGAACATTTACATAATTTAGAATTCCTAGTTATATACCCAACAGATACGTATGCATACATGCACTATAAGATATAGACTGTATTACACAGTAATGTTTATAGCAGCACTATTTGCATAGTTAAAACTTGGAAACTCTCCAAATGTTCATCAACAGAATGGATAAATAATTTTTGGTATATTTATGAAATTGAATACTATACAGCAATGAATACAAATTACTGCTACAAGCAACATCATGAATTAATCTTACAGTTATAATCACAATAATATTATAAGCCATACACAAAACTGCATAAAAATGTGAATCTATTATATAAATTCAAAACCCAACAAAAGTAACCTATGGTGATAGGAATTAGAATCTCTGGGAAGGGGATTGGAAAATAGGTGGGAGCATAATGGATACTTAGGGGAATGCGATAATATTCTATTTTTTCTTTTGAGTAGGAGTTCTATGGGTATGTTCAAGTTTAGGAAGTTAGAGTACGGTGTGCCTGGGTGGCTCAGTTGGTTAAGGCTCCAGCTTCAGCTCAGGTCATGATCTCACAGCTCATGGGTTTGAGGCCCACATTGGGCTCTGTGCTGACAGCTCAGAGCCTGGATCCTGCTTCAGATTCTGTGTCTCCCTCTCTCTCTGTCCCTCCCCACTCACAGTCTGCCTCTCTGTCTCTCTCTCTCTCTCAGAAGTAAATAAACATTAAAAAATAAATTTAGAAAATTAGTAGAGTTGTATATTTTTGTATATAATTTTATGATTTTGTACTTATGTTCTTTTCTATATTATATTTCAATTTAAAAGGTATTTACAAATAATAAATTATATGGATTTACCTCATAGTTGGTGATGTAATTCACTAAGTTTTAGGAAATCAGTCTATTTGTGGGCTTTTTGTTTGTTTATGCATGGGGGAATGAACCTGACAGCATGGAGGATTGGGGATGTTAGCATTAACTTGGTAAAAGTGAAGGAAATGATAGCTATTATTAGACACCGTATTTTTCAGATTTCAGCATTACCTTTTACTTGGTAATTAATTTGAGGCTTTGCATAAAAAGCTTAGAGTTAGCTTCTGTATTTTGGATGATCAGATAAGATAAACTCTTTTATGATCCTGATTTCCACTTGTTGGCTCCTAAACTGAGCTCTCTTTTGAGGTAGACACCTAATTGGGGTCTCTGACCTATGGGCTCAGGCTCTCCTCACCTCTGTCATTGTTTGGATCTAACGTTCTTATGTAAAGGAGGCTAGAAGGAAGTTAGTTATTAGTTTCTGCCACTTGGAATATGTGATTAATAGTGATGATTACTAACATTTATTTAGCTCTTACCATATGTCAGGCCTTAGGATTATCCTGTTTCTCTTGACTTTGTTGTTTCACATTCTGTGTTCTTCCTCTGTTTCAAATCACTAGCAATTGTGTTGAGTCTGTCTCTAAGTCCCTTATCTTAGTCCCTGATCTCAGCCTCTTAGTCCCTTATCTCATCACTGGTGCTACCACCTTGGGACAAGGCATCTTTGTCTTTTACCAGACCTATTGCACTAACTTTGTTGCTGGATTCTCTGTTTATTACCAATCCAGTGTACAGAGTTCAGGTTCTGGACATTCACAGAGCCTTCAGCTCCCCCTGTGGACTGCATGGTTTCAACTCTGACTCCCCACTAAGGCTTTGGGTGCCCTCTATTTCTGGCATTTTCAGATTCCCTTTAATTAGCTTAGCTGGTGTGTGTGTGTGTGCGTGTGTGCGCGTGTGTGTGTGCGCGCGCGCGTGTACATATGTGTTTAAATCACATTTTGTTCCTCATTTTATTTTATTTTATTTTATTTACTTCAAAAAAATTTTTTTTCAACGTTTATTTATTTTTGGGACAGAGAGAGACAGAGCATGAACGGGGGAGGGGCAGAGAGAGAGGGAGACACAGAATCGGAAACAGGCTCCAGGCTCTGAGCCATCAGCCCAGAGCCCGACGCGGGGCTCAAACTCACGGACCGCGAGATCGTGACCTGGCTGAAGTCGGACGCTTAACCGACTGCGCCACCCAGGCACCCCTGTTCCTCATTTTAAAATTTAAAACAGGAAGAGGAATTCCTGCATCCTCTTAATGTGACATCTCGACTGGAAGTTTCTAAATGTATTATGCTGACAAGGGCATGAGTCTAAATAACAATTATAACAATTACTGATAACATTCTAGTTCACACTGTATTTTCTCCTATATTCTCATTTCTCTCATATATTCTCATTTAATATTCATTATAATCTGTCTTTTAGGAAGATATGATTGGTTTTTTACCTTTGGATAAAAAATATTAAAAAAAAACTTTTAAAAAATGAATCTGAAGAGTTTAATTTATTGAGGAATAAATTATTTTTTTAAATAGTGGTTTTATTTATGTTAATATATTCCTTATAAGAAAACCACAGCAGTGTAGGGAGTAAAGAAAGTCGCCCTAAATCTTAGCTCTTAGAACTAAATATTATCAATTTTAGGTTGATGTTGGTTTAGGCTTTACTCATAGACTCATAGATCTTCACTCACAGATTTCATACACGGATAAAAAGAGAATATAATAGACAGTCCAAACTCTGAGATTTTGACATTTTACTCTGCATGTTATTTTAATAAAATAGTATTAAAATTAATTTTACATAAAAAGAATTAGCTATGAAAAGGTAAGAATTAATGAACTTAGTACTACATACCTAAATTTTCCTCTATGTTAAAAATAATGTGAATATAGAAATTAGTTTTTAAATCAACATAATTTACCTTAAATATAGTGTAGTTTAACTCTCACTATTGATAAAATGAGACAGTTTCAAATATTTCTGTTTCCACCTCATTGTTTATTTTTTCTTATTTTTAACTTGAGATTTATAATATTAATATTGTAAAGCATTATTCCTATATCAACAGCCCCACTGTTGTTGTAATACCTTTTCCATTTTAAATTTTATTCTAATTTAACTCAAGTTTATTTGGTTTCATTCAAAAGAGCATTTTATTTATTCAGTGATTAATAAAGTAAGATAAAGGTGTTTTGCATATGTGACAATGTTACTGCTTTATATTTAAGGAAGAGTTTAACTGGGTTGCTAATGAATGTAGGCAGACTAACTTTTGCTGCAGTAACGAAGTGTTTTCTGCTTTAACAACACAGATTGATTCTGTCATTTTTCTGGAGGTCAGGAGTCCAAAATTGGTTTCATTAAGCTAAAACCCTAGAATCAGCAGGACTGTGTTTCTTCTGAAGACTGTAGAGAAGAATCCGTTTCTTTGCCTTTACCAGATTCTAGAGGCTGGTACATTCCTTATATCATGGTGCCCTTATAAAGCTAGCAATAGCTAGTCAAGGCTTTCTCATGCTGCATCATTCTAACATACCGTATCCTGCCTTCCTCTTTCACTTGCAAGGACCTTTGTGATCATATTGGTCCCACCTGGAAAATCCAGATTACTCTCCCCATCTCAAGGTCAGCTGATTATCAACTTTGATTCCATCTGCAACCTTAATTCTCCTTTCCTATGTAACCTAATTTATTCATGGTTTCTGAGGATTAGAATGTACACATTTTTGGTGGGGAGGGTACATCCCCATTCTGCCTAGGACATAATTTACTTATTTATTTTTGTTAGATTGTCAATTACCATTTAGAGGGATTGAAATAATAAGAAAAATATATTTTGCCATTACTCACTCAATTTCCATTCCTCTTAATTCCTTTGTTAGATGTAGATTTGCCTCTGGTATTATTTTCTTTCTGCCTGGTTGATTTCCTTTACTTTTTCTAGTGCAGATATTCTGGTGATGAATTCTTCCAGCTTCTGCATTTCTGAGAATGCCTTTATTTTACTTTTGATTTTGAAGGGTATCTTTTTCTGCATAAGTAATTCTAGGTTGACATTTATTTCTGTACTTTAAAGGCGATTCTCCACTGTCCTCTGGATTGGATTATTTCTGGTGAGAAGTCACCTGTCATTCTAATCTTTGTTCCTCTGTGTATATACATGTTCTTTTTTGTCTGACTGTTAGTAAGGTTATTTTTTATCTTTGGTTTTGTGCTGTGCCTTGGTATAGTTTTTTTTCTCTTTTGCTTAAGTTTTGTTGAGCTTTTGAATCTGTGGGTTTATTATTTTCACCAAATTTGGGAACTGTTTGAAAACTAAAATAAATAAAATAAATAAATAAGTGTCATGTCTCTCTTCTTTCCTTAAGGATGTCTTTTCACAGTGTAGATTGGGTCACTTGATGCTGTCCTACAGAACCTGTCCTCCTTTCATTTTGTTCAGTCCTTTTTCATCCTGTTTTGTATACTGTGTGTGTGTGTGTGTGTGTGTTCTTTGTTTAATAGTATTGTCTGACTGAATCACATGCTGTCTCTTGTTGACCACTTGCAAAAAGGTAATTTTTTAACTATGTTTTCTGTAACTTCCTTCTAAGCTTTTTCAAAAATTTAAAAAGTTTTTTATTACCATTTACTACCATTTTGAAAGCAATAATACTTGTACAATATTAAAAGCTAACTATATTTTTTCCTGTAAATACAGATCACCTTTTCAGTTTTCCAGAATTCATCTAGTTTTAATTAAGTTGTTGCTCCTTGTATGTTTTGTTTTATTTAATTTTTTTTTATATTTTATTTTTGAGAGCAAGAGAGACAAAGCATGAGTGGGGTGGGAGGCGGAGAGAGAGGGAGACACAGAATCTGAAGCAGGCTCCACTCTGAGCTGTCAGCACAGAGGCCTGGCGCAGGGCTTGAACTCATGAACTGCAGGATCATGGCCTGAGCCAAAGTTGGATGATCAACTGACCTAGCCACACAGGCACCCCTGCTCCTGGTATATTTTAGTCTTAATTTTTTTTTTTTCATCATGGTAAGTCTACTCTTTGATCTCCATCACATATTTCACCTACCCTTCCATCCAGCCTCTCTTCTGGTAACCCTCAGTTTGTTCTCTGTAGTTAAGTGTCATTTTCTTGGTTTGTCATTCTCTCCCTCGTTCTTTTCTTTTTCCTTTGCTTGTTTGTTTTGTTTTAAAATTCCACAGATGAGTGAAACTATATGGCATTTGTCTTTCTCTGACTCACTTATTTTGCATAGCATTACACTCTCTAGTTCCATCCATGTTGTTGCAAATGGCAAGATTTCATTCTTTTTTATGACTAATATTCCTTTATATGCATATATATGTGTATATATACACATGTATATATGTATATGTACACATATATACATGTGTGTATATATACACACATATATACATATGTGTATATATACACATATGTGTGTATATACACATATATACATATGTGTATATACACACATATATACATATACACACATGTGTGTATACACACATATATACATATGTGTATATACACACATATATACATATACACATATGTGTATATACACACATATATACATATACACACATATATACACATGTGTATATATACATATGTATATATGTATATATACATATATACATATGTATATATGTATATACATATACATATACATACATATACATATGTATATGTATACATATATATACATATACATACATATACATATACATATATATACCTATATATATATATATATATGCATGCCATATCTTCTTCATTCATCAGTTGATAGACACTTGGACTACTTCTGTAGTTTGACTGTTGTAAATAATGCTTCTATAAACATAGCAGTGCATATATGACTTTGAATTAGTGTTTTTGTATTTTGGGGTAAATACGCAATTGTGAAATTACTGGATACCAGGGTAGTTCTATTTTTAACTTTTTTGAGGAACCTCCATACTGTTTTCCAGAGTGGCTGCACCAGTTTGCATTCCTACCAACTGTGGAAGAATGTTCCTTTTTCTCTACATCCTTGCCAACACTTGTTTCTTGTGTTGATTTTGTATCCTGCAACTTTGCTCAATTCATTTATCAGTTCTAATAGTTTTATGGTGAGCCTTTCAGGTTTTCTTTATATAGTATCATGTCATCTCAAATACTGAGAGTTTTACCTCCTTACCAATGTGGCTGCCTTTTTTCTTTTTGTTGTCTCTTTGATGTGGCTAGGACTTCCAGCACTGTGTTGAATAAAAGAGGTGAGAGAGTGGACATCCTTGTCTTGTTCTTGACCTAGGGGAAAAGCTCTCAGTTTTTCACTATTGATCATGATGTTAGCTGTGGGTTTTCATATAAGACTTTTATTATGTTGTATGTTCTCTCTAGACCTAGTTTTCAGAGATTCTTTTTATCACGAATGGGAACTTGTACTTTGTCAAATCCATTTTCTGAATCTGCTGAAATGATCATATGGTTTTACTTTTTTCTCCTATTGATGTAATGTATCACATTGATTGTTTTGCAAATATTGTACCATCCTTGAATTCCGGGAATAAATCCCATGTGGTTGTAGTGTGTGATTTTTTTAATGTATTGTTGGATTCAATTTGCTAATACTTTATTAAGGAATTTAGCATCCATATTCATGAGAGATATTGGCCCATAGTATCCCCCCCCCCCTTTTTTTTGGTGTTTTATCTGGCTTTGGTATCAGAGTGATACTGGCCTTGTAGAATGAATTTGGAAGTTTTCCTTCCTCTTCTATTTTTTTAGAATCGTTTGAGAAGAATAGGAATTAACTCTTTTTTAAAGGTTTGGTAGAATTTGCTGGTGAAGCCATCTGGTCCTGGACTTTTGAATTACTGATTAAATTTCATTGCTGGTAATTGGTCTGTTCAGATTTTCTGTTTCTCCTGATTTAATTTTGGTAGGTTATATGTTTCTAGAAATTTATCAATTTCTTCTAAGTTGTCCAATTTGTTGGCATAGAGGTTTTCATAATATTCTATTATCATAGTTTGTATTTCTATGGTGTTCACTGGTATTTCTCCTCTTTCATTAGAGATTTTCTTTATTTAAATCCTGCCTCTCTGTCTCTTTTGTATGTATGTATGTATGTATGTATGTATGTATGTATTTTTGATGAGTTTTGGCAGGAGGTTTATCAATTCTGTTGATTTTTTCAAAGAACTGGCTTCTGGTTTCATTGATCTTGTTCTATCTTTTCTTTTTTAAGTTTCTTATCATTTATTCCTGCTTTAATATTTATTATTTCCTAAAGATATGTTAATATATATTAATATATATATATATAATATATATATCTTATATATAAGATATATATATGATATATATATATCATATATATATCAATGTTTACGTATTTATTTTGAGAGAGAGAGAGTGGGGGAGAGATAATCCCAAGCAGGTTCTGCACTGTCAGTGCAGAGCCTGACATGTGGCTCTATCTCCCCAATTGTGTGAGATCATGACTTGAGCCAAAATCAAGCATCAGACACTTAACCTACTGACCCACCCCAATATATGTTCATTTATTTTTAAGTTCACTAATCTTCTGTAAAAATCTAACTGGCTCTCAATCCTATCTAGTGTATTTTTATATCTCATAAATCATAGATTTTTACATCTCAGAAATCATAGGCAGTTGGTGGATTTTGACATGTATGTCTTCGTGTGTAATTTGTGCATTTTCATGTGTCTGAATTCCTATTTTCACCGGGTTTCCCATGGATGAGATTGCATATAAGCAACCATAAAGTTTGTATTAATGATCAAATTGTTTCCTAATATATCAGTTGTGTCATAACAAATTATTTGTAAAACAAGCATGGTAGCAGAACTGACTACATATGGAATTCCTTTGTGGGTAACTTTGGAAACACATATAAGTCATTCTACATGTGGAAAATAAAAGATTACACCCCCCTCCTCCAAACGAATGTCTATATTAACAGTTCTTTCTCTTTGAGATTCCAGAACTTTATGAAAATAGTTTTCACTTCTAAAAGTTTGAAGTTCTCACTTCTAAAATTTTTTTTATCTTCCATGTCTATATTTAATATGCTCAACCTGACCTCCAGCTTCTTGAATTTATCAAATACAGTTACAATGATCAATTTAATGTCTGTGTACTAACTCTGTCATGTGTATCATATCATTTTCTTGATTGGTTAAGTTTTCCCATGTTATGGATTATATATAACTGGTTCTTTGCCTAATAATTTTGTTAGATTTCAGACATCCTCAGTTTCACATTGTTGGATTTTATTTTTGTACTCTTACAAATATTTCTGACCTTTGTTCTGGAACACTGTTAAGTTACTTGGAATCAGTTTGAATCTTCAGGTATTGCTTTTAAGCTTTGCTAAGTGGCAGCAGAGTACTGTATAGGGATAATTTTATCTTTCTATTAAGGGATAAGTCTTCTTAGTATTTTACCAATGTCCAGTGAGCAATGAGGTTCTCTATTCAGGCTGGTGAGCAGCCGAAGTCTTGACCGGGAGTGTAGAATCAGCTTCCAGATTCATTTAAATGGTTGTTGGCAGGAGGCTTCAGTTTCTTTCTGGCTGTTGGCTGAGGACCTCAGTTTCTCACTGCATGGATAACTCCACAAGACTGGTAGAGTGGTCTCACTTCATCGCAAATAGCTTTCTGTAAATGATAATATGAAACAAAGTAATATGGAAGTCCTGAAGCCTCTCTGATCTACACATGGAAGTCATGCTTCATCATTTCTGCCAGAGTCTATTAATTAAAAGTAAGTCATTATATATAGCTCATATTGAAGGGATAGGGAATTAGGTTCTACCAAAGGAAGAAGAATAAAATAATTTGTGTATATAATTTAGAACTACCACAGCTTTCTGACCTTCAATTATTTACATTCTTTCCACGTGCAAAATGGACTTATCTGCCATAAGACACCCCCCCCCCCGCCACCGTTTTCATCTCCGAAGTCTAGGATGGAATTAGATCCAAGAGATAAAAATTAGATATAAATTAGATCCAAGAGATAAGTTCCCCTTGGATGTAATAGCTTAAGTAATTTCTCAAGGCTAGCTTCTTTCAATCTGAAGATTTGTAAAATAACAAGACCAATAATGTGCCCCCAGTACACACAACAGTCAATGAGACAGGCATAGGATAACTGCTCACGGAGACGGGAACTAAGTTCCACCAAAGGAAGGGACATCTAAGAATTTATGCACATATTTTAAAACTACCAAAGCCCTGAAAATAAAATTTTTGATGTTTCTGATCATTCTTTGTTCACTGTTTCACTTTCCTTTGAGTCTATAAAGATAAAAGTGATAAGCCCTTTGGAAACCCTTGCATCTAATGAAACACTGTGTTCATAAGTGGGGGGGGGCGGGGGTAACTTTTAGATTATTCCTTAGACTCAATAGTTTACCTCCCCAGCCTCCTTTCTTATTCCTTTTTTTTTCCCCTCTCAAAACTGGGTGCAATGAGAATAGCAGGATTTTGTCAATTCCCTTCCTTTTTCTGCCACTGTAACGGTGAATAGGGGTTGAACAAAGTTGACTCTGCTCAAATATGCTAGCATCTCTGTTTTTCTCTTTTGGCCACCCGAGTTCAAAGAATATGTTTTGAGGTTGTGCTTCTTTTTTAAAAAAGTTTTGTCAGTGAATTTTGTCTGCATCTAGCTTGATTTTTCTAATTTGGTATATATTGGAGGCAGGAGACTCTGTGATCTGATTTAACCTGTCTTTGCTAAGGAAGGTTCTCATGGATCTTAACTGAAAGCACATGGACCTAAATCAGAGCCTGTACTTTGTTTTGTGACCTCATTTTGCTGCTCTCTCTTTTCTACTGACAGCGTATTCCCTGAAAGCTACAATTCTTTTATTCACAAATGTTTTGATAAAATGGAAAAAAAGTATGATTTCAAAAGCTGTAAAGTTCAGTGGGAAAAGGGTATTTTAACTTTATTTGGAACCTTTACTTATTTATATATCTATTTCAGTATATAGCATTCTAAATGTTTTACCCAATTTGATGTTTATTTTAGTAAATGTTGAATGACAGTGAATTGCAGTTGCTACATATATCATTCCCTTCAAAATATTTCTAATTTTATGCTTGCTTAGGAATCATCAGATATGTTTAAGCAGAAGTCAAAGGCACACCGGAATTTTTCTCATATTTTTATCACTCAAAGTCATTAATGAGAATGCTGCCTTTAGATTCTGTTTTTAGGGGCGCCTGGGTGTCTCAGTTGGTTAAGCCGCGGACTTCGGCTCTGGTCATGATCTCGCGGTCCATGAGCTCGAGCTCGAGCCCCACGTGCTGACAGAGGCTCGAGCCTCTGTGCTGACAGCTCAGAGCCTGGAGCCTGTTTCAGATTCTGTGTCTCCCTCTCTCTCTAACCCTCCCCCGTTCATGCTCTGTCTCTCTCTGTCTCAAAAATAAATAAACGTTAAAAAAAATTAAAAAAAAGATTCTGTTTTTAAAGTATATAGATGGCATTCAAGCCCTTTTTTTTCTGAATTGCAACATATTCTAATGTGTTTCTAATGACTAGATGATATTTATTCTTTTTAAAATTTTTTATGTTTATTTATTTTTGAGAGAGGAAGAGAGAGAGTGTGGGAGAGGTCCAGATAGAGAGAGAGACACAGAATCTGATGCAGGCCGCAGAACCCGATGTGGGGCTTGAACCCACAAACCGCGAGATCATGACCTGAGCCAAAGTCAGACACTTAATCAACTGAGCCACCCAGGCACCCCAATATTTATTTATTCTTATATCCATGATATAGGGTAGATGAAAATTAGGACCATAATTTGGATTACAAATTATAACCAGCAATATTTAGTCTATGTTGAGTTTATATTTTCTTTATAATTTTCATAGTTGTCTTTTAAGATTCAATCTCTTACATGACCATCACAAAACAGAATTTTCCTCTTTTATAGAAAGACTCCCCAAGGC
Organism: Acinonyx jubatus; assembly: GCF_027475565.1. Taxonomy (NCBI): domain Eukaryota; kingdom Metazoa; phylum Chordata; class Mammalia; order Carnivora; family Felidae; genus Acinonyx; species Acinonyx jubatus. Next base: position 135,501,615 of record NC_069381.1, on the reverse strand, counting down.
TTATAAAGGTTTTAGTGCACTCAGTGCCAAACAACCCGTTCAGTAGTGTTAGGTCTGGAACTGAGGCGTGACTTCTAAACCAGCTCTGCATCCCCCAATTCACCACATACTTGATTCATGCACATCACCCCATATAAATATTTTTTCACAGTTAGCCATATTAATATTTATATTTTTTCTAAGAGGCCAGGATGAACATATTTTTTTTTCTTAATTATGCTGAACATTTATTCTGAGAACCGGTGACATCAGTGGAGAACAAGATTTGTATCTCTAGCTAGTTACAGTCTTTAAAAACCTTTTTAAAAAAAATTTTAATGTTTATTTATTTTTGAGACAGAGGGGGACAGAGCACAAGTGGGGGAGGGGCAGAGAGAGAGGGAGACACAGAATCTGAAACAGGCTCCAGGCTCTGAGCTGTCAGTACAGAGCCCGATGCAGGGCTGGAACCTATGAACCGTGAGATCATGACCTGAGCCAAAGTTGGACGCTTAACTGACTGAGCCACCCAGGCGCCCCTAAAAACCTTTTTGATGAGGACTTGATATCTCCCTTACTGATACCAGATAGTATTAGGATAGAAGACTGCAGAGGAAATATTTTTCATCCAGTGACATGTGAGTGTCTTGACAGAATAATAACTATTACCTGATTTCAGTCAGTTGCTCCCAAATAATGGAAGAGCTTATATTTTTAGATATTACTTTTACTTACATTGTTGTCTGAAATGCAGAGAGGATAAGGCATGGAAACTGAACATGAATACTAGATTTAAACATACAACTGCCCCCCCCACCCCAGTTGTACAACATGTTTTTTGTTTTTGTTTTTGTTTTTGTTTTTTGCATCATGCTACCACCTGGTAATAGCATGGAATTATTCTTATAATGTTAGGTGGAAAGATGATATTTTATATAAATTTGGCTTGAAAACAAAAGCGTTTGAAGGATTTCTTTTAAACCAGTGTGAAGTTGTGGCTTTGGAAGAGAGGTCAGATAGATGAAATGTTCTTTAAATAGAAGATAATATATAATGGGAGTATTTAATACCTCTACTTTGTTTCAAGATGGGATAACAAAGATTGGAATTATAATGGGTTTTAGATATTGAACATTAGACAACACTGCAATTTCCAAGAGGAGGGACATAAGACAGCAGCAGGTTATTACTGGGGATAGTGGGAGGGTGGGCTTAAACAGAAACCTGCAGTCTCAAGGATTTCATGAGACAGAAGAAATCTTTGCAGAAGCAGAAGTTCCTTGACAATTCAAATAAAGATATCTAGCTCAGGGTTTAAAACCATTCTATCAAGAAAACTCTCAGCCTTAATGCAAAACAAAATAAGGCTGTTTTTGTTAGCAGATCATAAAATTATCTAAACTTCTTTTAAAAATTTTTTAATGTCTATTTATTTTTGAGAGAGAGAGACAGAACATGAGTGGGGGAGGAGCAGAGACAGAGGGAGACACGGAATCCCAAGCAGGGTCCAGGCTCTGAGCTGTCAGCAGAGAGCCCCATGCAGGGCTCGAACCCACAAACCGTGAGATCATCACCTGAGCCAAAGTCAGACACTCAGCCAGCTGAGCCACCCAGGCACCATTAGAGTGAATTTTCTTTCTATAGACAAGGAATAATAAACAAATGAAAATTGAAATTTAAAAATCAATACAATTTGCACTAATGTAAAGTATAAAATATTTAGGAATTAATTTTTAAAATATTTGGAAGACCTGTACACAACCCTACAATATTTTTTTCTTTTTAGTAATTCACAAATTGATTTAAATGTAGATGAGAATACAAAGGAATTAGCATAGCCTAGAAAGAATGGTCTCTTCAACTAATGTGCCAGGATAATTGTTACCTATATTAAAAATAAATAAAAATAAAAAAAAGAACTTCCATCAATACCTCATAACATAAGCAAACACTAACTTAAAATGGATCACAGACTTCAATATAAAACCTAAAACTATATAAATTCTAGGAAGAGAAAATAGGAGAAAAAAACTTCTGTGAACTTGATGTAGGCAAAGATTATTAGCAATGACACCAAAAGCAAAATCCTTAATAAAACAAAGTGATAAATCGTGTCTTATCAAAAGACTTTGCTAATACAATAAAGAGGCAAGTAACAGACTGTAAGAAAATATTTAAAAACCCACTTATTTTAAAATTACTTATATTTATAATATACATATAGTTTTTAACTCAATGAGAAAACAAGCAGCTCAAAAAAATGGGGGAAATCGAAGAGAAACTTCACCAAGGAAGATACACGGATGGCAAGCAAACACATGGAAAATTGTCAAATATTATTTGTCACTAGGGAAATAAAAATTAAAACTGCAATGAAATACCACAACACACTTTTACAGTGGCTAAAATTGAAAAGACTCACCATACCAAATTTTGGCAAAATGTAGAGGAATTCGACCTTTCATACACTTCTTATGGGAGTGTAAAATGTGACAATCGTAGCACGATAGTTTGGTAGTTTCGGAAGTGATTTGAATGTTAAACATAAACCTATAATATGATACACATATTATACCCCTGGAAATTTTCCCAAGAGAAAAGAAGTATACATACATATAAAGATTTGCACATAAGTCTTCACAGAATTTTAAATCTTGAAAAAATCTACATGCCTGTCAACAAATGATAACTATGGTATAGTATAAAATGGAATACTACTCAACAATGGAAAGGAATAGGCTATTGGTGCATAGTACCACAACACTGATGAAAAACAAAATAAATGTCTTGAGGGAAAGATGCAAAACCAAAATTTATGTATATAAAATGCTAGGAAATAGAAGCTAGTATATTATGACAGAAGTCATATGAGTAGTTACAAGGAGAGTGAGGAGGGAAAGAGGCAAGAGGGGACAGGAGTGATGGATTAGGAGCATTGTTGTGCACATTTCACAAGAGTATGCATACATAAAAACATGAAATTACACTCTTTATGTCTAGGTTTGTTGTATATCAACTATATTTAATTAAAACTGAAAAATATTTCATTAAATCCTTGGGGCGCCTGGCTGTGTCAGTTGGTTAAGTGTCTGACTTTGGCTCAGGTCATGATCTTGTGGTTCATGAGTTCAAGCCCTGCATCGGGCTTTATGCTGACAGCTCAAAGCCTGGAGTCTCTGTCGGATTCTGTGTCTCTCTCTCTTTCTCTCTCTCTCTCTGTCTTTCCCCTGCTCGCACTCTGTCTCTCTCTCTCTCCCTCAAAAATAAATAAAAAATTTAATTAAATCCAAATGGAGGGGGAAATAAAAAAAAAAAACACATGGGTCGTATAGAAAACAAATAGTGAGATGGTAGATAAAACTCTGTTATGCACCACAGTAAAAATAAATAGACTGAGCAGATTTTAATGTTGAATAGAGAACCAAACATAACTATATATTGCTTATAAGAGTCACATGTTAATTAAGGATACAAAATTTGAAAGTAAAGGGAAGAAAAAAAAATGTGCCATTATATATGCCATTCATATATTAACCCAAAGAAGGCAGGTTTAGCTATCCTAGAAGACCAACAAAGTGGACTTTAAAGGAAATTATTAGTAGACAAAGAGGAAAATTTCATAGTGACTGAGACATCATTCCAATGCAGTGATATGACCATAAAATCATAAATGTATATGCATCTAATAACATTACTTTAAGATATATAAACCAAACTTAGAGAGTTAAAAGGAAAAAGTAGACAAATATACAATCATAATGGGAAATATTAACTCAACTTTTTCAAAAGATGATATAAAAAGACTAAAACCCAGTAAAAATAAGGAATATCTGAAAAACAAAATAAGGAAAACATATTATATGCAACTGATAAGAATAGAATATCATATCCAACAATAGAAGAATTTATAGTCTCTTCAAATGTCTGTGGGATATTTAGCAAAATTGGCCATAACCTATACCAGAAGGAAAGCCTCAACATTTTTCAAAGATACATAATATTTAATGAATATTTATGATATAATGGAATTAAGCTAGAAGTCAATACAAAGTGGATAAATAGAGAAAAACTAGGTGCCTGGAGTTGAAAATAATCCCTGGAAAAGTCAAAACAGAGCTAGCAAGTATTTAGAATTCAGTGGTAATATTTGGGCAGAATTAAAAGTGGTAGTAAATAGAAATACATAGCCTTAATTGCATATATGAGAACAGAAGAAAGGCTGAACAATCAATGATAGAAGTTTCTATCTGAGGAAACAAAAGGAAAGAAGGAAAGAAAGAAAGAACAACAACAGAAAGCAAAGCAAACCTAAGGAAAGTAGAAGAAAAGAAATAATATAAAGGTATAAGTACAATTCGATGAAATGGAAAATAAAGATTTGAAAGTGTGTTATATAAAAAGAGTGTCTTAAAAGCTTAATTCAGCAAGAATGATACAAGAAAAAGGTAAGTCGCAGGTTTAAAAGCTTAATTCAGCAAGAATGATACAAGAAAAAGGTAAGTCGCAGGTTTCCAATGTTAAGAATAAAAAAAAAAAACCATACCTATCTACAGTCCTGTCAATATCAAAAAGATAGTAGGAGGGAATTAGAAAAAAAAAAAAGCCATAACGTGGAAGGAATTGATAAATTTCTTGGAGAGGGACTTAGCCAAACTGACAAAAAGTTAATATCTGAATGGTCTATTATCTCTTAAAAGAGTTGAGTCCCTCCTTTAATCCAGTTTCACAAAGAAAATGTCAGATACTGAAGGCTTCACCAGTGTATTATTTCGAATCTTTAAAGAGGTATTCAAATACTGCATTCTTTCCTTGAGAGTAAGGAATGTTTTCTCACCCTTTGTAAGGTCAGCATGAACTGATTCCAAAATCTGTCAAAGAAATTACCACAATAAAATTGAAAATTTCAAAATAATATTTCTCATAATGATATGAAAGTCCTTACTAATGTAATGTCAAATCATTATGAAGTAGGGTTTTTATTCCAGACAAAGATAATTAAGTTTTCTTTAAAAAAAAAAGTTATTTGTTTATTTTGAGATAGAAAGTGTGGGTGAGCAGGGGAGGAGCAGAGAGAAGGCAGAGGGGGAATCTTACACAGGCTCCATATCTAGCATGGAGCCCAACATAGGGCTGGATCCCACAACTGTGAGATCATGACCTAAGCTGAAATCAAGAGTTGGACACTCAACTGACTAAACCACCCAGGAACCCTGGTAATTAAATTTTCAGTCATGGGATGGGATTGAATACACATTATGAGGGAGAAAAAAATGACTGGTTTAACAAAATCAGAAAAACTACTTAACAAAATTCAGCACGTGTTCGTGATAAAATTTAGCAAATTAGGATAAGGTAACTTCATTAATCTGATAAATTGTATCTATAAAAAACCTACAGCAAACATCAAACACAGTGGTTAAAACTGAAAACTCTTCCTTGGCAATTGAGAATGAGACCAAAAAAGGAAGAAGGAAGATGAAAGGAAGTTATAATTAATAGATGACATGATTGTGTGTTCAAAGGTGCAAAATAACTTATTAATGAATATCTTTAAAATGTAAATTTAGCAATTTTTCTGGATACAAGTCCACCTGCATAGTTCAGTTATTTTTCTGTCTGCTGTCAATAAATTATCATATTTTTATTTATTTTAAATTTAAATTTTTTTTAAATGTTCATTTATTTTTGAGAGGGAGAGGGAGAGGGAGACAGAGCGTGAGCAGGGGAGGGGCAGAGAGAGAAGGAGACACAGAATCCAAAGCAGGCTCTAGGCTGTGAGCTGTCAGCAGAGAGCCCCATGTGGGGCTTGAACTTTCAGTCCACGAGATCACGACCTGAGACAAAGTTGAACACTTAACCAACTGAGCCACCCAGGCGCCCCAGTAATCATATTTTTAAAAATGTGATACTATAGGAGTACCTGGATGGCTCAGTTGGATAACTGTCCGACTCTTGATTTTGGCTCAGGTCATGATTTCACAGTTCATGGGATCAAGCCACATGTGGGGTTCTGCATTGATAGCACAAAGCGTGCTTTGGATTCTGTGTCTGTCTCTCTCTGCCACTTGTCTGCTTGCATTCTCTCTCTCTCAAAATAAGCAAAGTTTAAAAAAAATGAATAAAATTGTGATACCTTATGCAAAATATAAAATATGTATGGATAAATCTGATGGACATAACACCACAAAATAATTTTGAGAGAAATTGAAGAGAACTAAGTGCAAGGATAGATCATTTTATTGTTATGTACTTTTCATGGATAGGAAGACTCAATACTATAGAGATGTCTATTCCTGCAAATTTGATGATATGCCAAAAAAAAAATTGGGGGGAGGATTGTGTGAAAATTAAGCTGACTATAGAATTTATTATGGAAATAAATACTGCAAAAATATTTATGACGATATTGAAGAACATGACAAAACTGGTGAACTTACTTTGTTAGATATTAAAACCTTTTATAAATCTACGTGAAATCACATAGTGGGGTATTGGCCAAATAGACAATAGCATTGGATCGGGAAGTAGTTCTGGAAATAAATCTACATATATAAGGTTACTAAGTTGATGACAGTTACTTTATTCCCCAACAGTGGGGAAAAGATGGCATTTTTAATAAATGATGCTAGATCAATTGGATGACCATATGGGAAAAAGTAAATCTTTATCCTTATGTCATATCACATGCAGAAATAAATTCCAAATGAATTACAGAATGAATGGTGAAAAGGTAAAGCAATAAAAGCTCATTCCCTCACTAGTCATTCTGTCTGTTGAGAAAACTGCAAGATCTTCCTTTTTAAAGCAGTCCCCTTCTCCTGTTTCTTTAATTCCTCTGTCTAGTATAAGAATTAACTAATTAGCTTTTACTATGTGCTAAGCACTGTGCTGAGAGCTTTACACAGATAAACTTACCACAACAGCCCTATGAAATAAATGCCTATGAAATAAATGTGTGATTCCTATTATACAGATGAGGAAACAGACAGAAGATAAATTAATGAAATTTACTGCTTCATTCACTTATTTTGTTTTTTAAATGTTTTAACATAGAATTTTAGCCAGAGAGTCAGAAGTGTTCAATCCTAAGCCTGGAATACCTTTTTCTGTTTGAGACTAAGTTTAAATCATGTCATCTCTCAAAGCCTCAGTGCTTTCACCTGACAAAACAAAACAAAACAAAACAAAAAAAAGGACTGATATTATGTCTAGCAATTGTGAAGATCAAATGAGAAAAAAAAATATAAAAGAGCTTTACCAACTATAAATTAAAATGTATTTGCAATAGAAGGCTTGCCCAAGGGAAAAAAGTGACACAGTGAGGGAGACACCAACATTTAGGAGTAAAGAGATTAATATTTGAATCTCATCTCCACCCCTTCTGGTGATAAGATCTTGGTAAATCACCTAAAGTTTCCAACCCATTTCCTCATATACATTTGGCAATAATAACATGCTGTCAGTATATGCCAGCTATTGTTTTGTGGCAGATACTCTTCTAAGTGTTTTACATGTGTTAATTCATTTAACTCTTAGGATAACCCTATGGAGTAGGTATATGATTTTCATTTTCAGATGACATACTTGAGGCAAGAGAGTTTGAGTGACTTATCCAAAGGTACACAGCTAATAAGTGGCAAAGCCAGGGTTTGACCAAGACAGTCAGGGTACTGTTGGGTTCATAGGTATTATGAAAATTAAACTAGATAACATATGGAAAAAATAAGGGCAATACACAACAGTGTGAACAGTCAACAAATGGTAACTATTACTATTTTAATAAATTAAGAATTTATGCCTCAAAGGTAGATAGAGAAGAGTAACAAACCATTACTCCAGAGGAGCAAAGAATCATAGAATCTAGAACAGAGAGGGATGTCTGGGTGGCTCAGTTGGGTAAGTGTCCAACTTTGGCTCAGGTCATGACCTCACGATTCGTGAGTTCAAGCCCCACATTGGGCTCTGTGCTGACAGCTCAGAGCCTAGAGCCTGCTTCACATTCTGTGTCTCCCTCTCCCTCTGCCCCTCCCCTGCTTATGCTCTCTCTCACTCTCAAAAATAAATAATAAAACATTAAAAAAAAAAAAAAAGAAGAATCTGGAACAGAGAAAAATAGAGCTGCTTAAGTGTTTGGCAAGAAAAAGCAGGTACTTTGGATGATGGGAGGAAAGCATTGCGATGTGAGAAACTGAATAAATAGCAAGTAAGGATGATGTAACTGGCAAATAGGAACTAACTGCCCTAGTGACAATGAAGGCATAGTGGGTGTCTAGTGGGTTGAGTAAATATTCATCTTTGAGGTTGTTAAGGGTTGGTAACTTGTTGCCATGGTGACTCTAAACTGTCTTTGAGTATGTCCTGGTAAAGGTCCTTAAATTAGCTTATCTTTGCAGTGCTATGTTCCACATAAAAGTTGTGTGACTCCAGAAAGTGCTTATAAATAAAAGTCTGTACATCATCAACCAGCACAATCCTAAAATCCTCACGTGTAGCTTCATAGATTGATTCTTTTGAATGAAACAGAGCAATCTGTCACTTGACTTTCTATGACATTCAAGATATTGAAGTTTATAAGAAAAGATTGATTTAGACACACGTTTAATGGAATTAAAAATGTGTGATTAATGACATCTGTTTAAGCATGATAGCTGAAGTAAAATTAATTAATGCCTTATATAAATTACATATTACACTGTATTTTGCCTAAAAAGCATGGTAATTTTCTTAAGTTTTTCTTAATTTTTAAAAAAAATTTTAATACTTAGTACATACTGGATCATATAATTGAATGCCTTTATTTTTATCTTACTATTCCCTGCTGAATTTCAGCATTATTTGAATATCATGATTCCACTTTTCACCACTGTGAATTATCTAAGAAGCCAGATGATATCCAACTTCACCGGTATAATAAGGAGAAGCCTACTATAAGCTTTAATTATTTTGCCTCTAAGGCATCATACTGTGCAATGAACTATGGTAAATGTTTTTTACTAGGTAAATATACATTTTGATAGGTTAAATAAAAGAAAAAAGAAAAGGGAGGGTTACATTTTTCTGGTAAATACTGCTACACCATGTATACAAAACATACACACATATACACATGTACCTCACGGAGTAGTCACAATTGTAAACAAGCTTCATTTCAAATCCACATGAAGACTAAACCAAAAAATGTAAGCATGAAATCTGAATCAACAGGAAGTTACACCCTCTTTTTTTTTTTTTTTTTTTTTTTTTTTTTTTTTACTTCTGTGCTAACTTTCCAATTCTTATATGTCCATATAGTTTTATGTTAAGTACATTAGGATTCAGGCATCTTGAGAACACCTGGAAGGTTACAGAATTAGGTCTGTCTTGAATTCAGACTGAGTATTTGAGTGTTAATATCTGTAGTCTTTTATATGTTGAGGATTTCCATTTGGTTTTATCCTTGTGGCAACCAGCAAGGAATGTCAACAAATCCTTTTACTCTCATGCTATTTACGCTCAAACTACTGTGTTTGGAGAGCCTGCGGCTATCTTCAGGAGCTTATGTTTGTAATCTAGCATGACCATTCTAAAAGGATATCTGAATTGTAGACATGTACTTTCAATAAGATTAAAATATATCAAGTCCTTTCCTATCTCAAAGTACTGTGCTTACATGTAGTACAAACAGGGAGAACTTTTTTTTTTTTTTTTTGAAACAGTAGCCACTGTGGAATTTTCCCCATAGTAGCCTATTTAATTCAACAAACTGATTTTGTGTAAAATTAGTTAGAGATTAAAAAGTGTGGGCCAAGTGGTTGATTAACAGCATGCTGTGAATATTACCTTAAGCAGAAATTCCTCGTTCTTTATGCTGCATTCTCCAATGCAGTTTATTATTTATGAGTCACATAGAACTAAGCTATTGCCTTTGAGTTTTCTAATAACTAAGTCAGGTAGTTTGAATTAAACATATCCTGAGAATTGTGGTCCATAGTGGAAAGTGAAGTAAAGTGAAGGAAAGATTGTTTATTTGCTTCTATCAGCTTCCAGATGGAGGGTCGAATAAGTAAAAAGTAAGAGCATGACAAGGAATATCTGAAAATCTCACAACAGGAAGATTTTGAAATTTATAAAGACTTTTCATTCTTTTTCTCAAATACTGGACTCACTCTCTTGTGTTTTATAATGAAATGATGATATCACAGGTGGATAAGAATGTATTGTTCTGATTATCTTTTAAAGACAGTCTTTCAACATCTTTCAGTAACTTTAGGTTTTGTATCATCATTAGGATATTCTCTCAGCTGGAAAACCCTTACTACATACCATGATTTAAGGCCATTTCTTTTTTAGTAAAGCCAGGCATCATTATTTTGCTCCTCAGTTCTGGCAAAAATAAAAATAACACACTGAAACACATGTATGACTTCTTTTTCAAAATGTGAATTATTTGTGAGGGAGGAGGACTTTTATGTCCACATATCCACTTAACTTTTCATTGTCAAAGGATAAATTTAAATCCTTAGTTTGGCATTTGCCAACTTCTGTTATTTCATCTGTATTTGATTCTCCTGTCTTTTCCCAATTATTGCTCTCTACACTTGCCAATTCCAGTCAAATTTGCCTCCCTTTAGGGCTCATAGTGAAGAGTAATATAATAATGGCCCCGATGAATAACACCTCCTTGCATCTATACTCCTTCACAGTATGACCTGTCCTTCCTTCTTCCAGAGGTGGAGTCTGTTTCTTCACCTCTGGAATCAAGCCTGGCCATGTGAGTTGCCTTGATGAGTAGTATGCAGCAGAAGTGATCTTGTACAGAGGACTTGCAGTTTCCAACCATGCCCTCTTGGAACCTTGGAAACAGATTGCTCTGAAGAAGCCAGTCTGTCGTACCCTAGAAAATAATCAGACCAACTTCTTGGTCTACCAGTCTTCCATCTGAAAGCAGCATCTGTGAACTTAGGTGAAACCAGCAGAGGAATTACCCAGTCAATTCAGAATCATGACAGAGTAAACCATTGTTTTTTTAGCCACTAAGTTTTGGGATGGTTTGTATAAATAACAATAATACAAAATGATAAATAATTGATTTATGATCATATCATGATTTCCTTGAATACTAAATCTCTTCATATTTACTTCCTCCTTAGGTTAATTATGTCACGTACATATCATGTATTGCTCTCTTCTGTTCATATTTTAAGAAACCTTTCCTATATCCCAACCAAAATGCGAGCTCTTTTATCATAGACTGGCGTATTTTAAGGGAGAGACGCTTATCCTTAGTGTCATTAAAGACCTTTACACATCTGTCCAGATTAAATAAACTGGTGGGTTTTGCATTTTTCTATGCATCTTGTTTTTAAAGGTTTACATGCTGAGGGGGGCCTGAGTGGCTCAATCAGGTAAGTGATCAACTCTTGATTTTGGCTCAGATCATGGTCTCACGGTTTGTGGGTTCGAGCCCTGCATCGGGCTCTGTGCTGACAGTGAGGAATCTGTTTGGGATTCTTGCTCCTCCTCTCTCTGCCCCTCTTCCCACTCTATAAATAAATAAGTTAATTAATTAATTAATAAACTTAAAAAGTTCACATGCTGAAATACAGGAAAAGAGAAGTACATGAGAATATGTGTTAGTTTTATTTTAAGGTACTTTTTTGTTTTCTTTTTTCATTTTCTTTTTTTAATATAATTTATTGTCAAGTTGGCTAACATGCAGTGTATATGTTGTGCTCTTGGTTTTGGGGTAGATTCATCACTTCCATCCAACATCCAGTGCTCATCCCAACAAATGTCCTCCTCAATGCCCATCACCCATTTTCCCCTCTCCCCCACAACCCCTGATCAACCCTCAGTTTGTTCTCTGTATTTAAAACTCTCTTATGGTTTCCCTCCCTCTCTGTTTGAAACTATTTTTTCCCCTTCCCTTCCCCTTGGTCTTCTGTTAAGTTTCTCAAGTTCCACATATAAGTGAAAACATATGATATCTGTCTTTCTCTGACTGACTTATGTTACTCAGCATAATACCCTCCAGTTCCATCCATGTTGCTGCAAATGGCAGGATTTCATTCTTTCTCATTGCCAAGTAGTATTCCCCTGTATATATAAACCACATCTTCTTTATCCATTCATCAGTTGATGGACATTTAGGCTCTTTCCATAGTTTGGATGTTGTTGGAAGCCCTGCTATAAAGGTACGTTTTCTCAAGCAAATGCATATGAAAGACCAATGCCAGAAGTTCTGCAAGGTATACATAAAAGATTAAAATGTAACTGCATTAAAGAAATTTATAATTTAGGACAGGGTTTGGTAAACAATAGAAAGCTCTCTGGCTGCCTGTTTTTGTAAAAAGAGTTTTTCTGACATGCATGCATGCCTCCATTTATGTATTGTCTATGCTGCTTTTGCACAACAGTAGAGTTGAGTAGTTTGCTAAACTGTTTTGTTTGCAAAACCTAATACATTTACTATCTGTTCCTTTAAGAAAAACTTTGCTGACCCACAGCTTAGAATAAGTAATATAACTATATTCAGAGGAGAAATATGAAATATGAATGCTGGTAGACAAAAAAAGTAATATTTTACAGATATAAAGGAGAATATGATCGTTTTGGCTGGGATATTGAGGAAAAACTGTATGAGTAAGAAAAACTTGGCATAAATGATCAAATGGGGCAATATTTTTAGTAAGCAGTGGATTTGAAGGTGAAAAATTGGAGAGCAGGAAAAATAGAGAGAAAGAAGACATCTTAGTAGGTAAGAAGAAGAGAACAAAGAGTGGAGCTGAGAGTTAGGGAGAGTGCTGGGATGTTACAATGTCTTTGAAAACGAAGACAGAGCTGTAAAGCAGGATGGTCCACAGTACAGGTTGATGCAGAAAGTTATTGTGTTAGTTTCCTGAGACTGCTGTAACAAAGTACTAATGATTAGGTGGCTTAAAACAATAGAAATTTATTTTATTTTTTTCACAAATTTGGAAGCTAGAAACTTGAAATCAAGTCTTTGGCAGAGCCATATTCGCTTTGACACTTCTAGGGACAGTTCCTCTTTCCTTCTAGCTTGTGATGTTTCCCAGCAATCCTTGCATTCCTTAACTTACAGATGTATCACTCCAGTCACATGGCCTCCTTCTCCCTGTGTGTCTTCATATACTCTCCTATTCATGTCTGTGTGTCTAAATTTCTCCATTTTAGTGGATACCAGCCGTATTAGATTAAGGCTTATTTTAGTTGATTACCTCTGTAAAGATTTTCTTTCCAAATAGTGTCACATTTTGAAGTCCTGGAGGTTAGAACTTCAACATGTGTTTTTAGGGAGGTCACAGTTTAACCCAAAATAGATATAGACCAGAAAACTGGGACGAGCCAGGAGATGCAGAGATTAAATTGTCATTGATGAACTTTGAAGAACTAATTTAAGTTAGATTGGTGAGTTTAAGAGCCATATTGCTAGGGTATATGGTTTGCTTTAAGGGAAATTAGAAGCTGTTAAGGTAGAATAATTTGGGAGATTTCAAAATGATGACTAGAAAAATAGAGAACAGAGTATCTTGAGATATACATGAGCTAGCATTCATTTTGGGATGCTAACAAAGAAGAAACTGAAGAAGCACAAGAGAATAAAACAGCTAATAGAGCAAGTGTTAGATTTAAGTAAGAATTAAAATGGGAAGTAACCAAAATAATGGTGAAGGAAGCAGTGTTGGCTAGAAGGAAGAGTATATTTTCCCTCAAAGATCGGAAGAAAGAGAGGTCCCCAAATGTTGCAGAGAGATTTCCCATTGGATTCACAATTTCTTGGGAGAGTAGGATATGATATTATACCTGTACAGTAAAACAATGAGGATTATGTATAGGACTTAAGGCTAGTGTAAAAGTCTGGATTAGCCATCCTTATAAATTTGCTTTGGTACCAACAAGAGATGAATAAGATATATATACACCATTCAGCAAAGAGCCCCAAGTTGAGATTAGGGAGCTTGGATTTGTACTGAGTATGATTAGTATAGTTACATGATTTTTTCACTAATACTAAGCAGCCCCAGAGATAGAACATAGAATATTGACTGTAAGTGTTATTGAGACCTGGGGATTGGCAAGTATTTGAAATGGTAGCAATTCTTCAGTAGAAGTGAGCGCTTAATAATATTTTTGACATTGATGCCAGAGTTTGTTAAAAGGCAAAGGAAATCATAAAAGATGTGATAAACTTGGAGACAAAACAGGAAACATCTAGAATTCGATGTTCTTGATGAGAAGCAAGCTCAGATTTAGGAGCAGTGACTGGGTGAAGAGAGAAGGAGATTTTAGAATTTAGAGTCTTAGAGAAATGTTGCATACTGCTGAGGAGAAATGTGTAGCTAGGCTGGTAGGTTTTTGTAGTCAAGACATTTTTTATGAAAAACAGTTAAAAAAAATCTTGATCTAAATGGAGAACACAACATCAGAATAGATTGAATGAACAAATATCTAGAAGCCAAACTCATTTTATAGTTTAGTTAATGTGAGAATTTGAATAAAGTGATAAAATTATTTTTTATCAGGAAGAGATCATTTTTATATGACTGGCAGAACTAATGGCAGAGGATTTTAAGTCAGTGGAAATGTACATGCATATTAATATACGACTAATTTTTCCACTTTGCAAAGCTGGGTGGAGGAATTATTACAGAATGTTTAATTGTTAATGGGAAATTGTGTGGGTAGCTTGTTACAGTGCTTGGCAAATCTTAATGAATAAATGCTTCAGATTAGTGGACTTAGATGTTATAAAGAGTATTAAGTTGAAGTCATCTTTTATATCACATTTCATACCATAAACTGTGAAGAACTGTCGTAGTTTAGGATGCATTGTCTCTGACCTTTCATACATGAATTGCATAACCCTCTCTACATAGTAGGTTGGTCAGACTGAACTCAAAGCAACTGCAAACAGGAAATTCCTTTCTTTTTCTCGTCACCATACATTTAAGCAAGATCTATTAAATCTCCCCTGCCTGTGTTTAGATGGCATCTCAAACAGATCCCATAACTTTCCTATCTTTTTTGACTATAAAAATAATTTCATGTGCAGTTATTAAAATGTTCAGTTTAGTTTAAATTAAAATTTCAATCTCACGTCCAATTAAAACTTTTTTCCCTCATTAGTTTAGGCATGATCTGTGTCTAATTTACAAAACAAAAAACAAAACAAAACAAAACCAAAAAAAAATACTGAGCCAGATGGTGGGGAGAGGGTGGTCTATTCTTGCATAATTTTTTTTTGTACCTACTCTTGCTGTCCCACCTCCATCTTCTCTCCTTTTACGGTTAGGGCAGGAGGTGTGAAGGAAAGATTAGAGAAAAGGTACAAATGGTTTGTGCCTCATGGGTGCTGTCTGTGGTTTTCTATCAGTTGACCTTTTTCTGTCTTTAATCATCCTGATTATGGCAGATATTTGACAAGTGGGATAAGTGTGCAGGATTTGCGGAGGCTCCTGCAGAGGTCTTCCGGCATCCTTGGTGATGTACTGCCATGCTCTCTTCCCCTGATGGAGCCTTGTCTTTGACAGAGTTTATTAAAGTGCTTTACATACATGGCCCACTAGAAACTCACACATCTGTGTCTCACCAAACTGTGCCAGACAGTTGCCTAACTTCTGACTCCTCCTTTCTCATACTGCCAAATGCAGGCACTCCCAGTCACCTGTTTTTAGGCTTTTCAGTAGGAATAGTAGGTATCCTTCTCTATGTTGTTGTTTGCTCCTAAAGTGGAGTTTTCTCTTGGGCTCTCTCACCTCACCTCGTCTAAATGACAAGAGCACAGTGGGCTCTAACAAGCTTCTTGCTGGGGAAGGAGGGAACTTTCCTTTCTTATAAGCATCATAATCCTAATAAGTAGTTCTCTTGAGGTATCCATCACTTGGCTTCAATGAGAACAGAACAGTGTACATCCCCTTCTCCCAGGATGAGGGGAAGGGTTAAGGCATTTTCTGTCTGTCTAGGGATTTCCTTCAAACATTTTATTTTTTAATGTTTATTTTTTTATTTTGAGAGACAGAGAGAGCGAGCAAGTGCTCAAATGGGGGAGGGGCAGAGAGAGAGAGAGGGAGAAAGAGAATCCCAAGCAGGTCCCGTGCTGTCAGTGCAGAGCCCGATGTGGGGCTCCATTTCACCAACTGTGAGATCATGACCTGAGCCAAAATCAAGAGGTGGTCGCCCAACAGATTAAGACACCCAGGTGCTCCTAAATATGAAGTCTTTCCTTATGTTGACTTTCTGGGGTCATGACCCTGACTGGTTTTTGATCCATTTTGGTCAGGTGGTTTTATTACCACACTTCAGAAGATTGGATACATTATATCTGTTGCTTTCAGCTTTGGGAGTTTAGCTGAAAATCTGAGACTTCAGAGGCAGTGTCCAATTTGTTTACAGATTAATTATGAATGCTTTTTGTGTTAAACCTAGGACTGAGCTCACATATGGAGAATTGTAACCTATAGCAAATAACACAAAAAGAAGGAGGATATCAAAGTTTCTCATCATTTTCGCCTAGGATTATTCATGAAGATGAGAACAACTCACAACATTTGGATTTTTAAAAAAAATTAGTAATTGGCTACAGATGAAGATTCCTATGATTAGTACTACTATTTTTTTTAAATAATGTTTACTTATTTTCGAGAGAGAGAGAGATGACAGTGTGAGTAGGGGAGGGGCAGAGAGAGAGGGGGAGACATAGAATCTGAAGCAAGCTCCAGTCTCCGAGCTGTCAGCACAGAGCCTGATGTGAGGCTCGAACTCTCAAACTGTGAGATCGTGACCTTAGCTGAAGTTGGACACTTAACCAACTGATCCACCCAGGCACCCCCTACTACTTTGAATTCAAGTTGTCATGATGTCACATTTATATGTATTTAGTACTCAAAATGTCTTGATTGCAGGGTTTATACGTTTTCCATATTATGGGACTTTCAGAATAGTGTTTAAGTAATTGGCACTCATTTCATGATAAAATATGATCTTCAGAACTTCACAGTGAGGATTTAAGTATTCCCTGTTTATTATTTATAGAATATTTAACAAACACTTAAATGACACTGTGGGTGAGGCATTGTTATGAGTGCTTTATAACTAATAATTGGATTTTCATAAAATCTCTGTGGGACTGGAAATCTTACCATTCCCATTTTACGAAAGATTAAACTGAAGCATAAAGATCTTATATTTGCCCAAGATTACACCATATAGGTAGTAAAGCAGGGGTTTTGCCAGGGCAAGTTTGACTCCAAAATGTATGTTCTTACCAGCATGCAGTGTAACCATTTACTTCTAAGGGGCTTAAATTAGATTGAAATAGGAGACATACAAAAAATATTAACTAAAAGTTGGAAAATCCAGTCATGAGGTGAATGAAGGGAAAAATTATTATACTGAAGATTTATGCACTGAATTTAGCTCTGAGGTTTCTAACAGGCAAGTCATAAAGGAAAATACATTGAATTAGATGGTTTATAGTCTTATCAAAGGGAACTTAGAATTTATTTGGATGAAGAAACTTTCTGTACTATTCAGTAATAGAGGTTTATATCAAGAGGCTCTTTTCATAAAAGACACATCCTATAAAATTTTCACAGATTGTATAGAAATTCTGTTTCTATTATGTCTTATAATAAATAAGTTGAAGATAATAATGAAAACACTAAAACTTTGTGAAGAAAATTCTAAAGAAAACTGTTTATTAACATACCTGGAAAATCTCTATTCCCTCTGAATTTAATGATAGACCACAGAAAAAATAATTCTTTTCATAAATTTTGCTCACCTAATTTTCTAAAAGACATTTAAAAATAACTTACCCTTTGTATATCTTAAATTGGCATCTTTTTATTAAGTTTAAATACTTGTAATTAATGCAATTTCTGATAGGTTGTAATTAATATTTAGAATAAAACTGATAGTCTTTAAATGTATCTGTAGAACTTAATTACTCTAGCGATTTAATATCTACTAAATCAGTTTTAAGGTGTATGAGTAAGTTCTTACCCAGTAGGTGGGAAAAACTCATCCTTCCTACTATATGTTTCTCTCACCCTCACACAATTACCACACTCCCAACACTCCTGTCACAGGTGTGTAGGATTTTTCCCCACACCAGCAATTCTCTATGACACCAGCTGGATTACCTACAATTCAATTCAATTCAGTTCTGACACTAGTTGGAGTTGGTGCAGACTCCCAGGTTAAGGGCTTAGTCCCACAAGACTGCCCCCCCCCGCACTTCAGATGCCAATGGCAAGTACATCCCAGGTCACCTAGGTTATTCAACTTTGGTTACAGATTGGGGGTTCCCATGACACCTTCTCACAGAGCTCAAGGAAATTCTTATGTTTACCAGTTGTTATATAATAGAAGATGATAAAGGATACAGACGACCAGCCAGATGAAAGGTGAGGTCCCAAAGAGTCCCAGTCACAGGAGATTCTGGCTATCCTCCTGTCATAGAGATGTGAGGTATGCTATCCTCTATGGAGGAGTTGAGGTGTGCTATCCTCCTGTCATAGAGATGTGTTCTCCGAACCTTGTATTTTTGGAAATTCTATGGAATTTTTGTCATGTAGACATATTGATCATCAACTCAATTTCTGGCCCCTCTTCAGAGAATGGATGGTGGGGCTGAAAGTTCCAAATATTTAATCATGGCTTGTTTTTTTCTGGAAACCACCATATCTAGAAACCAACCAAGAGTCATCTCAGTACAGCAAAAGACACTCCTATCAACCAGGAAATCCCAAGGGATTTAGGTGCCCTGTGTCAGGAACCAGAAGATGTGCCTAGTGCTCTTATTGCTTAGGAAATTAAAGGAATTAGAAGCTCCATGCCAGGGACTATGGACAGAAACCAGTATATGTATTTGTGTGTGTATATACTTTTTCTATGACTTTGTAACCAAACATTTTACTTTCTGAATTCCATTCTATTATACATGTAGAATATGTATATTTTTCTTCTTGAAAACCTATTACCCACCTTTTCTTAAGTCTCTGTAGCATCTGTTTATGTATATATTTAAGTTTTCACTTCTTTATTTTGTGTGCAATTGGAATCTAAGTTTTAGAAATTTTTTTTTGGATTAACTATAATTGAGGGCATTGTTAGTATACATTACCAGAACAACATATATAACAAATTTAGATAGGTAATTACTAAACACACACACATATACACACACACACACACACACACACACACACACAAATAAAATTACTGGCAGTGAATCTTTTAATGACACTTTTTACCATTAGTTCATGTATTTTTTATTTTTATATTCTTTCTTTCTTTCTTTCTTCCTTTCTTTCTTTCTTTCTTTCTTTCTTTCTTTCTTTCTTTCTTTCTTTCTTTCCTTCCTTCCTTCCTTCCTTCCTTCCTTCCTTCCTTCCTTCTTTCGGGAGAGAGTGCATACTTTCGTGAGTGGGTAGGGGCAGGGGGAGAGGAAGAAAGAGAATCTTAATTATGCAAGCTCTATCTCACCCCCTTGAGATCATGACCTGAGCTGAAATCAAAAGTTGGACATTTAACCACTGAGCCACCCAGGTGTCCCTAGTTCTTGTATTTTGGGATTAATGTTACTTATTGCTAGAGTAATATAGGGCTCATTAGAAATTAATTGCAAGAAGAAAAAGTCTTGGAGCACTAAAACAAGACATACAAAAAATACACTAAAGATTGTTGTGAATCCATTTTTAGAGTAGATCTGACAAAATATTTCTATGAGGATAATACAAATACTGTAATTACACGGTAGGGATGAAAACATTTTCAGAATTTCATGTACATAAAAGTGAACATGGGTTTTCAGAATTCAGTAAGCATCCTATAAAAATTCACGATAAAGTTTGCCTTGTGATCCTACATAAGTGTTTGAGTAGATATACAGCACTCTCTTGTGTCCAGTATATGATCCATCTACTCAGAGATGTAATGTTGATCTATTGGAAATAACTGTAGAATTTATATTACCATATCCTCCTTGAAATCATGGTAAAAACATCAATACGAGTCAGAAAGTCTCCTCCTCAAGCTCTTTCTCATTATTGAGAATGATAGAATTGTAGGGAGGCTACACTTCATAGAAAATTGGTATTTTTAGCATGATTTAAAAATTTTTTAACTTTCTAATTTTTAGATACATTAATAAATAAAGCATAGAGGCTTACGTTAGTGTGTCACTTCAATGAAATCAGTTTCCACTAACTGCCCTATTTCTTACTGACGCTGTTTTGTTCTCATGTGATGTTCCCTCAAAGCAAAGGATTGTCCAAGGATAGCCAATGAGTGGAACAGGAAGTTATCAAACAAAAATTTTCTGCTGTCCCACTCCAAAACATATGTTAATTCAGAACATTCAAATTATGTTTGTGAGATTCATCCACATTGCTGTATGTCACTGTAAATTTTTGGTATTCCACTCCATTTATGTCATGTTTTATCCCTAAAAAACATATGTAAAATCCATGGTTTTATGGTACCTTAATGAAAGGAGTCTTTTCAGATATTGATTTTTGAATTTCCTCTCCTTTTTTGGTGCATTACAGATTTTTACATTCCAAGGCATTGTGCACTACTGAGATGGTTAGGATGTGTTACTCTCTTTGGGTATAGTATAAGAAATGTGCATGTAAAAGGTGAAGTGAAAAAGGAAAGTTTCCATAATGTTTCTGTTGCAGTTAGTTTTTCAGATTATTTTTATGAAGGAGTTTATATTTTCATTGAGGATCTAGAAATTGATTGTATGAGTCTGTGGCCATACCACCCTGAACGCGTCCGAGCTCGTCTGAAATTGATTTTATGAGCCTGCGTGCCACTAGGAAAGGTTTTCTGTACCCTCAAGGGTATATTCAAATCCCTATTTACATAGTAGACTACAGTTTGAAAGCTCTGAATATTGAGGCTGAATTCCTCTGTTTTAACTGTAGGGATTTTGTGTCATTGGTTGACTACTGTTCTCTTAACTACTCTTGATTTTAACATCACAGATAAGTTTTGCCTGTTTTTTAAAAAAATTATATACATAATTCTGTATGTATTTTTGTATGCATATGACTTCTTTTTTTCCAGTTTATTCTTAGGAAATTCATTCATTTTTATGTCACTGTAGTTATACTTTTATTTTTGTATTGCTTTCCATTCTATAAATATACCATGATTTACTTGTCTGATTTACAGTTGATGGACATTTCAGGGTGTTTTCCTTTGGGGCTTTTGTGAATGATGCTACCATAGCTTTCAGAAGTTCCTTGATCCTGTGATGGTAGTTATCATTACCAGCCAGGATAGAGAACTTTGATTCCTCTTCTTAAGCCTCCTAACAGTAGACCTTGTGCAACTCTTGTTGAGATTCTAACCATCTTTACAGAGATGAATACTCATGAAGAATGCTAAGTAGAGTCTCCAGGACAAGAAAACATGAAGCTCTTGTATGCAATTACTACTGCAGAAAGCAAATTTTATTATACCAAAGCATGCTCAGCAGTTAAAGCTTTTTCTCCACAAAATTCACACTTCAAAAATACGGGAAAATTTTACAGTCATTTATTTACTTATTTTAGCTATTGGGATCTAGATGTTTTATTGAAAAGGCAAATCGTTAGGAAAAATTCCTAGAAATAGAATTTTTGGACAAAAGATCAGATATATTTTGAGATTTCCGATTAAGGAACAGTTATGTTTTACACCCCATCACAATGTGTCAGAATGCCAATCTCCCTTACTAATGACACAAATTGATTATTGCCAGTTTTATTGGCTGAAAATGGGATCTCTATGTTGTTTTTATTTGCATTGCTTTGATTACTAGTGATGTTGAAACAGTATATCTAATAGAGAAACAGAGCCTGAATTGAGAAGAGAGGGAAAGAGATCATTAAGCCTTTATTTTTAAAAGGTTAACATTCTGATTTCTGTTATTAAAATATGTAAAAAAAATGGATAAAATTATCACTTTATCATCTGTCTGTTCTACAACCTTTTTACTATTTAATTATCCATTTTTCCACGTTTCAGATTTCTAGATGGAGCTGGAGGCAAAAGGCGTGGGGTGTGGTCTAAGAGATTGGGAACCGTTAGGATTAGGTGGAACCAGCTATGACATTCTTTTTTCTTCCACTCTTCTTCCAAAATTTAGATTATGAAGAGACACACATACACTGTGATAATTATATTATACCTTTATGAAAAAGCCAAAACACCTAAATTTTAAAATGCTTTACCTTAGCAATAATGAAGCACAAGGGAACCAAAGTTGGATAATGAAAGTCAAGGGCAAACCATCTTTCTTCATGTATTGCAGCACTTTTGTATACTAAGAATTTAAAAAATGGTGAAAGAATGAATGATTAAGAAATGGTATGTTTACTTGCAAGATATGAATGCTAGCAAAAATATCAAGTTGGGACATGCAAACTGTTTTTTAAATATCTTTTATGTCTGCTGTTTACTGAAATGTTATAAGTTTGGTTTATCAGAAAATCAATGAGTAAAATATTACTCATTGTAAGAAATAATGATTGTTATATTGTCCATTATTACATATCAGCCATATGATTTGTGAAAAGCAAACTAAGTGGGAGTTTGCTGTTGAATATGCTATTACTATGGGTTTATTGATAATTAAACATTATATGGTGAGAGAAAAATCAGTCAAAATATTATCAAAGAAAAATCCACTTTGATGGGTATGCATTATTACTTCAGAGATTTATCACTGTTGTTACACCTGAACTAACAACTAGGCCTCAAATTTGTAATGTTAAATGTATAGATGAAATATTAGAAACATAATTAAAACAGTAATAATGCAGTATAAATTACAAAGTCACTTTACAAAAATAACAAGCATTTGGTTCCCAGGAAGGGTTAAGAAGTTTGGAAATAGGAAATTTCAGAAAGACAGGTTGGGGACAAAGAATAAAAATCCATTCATATTAGCTTAGGTGATTGGAAATGTTATAAGATGGATACAGAATTTGAAAAAATGAAAGTAAACTATCTTAGTAGACATCATGAAATATTACACAATTTTTAAAAATTTGATAATCATCCTTTTTGAGAAACGGAATGTTTAGGTGGAAAGCATCTCAGGCAACTACCTTAGTAGAGTCCATACTTTACTACTATAATGTTCCTCCTTTATAAGTTATTTTCAGTTTCTACTTCTTGCCCTTGCAAACTGATTAATTTCTCATTACTTTCTTTTTTTTTGTCATAATATGTCTTTATTTGAGTTCTTCTTACTTATAGTTTGTGTAGGTTTTTGCTGTTTCAGAGATTCTTCTTGTGGGCTTCTCTTTTTGTATATATCCCAGATTTGCTCATCATATTTTCTAATTTCTAATTGTATGTCTTTACTCCAAATTCAGAAAGAAATGATCCACTTAAGTGAAAGATTCACAAAATATAATGCATTTCTGGTGTAACTTTTATGTCAGGTAAACTCAGAAGCCATCTCAGAAGAATTGCTACTAGTATTTATTTTTATGAACTCTTCAGGAATTTATTTTCCGAGTAAAACTTCAGGGAACAAAATGCTCTCTTGGGTCCCATTGCTAGCCAAATCACCTTGGTGGAATTCTGAGACCACCTACGTATAAGGACATGCTTAGGAAAAGGTTGTAAGAGAGGTATACTGAAATTTTTCTGGAGTTTTTGGAACTGGTAGATACCTTGCATGGAATGCATTCCAACCTATGTTAGTGGTAATAGTAGATAAAAATCTTAAAGACTCAACAAAAATTAAAATGCTGAAACTCCAAAATAGTTATTATTTTATGATAAAGTTATTTAATACATTGCAGTGCTATCTACTGTCATTTATTTTGCAAAGAAAATGTGATTATAATGAGTAACATCTCAATCTAAGATGGAATTAAAGATGTTGGTATTCTAATAGTTTACACATGGTCAGTCTATCTGATTAAAATGTAGTGCTATAATAAATGTTGACTTTACCCTCAATTTCCATAGTAAAATAATATTTAAACTGTATTGAAATAATAAATCAAGCAAAAGAACACAGATAACCGAAAGGACCACCTAGCATAAAAGTTGAAGTGACTTATTTAGAGAAGTCCTTTACTTTATGGAAAAGACCCAAGGAATTGGTGATTTACACATTTGACAGTAGTAATTATTTTTTTTTTAATTAAACACAGTGGGGTTTATCTTCAGAGTAAAAGTTTAGTTACCAAAGCCACATCATTGTTCTGTTTATTGAACTTGAGATTTTCCTTTCACAGTAAACAAGATGTAATAGTTTCAGAGGGAGAAATGTGAGCTTTTCTGTGAGCTTTATTGGGTGTTCTTATGCACTGATGAAATGTTTTCCTATTTTAGGTTAAGTATTAAGTAGAACACCATGTGGCTGCACCACTTTTATACCCCTTTTTAAGTGGCATACACTTCCATAACTATTTGCAATAATAAGTGAGCAATTTGAATTAAGGGTAGGTGTTAGTAGCATTTGCAGAATTTTCCACATTTTGCTCTTGGCTCCTGACATTAGACTTATAACTATTGAGAAATAAAGCTTTAGACATTTCAAGTGATACCCTGTCTGGTTTCCTTCATAATGTCAGTATGGACCCAAATTTGTCCCCATGAAACACACATATAACTCGGATTTGAGAATTTCAGAGTCACAAACCAAATTTAGGATAGTACATTAGGGATCATTTGTCCCGTTGTTTTCACTTTATAGGATGAGAAGACAGTTTCAGAGAGGTTGTCTTGAACAAAAGAAAAAAAATTGCAAATAAAAATGGATATTTTGGTAAAGAGAGGATAGAGTCGTACCTTGTTTTATTGTACTTCACAGATACTGACTTTTTCGTTTGTTTTTTTACAAACTGAAAATTTATGACAACCCCGTGTAGAGTAAGTCTATTGGCACGATTTTGCCAGCAGCATTTGCTCACTTTGTGTCTCTGTGTCACGTTTTGGTAATTGACATAAAATCTGAAAAGTTTTCATTATATTTGTTATGTTGATCTATAGTGATCTTTGATATTACTGCTTCAGTTGTTTTATATGGTGGTATCCATACACAATGGCAAACATAAACAATAAATGTATGTATTTTGACTGTACCACTGACCAGCTATGCTTCAGTTTTATGCTCCTTCTTCCTGGACCTCCCTACTTCCTGAGACACAACAATATTGAAATTAGGAAAATTAGTAACCCTGCATTAACCTGTAAGTGTGCAAGTGAAAGGAAGAGTCACACATCTCTCACTTTAAATCAAAAGCTAAAGATGATTAAGCTTAGTGAGGAAGGCATGTCAGAAGCCAAGACAAGCTGAAAGCTAGGTCTCTTGCACCAAACAATCAAGTTCTGAATGCAAAGGTACGTTTTTGAAGGAAATTAAGAAGTTCTGTTGTGGTGAACACATGGAGGATAAGAAGGCAAAACAGCCTTATTACTGATATGGAGAGTGTTTTAGTGGTCTGGATAGAAGATCAAACCAGCTCTAACATTCCCTTAAGCCTAAGCCTGATCCAGAGCAAGTCCCTAACTCTATTTAATTCACTGAAGGCTGAGAGAGGTGAGGAAGCTGCAGAAGAAAAGTTGGAAGCTAACAGAGGTTGGTTCATAAGTTCTAAGGAAGGAAGCTGTCTCTAAAACATAAAAGTACAAGGTGGAGCAGCAGATGATGATTTAGAAGCTGCAGCAAGTTATCCAGAAGATCTAGCTAAGATAAGTAATGAAGGGTAGCTACACTAAACAGATTTTCAATGTAGATGAAAACAGTCTTCTATATGGAAGAACATGCCCTGTAGGACTTTTATAGCTAGAGAGGAGAAGTCAGTGCCTGGCTTTAAAGCTTCAAAGTTCAGACTGACTCTTGTTGGCAGCTAATGAAACTGGTGATTTTAAGTTGAATCCAGTGCTCATGGACCATTCTGAAAATCCTAGGCCTCTTAAGAATTATGCTGACTCTACCCTGCCTGTACTTTATAGAGAGAACAACAAAGCCTGGATGACAGCACATCTGTTTACAACATGGTTTACGGAATATTTTAAGCCCACTGTTGAGATCTACTACTCAGAAGAAAAGCTTTCTTTCAAAATATTCTTCAAACTGACAATGCAACTGGTTACCCAAGAACTCTGATGGAGATGCACAAGAGATTAGCATTTTCATGCCTGCTAACACAACATGCATTCTCTAGCTCATGGATCAAGGACTAATTTTGACTTCCAAGTTTTATTACTTAAGAAATGCATTTTTATAAAGCAATAGCTGCCGTAGGTAATGATTTCTGTGATGGATCTGGGCAAAGTAACTTGGAACCCCCTGGAAAGGATTCACTGTTCTAGATGTCATTAAGAACATTTATGATTCATGGGAAGAGGTCAAAGTATCAATATGCACAGGAGTTTGAAAGAAGTTGTTTTCAACCCTCATGGATGACTTTGAAGGGTTCAAGACTTTAGTGGAGGATGCAATTGCGGATATGATGGAAATAGCAACAGAACTGGAATCAGAAGTGAGTCTGAAGACGCGTCTGAATTGCTGCAATCTCACTTGAATGAACAAGTTACTTCTTAATGGATGAGCAAATAAAGTGGTTTTTTTAAAAATTTTTTAAATGTTTATTCATTTTTGAAAGACAGGGAGAGACAGAGCACAAGTAGGGGTGGGGCGGAGGGGGGTGGGGGGGACACAGAATCTGAAGCAGGCTCCAGGCTCTGAGCTGTCAGCACAGAGCCTAATGCGGGGCTCCAACTCATGAACTGCGAGATCATGACCTGAGCCGAAGTCAGATGCTCAACCGACTGAGCCACCCAGGTGCCCCAAAGAAAGTGGTTTCTTGAGTTGGAATCTCGTCTCATCTCAGTGAAGACCCTGTGAAGATTGTTGAAGTGACAACAAAGGATTTAGAATATCACATAAACTTGATAAAGCAGTGGAGAAGTTTGAGAAGATTAACTCCAGTTCTGAAAGAAATTCTGTTGTGGATGAAATACTATTAACAGCATCAGTGCTACAGAGAAATCCTTTGTGAAAAGAAGAGCCAATCAATGCTATGGACTTTATTGTCTTATTTTAAGAAATTGACACAGCCACCTGAATCTTCAGCAGTCACCAGACTGATTAGTCAGAAGCTGATCAACATTGAGGCAAGAATTTTCACTAGCAAAAATATAATAACTTGCTGAAAGCTCAGATCATAGCATTTTGTAGAAATAAAACATTTTTTCTTTCTTTCTTTCTTTCTTTCTTTCTTTCTTTCTTTCTTTCTCTTTCTTTCTTTCTTTCTTTCTTTCTTTCTTTCTCTCTCTCTCTCTCTTTCTTTCTCTCTCTCTTTCTTTTCTTTTCTTTCTTTCTTTCTTTCTTTCTTTCTTTCTTTCTTTCTTTCTTTCTTTCTTTCTCTCTCTCTCTCTCTCTCTCTTTCCTTCCTTCCTTCCTTCCTTCCTTCCTTCCTTCCTTCCTTCCTTCCTTCCTTCCTTCCTTCCTTCCTTCCTAGAAAGAGTGTGTGTGTACAACCATGCAATTGGAGGAGGAGCAGAGGGAGTAGGATAGAGAAAATCTCAAGTAGTCTCCATGCTCATTACAGAGCATTACAGAGCATGTAATACTTGGGGCTCAGCCTTACAACAGTGAGATCATGACCTGAGCCAAAATCAAGAACTCAACCAACCAAGCCACCCAGGTACCCCAATAAAACATTTTTAAATTAAGGTATGTACATTGTTTTATGAAACATAATGCTATTGTACACTTAATAGGTCTTAGTATAGTGTAAACATAACTTTTATATGTACTGGAAAACCAAAAAATTCATTTGACAAGCTTTATTGTGGTACTTGCTTTATTTCAGTGGTCTGGAACCAAGCTACAGTATCTCTGAGGTATGCCTGTATGTGTACAGAGAGATTTTAAATAGCTTACTCTTTTTTTCTCCCATATTTATAAGAAAAAATTTCATATTTTATTTAATTCCGCTATATTTTTGATGAGCAAATAGATTTAGAGACTTAATTTACACTTAATTTTTGAGAGACACTCAGCATGTTACAACCCTAATTAACAACTTTGCTTTAACTTGTCAAATGATGTAGAGGTATACAACATTTTCTGCAGTGTTCATGTTATAACCCTTAAACATTCCCACTGTGGAATGTCATCAGTGTCTGTTGTTGGGACAAATTTGTCCAACATTCTGCCCATTGTTAACAAGGAAATCCCATCAATTTAATTAAATAAGAAACAAGTAAAATATACAATCTCTTAGATCACATGTAGTCTCTTTGCTACATCATTTTGCTTTTGTTGATAGGCTTCTTAATGCTTTCATGTGGGATTCTTTCTCAACATCTTAAGCTCCTAGAGTTCAGGGACTACATTTTATATATCCCAACTCTCCTTCTCAGTGTCTCATGCAATATTGTGAACACAGTTGTTTTAATAAATGATTGTTTGCCAAGTAAGTATGATGTACTTAAGAGAGCTCATGCATGAGGTGGGGTATTAAGCAAACAGTAATTAAGCAGGTGAAGTCATATACGTCTTTAGTTTCTTTTTCACTCCTCCTCTTTCCATTTAATATTGTTTGCTGATAATGTTCCCTAGGACCACCTAGAACAAATCCTCAGATATCTTTGCCTTGTATATTGTACGAAAATGACTATTATATAGTTGTTCTCTATGAGTAAACTATCTGAAATTGAATTCTGAGGTGATCCTGGAACTTGGAGATGAAGGAATTGCAAGCATCGAACTGTCTTGGCTACTAACACTCTGAACTTCAGTAAGTCTTAGAGAAATTTATCAGAATTGGGGGACTTTACAAATTTTTACATTTTATTAATGGTTCTTATGAAGTACAAATCGAAAACGGTTATTAAATGATGAGTGGGGGTTTTCTGAAATGAAAGAGTAAGGCTTATAGAGAATCAGAGATTAGCTAATCCTATTATTAGTTGAGTAAGAAAGCCTGGAATTGGACACATGATCAGGATGGACACACATGTATAAATTCTGCCTGGTAGGGTACTTAAAAATGTCTTGGGCAATTTATCAGAAACAGGTGACTTATAGACGTGTCTTATTTGACATGTGTAATATTTTATAAACATTTGAATATGTTGTCAACACTTAAAGGTTGAGAAATTTTATTGAAATATTTGGATTTGTGCTTCTCAGAAAATCAGGTCTGGCAATTTTGGTTTCACCTCTTAGCACAGCTACAGTTCACTGAATCAGCTGGCCTTTTTGGTACAGTAGTTACTGTTATTTCATAGAATGATTATACATTTTTTAGGTATCCTACAGTCACCAGTAGTTACCTTCACTCATTTATGTGATCTGCTTAGTACCTTTGGCTTTTGGCTTTATAGATAGTATCTCAAACCCACGAAGATTTGTGTTCTTGAATTACTAGAACTAGCTTAAGGGATTCATTGAACTACATTCAAAACTGGAACAAGATAGTATAGATCAGCATTGTTCAGTATGGTAGCCTTTTCATATTTACAACTATTTAAATTCATTAAAATAAATTAAAAATAGGGCACAAAGGGAAATGGGATTAAAAGATACAGACTCCCAGAATATAGTTAACAATATGTAACAACTTTGCATGGTGACAGATGGTAACTAGATTTATTGTGGTGATCACTATGTGATGTACACAAATATTGAATCACTATGTTGTATACTTGAAACTAATATAATAGTTTATGTCATCTACACTTCAGTAAAAAGAGAAAAAAAATAAAAATTCAGTCGTAGTAGTTGTATTTCTAGTTGCATTTCAAGCTGTCCTTCCACATAGGTTGAGAAACCTTTTATCAATATTAGGCGGTACTAATACCGAAAGGAAAATCTTTACAATTGACAATGACAAAAGCTAAATCAAGGATGGTAAACTTGAAAATGCTAAAGCACAAATAAGTAAACACCCAGAACCACTGATTTGAAGCACAGGAAGTGGGAAGTGTTTAAAAAGATAATCCAAATCTCCTTAAATCTATTTAAGCACACTGGCCCAAATGGATTGCATTGTAAAAAAACAGGAAGTACTTATACATGGAATAGGAAAAGCTACAACTGACAATTGAGGCTATGAACACATGGATTTCTAGAAAAACCAGGAAAAAATTTCTGGAAACTGCATATTAAGGTACTTACTAATCTTTGGGGAGCATAAGTATATAATGGTTCCCTAAACTGATGGTTTAGGAATACCTAAGAAAACAGTTGCATAATGAGCCAACTTATGAGAAGAACAAATAATGGCAAAATATCTATTAACTAGGCCACTACATTTAAATAATTTTAATGAAGAACTTAAAGACATTTTATTGTCTTCCCTAATAGTGATTTGCCTAGCTAATCTTCAAGGTCTCTTCAAGTTGAAAAATATTATGCTTTTACTCCTGGAAGAAAAATGTCTTTGAATGCAAGATTTAAAATAATTAGATAGATTTATAGCTGAGTCAATAACTTTTCTTAAAATATAGTCACTAAATAGATGGTAATTCAGGAGGGATCTCTTGTGGCATTCCATAAAATTAGAAGATTATACGTTGTGATGTGTCATGTTTTATATATTTGTCAATGATTTGAGTGAATGAATTCATACAAGGTGAGCTTATTAAATTATCAGGTGACACAAAGCTGGAAGGAAAAGTTAATATATGCAATGTCAGAATTAAAATTTGAACAGATTTGATGTCTCAAAACTAACAAGATAAGAGTTAAGATTTTTTTTTAAGGTGATGCATAATGGAGAATTTTTTAAGGGTGTAGACTTGTATTTCTTAAGAAATTATGAATTTTAGACTCAAGATTCAAACTAACTTGACAGTCTAGACATGTCAATTGAATTAAACAACTCTTGGTTAGTGGTGATGCCTTTCCTTGTATTCAGCCTAAAATGAAACCAGCAATGATGATACACCTGCTCCTTGAAATGCCTTCTTCACTTGGCTTTAGGAAAGCACGCTCTTTGCTTTTCTTGTATTCTACAACCACTCCTCCGTTGTCTGTTCTGACTCATTTCCATTTTCTGTATCCCTTAATGTTAGAGAGCTTTAGTGTCTGTACCTCCTATTTTCATCTCCACTCATTTCTTTAGTGAGTGATCACTGATTGATACCATTGAGCCCTTTATGTGTGGGGACATTTCCAGTTTCAAATCTCAGGTCTAGACCTGACTCTGAACTCTATATTCCTGTATCCAGCAGCCTACTTGCATAGGCCTTCTCCTCTTGAATTTCCAATAGATATCTCATACTTCTGTGACTGAGTTTTTAATTTTGCCATCCAGACTTGCATCACTTTCAGTTTTCTCCACGGCAATTAATGGTATTCACATTTTCTCTGTAGTTCAGGACAAAAACGTGGAGTCATTCTTGACTCTTCACTTTTTTTCACACTCCGTGCATAGTCAGAAAATTTTGTCTAAATACTTCCAGAATTCCTAGATTTTCAATATCACCAGTTATGCCACACTGATCCAGTGTACCACATCCAGATATCTCTGGATATTCAAATAGCCTCCTACTCTCTTTCTGTTCTCACCCTTCCTGCTACGTTCTGTGTATTTTGAACTCCATAATCAGATTCATACACTGAAAATATAACCCTTTCACTTCTCAGCTCAGAGTCTTCCAGTTGGGCCCCTTCTCACTCAAAATATGTTTCTAAAATGTCTACAGTGGTCTACAAATCATTCCTCCCCCATTTCATTCCTGACCTAATATAATTCTCTGCCACCATGTTGGCCCCTCTCTGTTTCTTTAACATAGCAGGCCCGCTCTTACCTCAGGGCATTGCACTCTGCCTGTAACGCTTTCGCCCAGTGCATCCTTGTTGCTCATTCCCTCATATCTTTCAACGTTTTATTCAGATATTACTTTCTCAGTGAGATTTTATATTTAAACTGTCTATTTAAACATTTCCAGTTTCCCCTAATCCCAGACTTGCTTCCATACTTAATTTTTCTTAATAACACTTATTACCTTCTCAACTACAGTATAACTTACACATTTCTATTATATATCTCTTCCCCTTAAAATATAAACTTCCAATGTCAAGGAATTCTTCCTGTTTGTTCACTGCTTTACCCCTTACTCTGAAATTAGTGTTGGCATGTAGTAAGTATGCAGAAGTTATTTCTGAATGAATGCATGCATGTAGGAACAAATTAAAGAATGACCAAATAAAGCTCCTGTGGAAAAGATGGAGAATTTACCTGTCCAAGTTAAATGTTCATCATTGTTGAGGCATCTAAAAAAAAAAAAAATCTTGGTTTACAGGAATGAGGTCTAGATTAAGAAGCATAAAATGTCATCTTCACCAGTACAAACTTTCAATTTTGTGTTTATGATTTTGAAGAAGGCACCATTAAAACATTAGTTTTAATGGAAAATGTTTGAAAAGTTAAAAAAAATAATGTACAGGTTATGGATCTAATAGAGTATATATTAGAAAAGTTAAACTAAGTACACTTTACATTTTTATAGTGTTCAATGAAAAAAGAAACTTGTTATGAGTAGGTTCAGAACAAACTAGTAGTAATGGATGAAAATTACTGATCTAGTTTCAGTGTTTAAAACACTATCATCAATATTCTGTACATTTGCTATTTAAAATAGTGTGATCTATAACTGTCAGTAGGAAGCTTCCTTTTTGAGGGAGTACTCAAGCAGAGGCTAGATTAACTATCTAGAAAATTATAGAATGAGATGTGTACTGCATAGGAGAGGCTTGTAGATCCCATCGGAGGCCTAGTATTATAATTTTTACCACTCAGTATAGATAAATACACAGATATGGCTATGTGAGTAGTTATATATGTAGGTATATAGATTTTTAGATTTATGTAAAATTCATGTACATATTTGGTATGTATAAATATACATTCACACACATATATATGTGTATATATATGTATATATGTGTATATATATGTATACATATGTGTATATATGTATATACACACACACGCATACATACATATATCACATAAATATGCAAGTTTTACTTTTGCAGACATTAATTTGATCTTAAAAACTACCTCATTACCTATAAAACTCATCAACCTTTTCCTGAGCTTGGAGTTCAGACACTACCTGTACCCTTCCAGTGTTTTCTCTTCTGTGGTACATAAAATTCCATGTACAAAGTCAAGGCCTTTGGATGATAAGCGTAACTTTGGGCCTTTAAAAGATCAAGAGCTGGCCATACTGATAAACATTTTTACCAACCATTACTACTTAAAGCAAGTTTTAAATTTTCTCCAATATAAATTCATTTTCCACAGAACACACAATTATAATTACAGTTCTAGTTTATAAGACCTATTTCCATCTTATAAGTTCTTAAACTTTTCTATATTCAGGCACTTTTCTGAATGTGATGAGCACCAATTAAGCTTATGGGTGTGAAGTTTATATATTGACACGTGTGGTTATCTTTTATTTACAGAAGTAGGCCAAAAACAAAGAGAGGGAAAAAAAAATTAATGATTGGCAAGATGAGTTAAACTTTATATTGTCTTTTGTTTCAAAGAGCAGGTGTTATATTTATTATTGCTGTGAGGGTTGTGAGAAGGTTGGGTGGGAATTTTCAGTTGTATTCTAGATAAAATAACCTTGTGAAAGAACTGCTTCTAAAAGTTGATGACATAGCTACTGAAGAATCATCTAGTTTATTAGATTTAAATATTCACATATATATCACTGTTTATAATAGTAATGATTTTTAGATAACTCCATAGAGGTTTCTTAAAGTTTAAGATGCATAAGAATTACCAAAGGAGCAAAATATAAATACAGATACCTGGGCCTGACCTGTGGATATCTGATTCTGTAAGTCAGGATAGCACAGAGACATGCTTATTTAAAGAACACACACTCTTGGCCTCACTCTACCACATGGCATAGATGGTCCATGGACTACACTTTCCTAAAACAATGAGGCTTTATGGACATCCATATTTTTAAATCATTTTTAAGTGTATACCTGATTCATACAATAAAGATGGGTTATAGAGTAAAAAGTCCATTTGTGTTTAGGTCTAGACTTTTATTGTTTTCCTTCTTACACATGTTTATTCTAACAAGTCCTTTCATCATGTCTTCCAAAATGTATACAGGAGGAAACAACAAAATAATTTTCTCTCCTCACTGAGGCCTCTTGCTTTACAGACACATATTTGGGGAGAGAGCACCCTCATGTGGTTATATGATGCTAAAAATGTTCCGAGATTTTATTTTATGTTGGGCAACCAAGAGAAAATAATTGCTGATTACAGCACCACCAACCCGTTGGATCATTTTGTTTCCAAAGAGTGTTTAGAGGAACTTTTTTTTTTTTTCCTTTAAGGACCAAAGAGGAAGGTGTTCGCTGCAAAATTTGTCACATTCCCTCTTGCATTGTCAGGTTCCCATGACTGGTTTTCTTTATTGATTCAAGAAACCTGTCTCAGTACTAATGTTAAGTCATAATGAAATTAAATTAAGCTTCTGGGAACACAGGATTTATCAGCACATAAACATAGAATTCTGTTATTAGTTTAGTGGTTTTCCTGGACAATGAGAAAAATTTAACTTTGTTTCAAAGTCATAAATGAAATGTCAAAACTTTTCTAAGGTTTAGGGAAATTTTTGAATGGACACTAAGTAGTTAAAAAAAATAACAAAAACAACTCTTTGTACAAATGAAATTTCCCCTGAAGTTAAGCACAAAATATTTTAGACAAGAAACATTTCTGTAGAAGACCTATATCCCACTTACTTTATTGTTGTGTTTGGGGAATATCAGATACTCTTAAAAACAGTAACTCTGGCCAAAAGAATAACATTAACAACAATAAACAAAAAAGATACTGGAGTCAAGAGTGATGTGTTGATTTAGATATATTTTAATGTAAGGGAATAATATAAAATGCTTGCAGTGAAATTGATAATCATTTAAAATAAAATGCTTATCATTCTAGTGCTGTAATTGGCCATAATTGTTATGTAAGGAAGGTAGTCCACTTAACATATACCTTTCTTCTCTGTGTCCTGTGGTTAGCCTAATTTAACACTAGCTTCTCAAAATTACATTTTTTTTTTTTTGTAAAATGTTACTTTCCAGGGGTTTTAAAAACATTTTTTTCCCCTTGGATATTCTCCCTGTTTTACAAATGTAAGTCAATCCATAATGAAAGGTTTCCTTTCTTTTATTGTTTTCTACTATAAAATCACATTTTTATTAATACTATTTAATTATAAGCAAGAAGCACATACTTATGTATAATATAGTAAACATATAAAAAAATTGTCACCAGCAATCTCTCCTCCTTACACTTCACTGAAATAAATGTTTTTACCATCTTCCTGTGTTGGAATCAAATGTTTTTATGCATATGAAGAGTATCTTTACAAATAATTATATTGTATATTGGAAAATATATAAGCATATATATATATGCATATATATATATATATATGTTTATACTTGTGAAACGTTGTGTATATCTCTTTGTATCTTTTGACTTTAGACCATGATAATGTTTTTGTGTATTCAAAAGTTTAATATTCTAGTAGATAAATATACATATTAACATTTAGTCATTCTTTGGGTTTGTTTCCATTGATTTAACATTGTAACACTCTGATGAAAATCCTGTGTTCTGAAAGTTTGTGCACATACTTAAATATTTTGGGGTTAAATTCCTGCATAATTTTAAGATTGCTGACATATTAGCAATTACAATTCAGAAAACTTATATTAATTTGAACTTTTACTAATAAAGAGTAAAATAATAGTAGTAGCAGTAGTAATACTGAAAATAGGACGGAGCCTATGGCTGTAAGTTCCAGGTAAAGTATAAAGAGTATGGAGATAGTGTGACAAAAGTAGAGAAAGCGTAATTTAGATAATTTACTATAGGAAACTGAAATCAGTTTTAAATTACAAAATCCAGAGTTATAATAGTATCTGAAGAATATAAGCAATTGAGAAAACAGAAAGTGAGACATAAGATGCAAGGAAATAATTTAGGAGAAAAAGAATTATTTGGCAGAACCTTAAAGCTTTTCAGAATAATGAAGAGCAGAAATACGTCAGTAATCATAATCAGTGCTGTAGATGACCAATCAAGAAAATCATAAGAAAGCCTAAGAAAACTGTGTTAATGAAAGTAATCCCAAGAAGATGTACTAAGTATATGAATTATTAGAGAAAGGATTTATTAAGGATTTGACTCCACAAGACAAATGATTGGGATCACCAAGCATAAGAATAAAAATTGATAATGACTCAGAACAAAAAAAATCTACAGAGTCAAGAGGGGGAGAGCCTGTAAGCTGAGAATTCTTGAGCTACATAATACATGAGTGACATAACAAAGCAAGGGAAAGTCATTTTCAAATATACAAGGCTTGCGAAGTATACAATCCAGACATACTTCTAGAAAAATTTAGTTGAACACATAACTCAGACAAATGATTGGAGAATAGAAATAAGAAGGTATGGATAAAGACTTTTTAGGGGGCATAGAAGGTGTCATTATATTACTTGTAATCTAAAGTTTTGTAAAAACCGCACACACACACACACAAAAACAACAGGCAGTACCATATAATATTTTCAAAAGCAATATGGGAGCAAAAGACAATATGAATTAAATCAACATAAATAAAATCAAGTATATCTATTATAACAAAAATAAAAATTATAGCTTATAAATAAAAGAAAAAACATTTGCACCATGAGTTAAAGCATTAAGTTTATGCTCCCCATAAATATATATTCAAATTCATGCTCAGTTTAAAATAATGTATGCAAACTGAAAGTTTGTCAGTTATTTTAACTACAAGATACATTTGACCATTATCAATAAAGTAGATATACTGTTTGTATTTTTAATATATAAGGAGACTGACAGGATGTTTTACAGATTTGGATAAATTCAGGTTTGAAATGAATGCTGGAATCCTGACCTTCTGATTCCTAAAATTGGGTGTTTTTCCTGGTACATTATGACAGAATTTTCATTTTCTAAGTTTCTAACATATGCAGTTAAATTTAGAAAATAAATTACTTTTATAAATCATTTTATAACTAAATGAATACTGATCATGGACCATCAAGAAAATATAGACAAAATGGAAATAGAATGAATGAAACAACCCCATGTGTTAAACTAATAAATTGAGGGGCGCCTGGGTGGCTCAGTCGGTTAAGCGGCCGACTTTGGCTCAGGTCATGATCTCTCGGTCTGTGAGTTCGAGCCCCGCGTCGGGCTCTGTGCTGACAGCTCAGAGCCTGGAGCCTGTTTCAGATTCTGTGTCTCCCTCTCTCTGACCCTCCCCCATTCATGCTCTGTCTCTTTCTGTCTCAAAAATAAACGTTAAAAAAAATTAAAAAAAATAAACTAATAAATTGAATGTAATATAGACTGGGTTTTAAGATACTTCTATTCTGCTGGCTTTGCCAAGAACTTGCTGTTCTCTACTTGCTTTTTTTTTTTTAACTCTTTTAAATTTTTTTTTTAATTTTTTTCAACGTTTTTATTTATTTTTGGGACAGAGAGAGACAGAGCATGTACGGGGGAGGGGCAGAGAGAGAGGGAGACACAGAATCGGAAACAGGCTCCAGGCTGTGAGCCATCAGCCCAGAGCCTGACGCGGGGCTCGAACTCCCGGACCGCGAGATCGTGACCTGGCTGAAGTTGGACGCTTAACCGACTGCGCCACCCAGGCGCCCCTAAATTTTGTTTTTTAACGTTTATTTATTTTTGAGACAGAGAGAGACAGAGCATGGACAGGGGAGGGGCAGAGAGAGAGGGAGACACAGAATCTGAAACGGACTCCAAGCTCTGAGCTGTCAGCACAGAGCCTGACGTGGGGCTCGAACTCATGGACCGTGAGATCATGACCTGAGCCAAAGTGGGATGCTTCACCGACTGAGCCACCCAGGCGCCACTCTACTTGCTTTCTTATTCATAAAAGGAATGACTATTATTAACTACATTAGGTATCAATGTAGGAAACTTCAGAGAAGCATGAAGTAATATTTTTTAATACATTAGCATTTACCCGGCTTAGAACCTTTCCAGTAAGAATGAAAACTGGGGGCACCTGGGTGGCTCAGTCACTTGAGTATCCGGTTGAGTGTCTGATTCTTGATTTTGGCTGAGGTCATGATCCCAGGGTTGTGGGATTGAATCTCGAGTAATGGGACTGAGTCACTCACTGTCAGGCTCCGTACTCAGCATGAAGCCTGCCTGAGATTGTCTTTCTCTCCCTTTGTACCTCTCCCCTGTTCATGCTCTCGCCCTTTCTCTCTCTCTTAAAAAATAAAAAAAAAAAAAAAAAAAAAAAAAAAAAGAGTGGAAGCCAACATATTAAAACAATAATGTGATCAGTGTAGCCCAAGGTTTTGTGTGGGTCCCAAACAGGAATCTATGTCTCTTTTATTCACTTTTTCATTGCCAACATTTAATGCTTGCTCCTTACTTGCTATTTAATATACAGTTGTTGAATTAATTGATTAGCAACTTAGTTATTTAATAAAAAGAGGCTTAAACTTTCTAAGTGGAAGGGTCTTTCCTTAGGACTTTTCAGAGGATTTTTTGAGACAAACTAAAGCTACTCTTTAAAAGTAATTATGTTAATTGTTAATATTATAAAATTTAAATTAGACAAGCATGTTTAAAAATTGTAAACAATAACAAGATATGGATAAAATGTGGGTCTGTAGTTAACTACCCATCCTTTCTCAAAAAAGTGACAGTCTGGCTAGCTGATTGGTTTCCTTTCCCTCCCACACATGGAAATGGACAGTAGTCACACTGTTTGCATTCACGAAATATGTTTTTCAGAAGCTTATGGAGTAATTTGATTAAAACACACACGTACCTCTCTCTGTCTCTCTGTCTCTCCCACACACACACACACACACACACACTCTCTCTCTCTCCCACACACACACACACACACACACACTCACACACACTCACACTCTGTCTCCCACACACACACACCACACTCACACACTCTCTCTCTCTCCCACACACACACACACTCTCTCTCTCTCTTCCTCTCTTTCACACACACCACACACACACACACACACACACACACACACAATATAACACCATCTGAATGCGCCTCCCTAATCCTTAAAATGTTGTTACTCAATAATTAATTCAAATGTTACTCATTATTTTCTCTGTGACACAGTCATGTGTCAGCCTTCTTCTACCTGCTGCCCACTCATCTCCTGCTGCAGTTCCTGTGGTTAGACACTGTCCGTGTACAGTATCCCGATAGAGCTTACACACAAGCGCTCCTTCTTCCCAAACCCCTATACACACATGCTTGTGTGTATGCATGGGCACACACACATGCATACACGTATGCATGTTTGGTTGTTATCCAGTTTCTTTTTCCTAGTTCTCAGCACTAGATATAAGAGTCAGTCTGCTTATACCGTATGCATGGAAAATATGCGAGGCTAACGGGTTTTGTAAGCTATGGCAATTTTAGAATATATGATTTTTTTGTGTGGATCTAGTTCTCCCTTTTTACTACCAGTAACTGAAGAAAGGGTGCCCTTTGTTTAGTTCATCTGTTTTCTACTCCTGATTCATTTACTTTGTGACTCTGAGCGAGTAATCATTTCCTTTAGCTTACAGTTTCATCATGTGTGAAAGAAGGGAATTGAACAAATGACCTGAAAATTCTGTCTCTAACGTCTTAGAAAGTCATTAGGTTGAAACCAATGAAAATGACACTTGCTAGGTCAAATTGTTGAATGTTGGGGTTTCATATGATTAGTCTTGATAATTAGATATCCTATAGGACTAAAGATACCATATTGATTATTGTTTAAAGCGGTGGCATTGCCATTAGATACCTTTGAGGTTATGTCATTCCTTTGTTTCTTTAGTAGCCTGAGATTCTGAGTGCTATTAGAACACAGTCTGTGTTTTTTAATATGTTATGCTGTCGTGCCTAGAATAGTGTCTGACAAATGTAAGACACAAGAATAAATGTTTGCTGTTTGAATAGTGTTGTGACTTAAAATTATTAAATTCTACAGAATTATAATTATTAATAATGATGATGATCAGACATGTTGAAATACTAGAGTAGATGATACCAAAGGTGAAATTTCTGACAGCTCTGTTAATGAGAAGGTGACAAGTTAATCTTAGCTAAAATAATCAAAGGTGTGGCACAGCAGACAAAGATGTAAGAGCTTTGGCAGGTTAGTACAGGGTTGAACATGGCTTTATGAATACTGCTTTTAAATTATATTCATTTTTATAACGATAAATTATGTCTAAAAACATAAAGAACATGTTGAAAGAAAAAATCACTTACAGCATTACTACCCAGAGAAAGATAAGAAAATTGTGGCCGTATATAATACCTTCTTATTCCATTTAATTTCCCCATATCATTAAATATTCTTCAAAAACATTTTTTCATATTTTTATTATATTTTTTAAGTTGTACAGCATGATTTTATTTACAGTGTACAATGTGATGATTTAATATATGTATACACTGTGAAATGATTACCACAATCAGCTTAATTACACATCCATCTCCTCAGTTCCCTTTCTGTGTTTGTGTATGTATGTGTGTAAGTGTGTGTAATGAACACTTAATATCTACTCTTACAGCAAATTTCAAATATGCAATATTGTTAGCTATAATTACTAATGTTATATGTGAGATCCCCAGAACTTCTTCATCTTATAACTGAAAGTTTATACCCTTTGACCAGCATATCCCTATCTCCACCCTCTACACCCAGCCTTTGGCAACACTGTCTACTCTTGGGTTCTATGAGTTTAACTTTTTTTTTAAGTTTATTTATTTTGAGGGAGAGAGAGACAAAGAGAAAGAGAGAGTGTGTGTGAGAGGGAAAGGGTCAGAGAGAGTGGGAGAGAGGGAATCCTAAGCAGACGCTACACAGTGCAGAGCCCGATGTGAGGCTTAAACCCATGAACCATGAGATTACGACCTGAGCCAAAATCAAGACTTGGATGCTCGACCGGCTGAGCCACCCAGGTGCCCTTTTTTTTAGATTTAAACCCATGAACTGTGAGATTACGACCTGAGCCAAAATCAAGAGTTGGTTGCCTGACCGACTGAGCCACCCAGGTGCCTTATTTTTAGATTTAACTTTTTTTAGATGCCACATATAAGTGAGATTATACAGTGTTTGTTTTTCTGTGTCTGGCTTATTTCACTTAATGTATGTTTTACAAGTTACCCATCTTGTCAAAAGTGACAGGTTTTCCTTCTTTATTATGGCTAAATAATATTACATTGTATGTATATTTATTGTGTGTGTATATATATACACACTATACATACATATATATAATACTTTTCTTCACATTTTCTTTATTCATTTATTGATGAACACTTAGGTTGTTGCCCTACCGTACCTATGGTAAGTGGGTGAATATGGTACAATGAACATGGGAGTGAAGATATCTCTTCAAGGTACTTATTTCCTTTCCTTTGAATATAAATCCAGAAGTTGGATTACTGGATCATATGATAGTTCTATACTTAGTTTATTGAGGAACCTTCATAATATCTTCCATAATGACTATACCAATTTACATTCCCATGAACAGACAAGGGTTTTCTTTTCTCCACATCTTTACCAACACTTGTGCTTCTTGACTTTATGATAGTAGCTATTCTAATAGATAAGAGCTAATACCTTATTGTGGTTTTGTGTTTCCCTGATAATTAGTGATGTTGAGCACCTTTTCATCCTGTTGACTGTTGCTATGTCTCTTTTGGAAAAATATCAGGCCCTTTGACCATTTTTAATTGGGTTATTTCAGTTTTTGCTATTAAGTTGTAGGAGTTTTTTATATATTTTGATATATATATCATATATTTTGATATATATATTAGTGTGATGAAGTCCCACTTGTTGATTTTTGCTTTTGTTGCCTGTGTGTTTTGGTATCATATCCAGAAAATCATTGACAGGACCAATGAGAAGGAGCTTTTTCTCTAAGATTTCTTCTAGGAGATTTATTGTTTCAGGTCTTACATTTAAGTCTTTAATCTATTTCACATTAATTTTTGTCAGTGGTATAATGAAAGGGTTCAATATCATTCTTCTATATGTGGGTATTCTGATTTCCCAACAGCATTTATTGAAGACACTTTTATTTCCCAATTGTGTATTTTTTGTGCCCTTGTCAAAGATTATTGATGGTGCATGTGTGCGTTTATTTCTGGGCTTTCTATTATGTTCTGTTAGTTTATGTGTTTGTTTTTATGCCAGTGCCATACTGTTTTGATACCTGTAGCTTTGTAATATAATTAGAAATCAGGATGTGTGATGCCTCCAGCTTTGTTGTTTCTCAAAATTTTTCTGGCCAGTGGGGTCGTTTGTGGTACCATATGCCTTTTAGAAGGTTTTTCCTATTTCTATGAAAAATGTCCTTGAAATTTTGATAGGGATTGCAATGAATCTGTAGATTCTTTTGGATAGTATGATTATTTTCACAATATTAAGTCTTTGAATCCA
The DNA here is from genome assembly GCF_027475565.1 of Acinonyx jubatus. Lineage (NCBI taxonomy): Eukaryota > Metazoa > Chordata > Mammalia > Carnivora > Felidae > Acinonyx > Acinonyx jubatus. The sequence continues at coordinate 135,459,098 of NC_069381.1, read as the reverse complement.
TGAACATGCTTTATCTTTCCATTTATTTTTGTTTTCTTCAGTTTCTTTAATTAGTGGCTTGTAGTTTACAGTGTGTAGATCTTTTACGACCGTGTTAATTTGTTCCTAAATGTTTTATTCTTTCTGTTGCTATTGTAAATGAGATTGCTTTCTTAAATTCTTTTTAAGATAGTTCTTTGTTGGTATGTAGAAATGCAACTGATTTTTGTGTATTGATTTTATGTCCTGCAACTTTACTAAATTCCTTCATTCTAATTTTTGTGTGTAGAATCTTTAGGGTTTCCCATATATAAGTTCATGTTATTTGCAAAGAGAAACAATGTAACTTTTTCTTTATGATTTGGATACCATTTATTTCTTTTTCTTGATCTATTGCTTTGACTAGGACTTTCAGTAGAATCTTGAATAGCAAGTGATGAGACTGGGCTGCTGTGTCTTATTCCTAATCTTAGAGTAAAATTTTTAACTTTTCACTGTTCACTATGATGTTAACTATGGGATTATCATTGTGGCCTTTATTTTTAAAATTTATTTCTTTATCTTTAATTGAAGTATACTTGAAATACAATATTATATTAGTTTCAGGTACACAGCATAGTTATTGAACATGTATATACATTATGAAATGCTCATAGTTACCATCTGTCACCATACAGATTTATTATAATAATATTGACTATATTTCCTGTGCTTCTTTATATCTCAAAGACTTAATTTATAACTGGAAGTTTGTACCTCCTAATCCTCTTCACCTATTTTGCCTGTTTTTGCACTCACCCCGCCCCACCCTGGAAACTACCAGTTTGTTCTTTGTCTTTATGAGTCTTTCTGTTTTGTTTGTTCATTTGTTTGTTTTAAGATTACATATATAATAAAATCATATGGTATTTATCTTTCTCATTATATCAGCATTATACCTTCCAGGTCCTACCCATGTTAATGCAAATGGAAAAATTTCATTCTTTTTATGGCTGAGTAATATTCCATTGTATATATACACCACGTTTTTTCCCACTTTTTCATTGACTTATACTTAGGGTTTTTTCCATAACTTGGGTATTGTAAATAATGCTATAATAAACTTAATGGTGCATATATTTTTTTAATTTAAGTGTTTTTGTTTTCTCCAGCTAAATATCTAGAAGTGGAATCAATGTATGCCAACAGACACATAAAAAGATGCTCAAAATCATCATGGAAATGCAAATCAAAACCACAATGAGATGTCACCTCACACCTGTCAGAATGGCTGGTACCATATATGGCCTTTATCATATTGAGGCACATTCTTTCTATACCTAATATGTTGAGAGTTTTTTTTTTAAATGAAAGGGTATTGAGTTTTGTCAAATGTTTTTTCTATATCTGTGATGATTGATCATAGGATTTTTATTCTTTGTTCTGTTAGCATTTTCACAAATAAATGAAAGTAGTGAGACTAGTACAATTAATTCACCTGTATTCGTCATCTAGGTTCAGCATTTATCAAAATTTTACATCATTTGTTTCATCTGTCTTTCTTTTTTTCTCTGTTGTCATAGTTTAAAACTAATCCCAGACTTGAGCCATTTTTCTGTATATGCTCTAGCATGTTACTAAACATGCTCTAGCATGTTCCTGAAATTAATAAGGGCATTTAATATAGTCATAATGCTAACAAAAATTGTGAGCAAATCTTTAAGATGACTTAATAGTATAAAATTGAATTGTCCTACCTGTTCCAAAGCTGTCTTTTGACAGTTGCTTTGGGTCATACTCCAAACAGTAACTACATATCACTTTTGGTTGCTTGGTCTCTTAAAATCTCCTTTCATCTATAAAAGTCATTCTTCCTTTTATATCCTGGTATTGACTGTTCCAGAAGAACTAATTCTTTTGTGGGATATTTTACATTTTGGATTTATCTGTTTTTATCCTTGGTATCATTTAATTTTTTTTAGTGTACTCTATAAATAGAAGTTATAACTACTTAAGACTGATTTTCCTATTGAAGTTCCCTATCAGAGTTTCATCCAATATTTTCTGTGATGATAGTCATTAGGTAAAATAACTATTTTATTAGAATTGCAAAATATGGATTTTATAATTCCATAATTTCCCCCACATTTATTAGCTAGAATTCTTTGTTTAAAACTTCCCATCTTCAACTAGAAATTACCACATTTAAAAAAATTAACATTTTTTCATTTTTGAGAGACAGAGAGAGACAGAATGTGAGTGGGGGAGGGCCAGAGAGAGATGGAGACACAGAATCCAAAGCAGGCTCCAGGCTCTGAACTGTCAGCACAGAGCTTGATGCAGAGTTCGAACTCATAGACCATGGGATCATGACCTGAGCTGAATTCAGATGCTTAACCGACTGAGTCATCCAGGCACCCCTACAAGTTATCACATTTTTGGAAGCAAAGTTTGTAAAAGGAAAGGTGAGTTAAATATTTAATAGCTTTATTTGTCATACCTAGTATGTTAGGTATCTCCAATTCTTATTTCCATTATCCTATAGTATTATAAATTAGTTTGAAAATACTACTCCTAGTAATTATAATTAGAAGGTAAACTTGAAGGTTCCCCCCCCCCCATAGGTCCATTTTTACTAGGACCTGTATTCCTCTACACATGTGCAGCAAAAGTACTATGCCATAAAATCACTTGAACAATTTTTTTCTGATGTGATTAAATATATTTCTATTAAAAAAATTTAGATATCAGGGCACCTGGGTGACTCAGTCGGTTAAGCGTCTGACACTTGATTTTGGCTCAGGTCATGATCTCACGGTTCTTGAGTGCAAGCCCTGTTTTGGGCCCTGTGTTGGGAGTGGGATTCTTTCTCCCTGTCTCTCTGCCCCTTCTCAGTGCACACACATGTGTGTGCTCGCTCTCTCTCTCTCTCTCTCTCTCAAAATAAATAAACATTTAAAAAATTTTAGGTATTTTTTTCCTTTTGTATAATTTTATTTTTGAAAATGTAAATACTTACATGTCTTATGTTTAAAGTATGCAGCAAGTTATATTCTGAGAAGTCTCACTTCTATTCCAGTCTCCTATACCTGGTTCCCTCTCTCCATAGAATAACCATCATAATCCATTTTGGTTTATCTTTCCAGTATATGCAAATATGCATACATTTTTTTCCTCTTTCTTTTTACAAAGAAGTAAGCATTCCATTCATGTTATTCTTCAGTTCACTTTTTTTTTCTTTTCACCTAACTGTATGTATATCTAGATAATCACTCTCTTTTCCAGTGTACATCAATGGTTCTTAACTGGAAACCCACCCCCCCCAGGGAATATTTGGTAATGTCTGAGAAATTTTGGAATGTTACAACTTGGGTGAGAGAATTGGTATTGGCATCTGGTAGTTACAGGCCACAAATGATGCTAAGCATCTTACATTGCACAGGAAAGCCACAACAAAGAATTATCTGGTCCAAAAGGTCAGTAGTGCCAAAATAGAGAAATCAGTGTGTATAGTGACCTGTCTTAATGTCCTTGTCTGTTAATTTATAACAGGTGTGTCACCTTGAAGTCTCTTTTTATTAAAACTAATGTTCCTCTTGATACTGGGTTATGATTTCCTGCTTATTTACATGTCTAATGCTTTTGAAAATTGTGTTCTTGACAGTGTGGCCATTTTGTTACCTTGAATCTGGAATGTGTTCTCGTCCTTTATAGATGTTGGATTTTCTTCTGGAAGTTGGGAAATTGCTTCTTGACACTATTGATCCTGTCAAGATAGGCTTAAGATTTTGTTAGAATTTGTCAGTATAATTTTTTTTTAAATTTTATTTTAGAGAACGAGCATGAGCAGGGGAGAGGGGCAGAGGCAGAGAGAGAGAGAGAATCTTAAGCCAGCTCCATGTTCGGCTCAGAGGCTGATGCAGGACTTGATCCCATGACCCTGGGATCATGACCTGGGCCAAAATAAGAGTTGGATGCTCAACCAGCTAGCCACCCAGGATGCCCCTATCAGTATAATTTTTGTCCTTAGTTCTATAACATGACCCTTGATAATAGACTATGATCCTTACTTCTGAGTTATGCTTTTTAGATCCTAACTAAATTTACCTAGTGAGACTTTTCACTCTATCTGCCTCAGAGCACCAATATCTTCCAACAATGCACATACTCTCATAGCTCTCTTCAACTTTCTACTTCCCAATTAGAATGACCAAATTCATCATGGTTTGTTCAGGACTGTCCCAGTTTTAAAACTGAAAGCTCCATGTTCTGGGAACTCCCTCAGTTCTAGGAAAATAGCAGTTGTTTGCTATTGTGTTCTCAGGGACTGCTCTCTGTTAGAACTCCTAGAGATTGTACTATACCTGCACAGTCCAGCCTTCAGTCAAGGACATGTGGGATCATTCTGTTGAAGGTTTTTGGGACACTTACTCTGTGAAGCACTTTCCCCTCTGCTATTCTACAATAAGAATTCTAGAAACATCAGCAACCCAAACTCAGTAAATTATAACTACAGATTTTCTAAAACCAGGAAAAGACTTTAAGTGACAAATTCAAGAATCACCACAAGGCTTAGATATTAAGAAAATGAAGACAAGTCAAAAGAAATCTTTTCCTAGATACATGATATAATTGCTGAAAATCAAACAGGGATATTTGATTCTTCCTTGGAGTTTTCATCCCTACTTATATTGTCTACCTGTTTTTGCATGTTTTTTTACTTTTCCCTTAGAATGCTTAGCATATTACCCATGGTTATTTTCATTTGTGGGTGTGAAATTTCCAAAATCTCTCCCATATCTCAGTCTTATTCTGTTACATGCTTTGTCTCTTTGGATTATTTTTATGTTGCCTTTTAGCATGCATTATAATTTTTTTTTATTGAAAGCTGAACATCATGTATTAGGTAGTAGGAATGGCAGTAAATAGGCCTTTAGTTTTATGTTTATCTGACTAAGAAGATGGCTAAAGGTATATGGAATCTGGTATTTTCCTTCCTATAGGTTGGTTAGACTCTGGTAAGGTGATTTCCCTTGTGGGCAGGCAGAAAACAGAATGCTCTGAAAATATCTAAAAAAATGGTTACTTCTACCCCCACACACTCCCCTTTGGAATTATGAAAGGTTTCTCTATCTTTTCGATGTCAGTCTGGTGATGTTCCTGAAGGTAAATCTCAAAAAGTGTCCTTCCTCAGCAAAACAAAAAACAAAAAACAAACCAAAACAAAAAACTTGACCCTCAATTTGCAGTACTTGTTCACTTACAACTTATGTTTTCTTACCAGTTCCTGGCTCTTGCAACCTGTGCTCATGTGAAGCTACGATTCTTTGTAATCACTTGTCTCCAGTTTCTAGGGCTTCAGTTTGCTGTATGACTTCAGCTGTCTGATGTATCTAAAAAAGTTATTGATTTGTTTAGCTTTTACTTGTGAGGATAGGAGTGACAGCTTCAAGCTGTTTACCATATCAGTGACTGGACACGACTTTCTTTACTTTTCAGGCTTGATTTTAGGTTGTATTAGAATGGATCTTTTACTTTTGGGGGCTGTGTGTGGAGATTCAAGTCAATTATTTGTCTCTGACATGAAAATGGAAAATCTGGGGTGGAGGAGGGAGAGCAAGAGGGGAGCCAGACAGGTGCTTAGATTTCTGTCAAGTCAGACTGAGAATAGCAGCTGGCTTCACAACAGGAATCTGGGTCCCCACAGCAACGTGGCAACTAAGACTAGACCAGAAGCAGTTTATTGAAACACCATATTCTACTAAGTCTTACTCCAAGCCAAGCAGACCTAAGCTTATACTGGAAAGTAACACCTTCTGGAATATTTTAGGAGCACAGAGATGAGTTGACATGCAGCAAGTCAACAACAGGGCATGCAGCATGGGCTAGACAAACCTAGGAGCAGAGCTCAGGGCTTAGTAGGCTTCTCAGTGCCCTCCCTGGACTTGACACAGAATGGGTATTTTTCAAATTTGCCGTTATACTTAGGATGTGGTCTTACTTAAGAACACAGCCTTTGTGGGATTTCAAATGAAAACATGGAGTGTTCTCCAAAGATTTTATACTCTGGCTTGAACTAAATCTCATTGTCTTTTCAGTGCTGTTTGTCTCTGAAATCTCTGCTTATCTCTTGAACTTTCCATCTTCTTTAATTTACGTTTTAGGATTTCCAGAGTTTTGCCCTGTGAGCAATTACCTTCAGAGTTGGCCAAGGACTGGACTGCAGTTGTTATACAGAAAGCTTTTGGACTTTCTTGAACACTTATTTTGTTCCCACACCCAGTGAGACAGCTACCCTCTATATGGGCTCTGTTCCTCAGCAGAGTAGTTTCTAAAGTATCTTCAGGGAGAAAACCAAGGTGGCTGTGAGGAGGCTCATTTCATGAACTTCCTTTCTGGCAAGGAATGCAGCACAATGTTGGTTGCTTTCTGATGCATGGAAACAGTTGTTTTATATATATTTTTAAACTAATTTTTTTATTTTATTTTAGAGAGAGGAGTGTGCACATGCAGGAGCTGGAGAGAGGGGCAGAGAGAGAATCTTAAGCAAGCTCCACACTCAGCACAGAGCCCAACATGGGGATTGATACAGTGATCCTAAGATCATGACCTGAGCTGAAATAGAGTCGGACGCTCAGCAGACTGAGCACCCAGGTGCCCCAAACTTCTATTTTTTTAATAGTGATGGTAGGTAAGAGGTGGAGTAAGTCCGATACCAGTTATTATGCCTTTGCTAGCCACCCTTACACTTGAGTGATAGTTTGTGTAAATAGACAATCCAGGGAAGATTGTTTATCCCTTTGGAAGTTTGAAGATAGTGCTTCTAGTAGACTAATATTATGAAGGGTGGACTCATCATAGTTATATAATTTATGAAACTGCTAAAATAAGAATTACCTTTTGGGGCAGCTGGATGGCTCAGTTGGTTAAGTGTCTGAGTTCAGCTTAGGTCATGATCTTGTGGTTCATGAGTTCAAACCCTGTGTCAGGCTCTGTGCTGACAGCTCAGAGCCTGGAACCTGCTTCAGATTTTACGTCTCCCTCTCTCACTGCTTCTTTCCTGCTTGTGCTCTATCTCTCAAAAATAAATAAACATTTAAAAAATTTAAAAAATCATTATCATTTAACTTGTTCTTCCAAGATTTGGGTTTTTTTTTCCATCTGCACAATGGACATACAAATATTTGACATATTTACCTATACATTAGCAATAGTGGGTAATTATTTTAAAAGACAATGGAACCTATAAATGTCTGTAATTATAGAATGTACCATGATTCAAAATACTCAGTATTTTCATTTTGGAAAATTTTCTTTCAACTTTCCATTTTTGGAAATTTATGTTAATAAATTCACTTTTCCTAGTTTGGACTTTTCAAAATTCAAGATCATTACAATAGTGTTCATTTTAGCAATAGTAGCTATCGTTTACTGAAGGCTTATTCTGTCGAAGATATCATTCCAAACAGTAGTGTAATTAGTTTACAGAAACTCGGTTATATCTGTGGTATGAGCTGAATTTTGTGCCCCCAAATTCATATGTCAATATCCCAACACCCCGTACTGCATATTGTAACTATATTCACAGATAGGGTTTTTAAAGAGGTGAGTCAGCTAAAATGAGATCTTTAGGGTACACCCTAATCCAATGACTAGTTTCCTCACAGAAGAGGAAATTTAGACACAGACATGTATAGAGGGAAAGTGATGTAAAGATGGGGAAAGATGGCCATCTCCGTCAAGGAGACAGGTTTGGAAATGATCCTTCCCTTACGACTTTCACAAGAAGTAACTCTGCCAAAATTTTAATATCAGGCTTCTAAACTCCTGAACATTGAAAATAGATTTTTGATACTTAAGCCACCCAAATTGTGGTACTTTGTTTAGTAGCCCTAGCAAACTAATACGACCTTCTTAGTGCAAACTAAATGAAAAAGTGTGAAGAAGAGCTAAATTTGTATGTAATTGGAAGGCACCAAAATTATATTTTGTGTATCTCTATTTGGGTTCTGTAAACAAAATTACGTATATTATGATTTATGGGAGTTTTATATTAAAAAAATTACTATATGGTTGTTTGTATAATCTGACTTAGGACTACAGCTGCCAATTAAAATATAGTTATACTTGGGGCACCTGGGTGGTACAGTCGGTTAAAATGTCCAACCCTTGATCTCGGTCATGGTCTCACAGTTCATGAGTTCAAGCCCCACATTGGGCTCTGTGCTGTTGGCATGGAACCTGGTTAGGATTCTGTCTCTTCTCTCTGACCCTCCCCTGCTTGTGTGCGCGCGCGCTCTCTCTCTCTCTCTCTCTCAAAATAAATGAATACACTTAAAAAAACTAAAGATAAAATAAAATACAGTTATACTTCATTTCATTTTATCATTATAATAAGCCCTTAAGGTTTTTAGTATTATTCCAATTTTATACACGAGGAAACAAATTCAGAGAAGTTGATTTATTGCCCATGGTAACAAAGTAGATAACTGCCAAACCTGATATTTCAACCTGAAACTTTGCTAATCCCAGGCTAACTCTCTTAACTGCTACACTTTACTAAGTTATGGCTCCTTTATTGTTTCTTTCACAGCCAAATTTTAGAAAGTACCTCTTTTCACTCCCACCTCCCCCACTATTTTCTTTATAATCTAGAATCTAAAGTTCTTTTCCTTTATACTTTTCAAAGGAAAATTAGAACTTTTTTTTTAGACAATTTAAACATTTTCTATTTGGATTTTATCACATTTCATCTTCCTTTGTTAATTGCATTGAAAATCACAAATTATTTCTTGAAATTCTTCATATCTTAAATATTCCCTATTGTCTTGTATATTGTTTAATGGTCCCTTTGCTGTTTCCTTTTAAAAGTCTCAAACATTAATTTTAGATAAACGTCAAATCTGAGTCTCTTCTTTTCTTCCTCTAAATTCATTTCCAGAGAAAGCTCTTCTGACTTCACTACTAATGTTGTCTCCTTTACCCTCAAATATTAAACACCTTATAGAACCTTCCACTTATCTCTATCTTCACTTTCCTGTTGACTATGAGACAAAGTATCTTGGAATTTTCTCCTCTAAAATCAATTTTAGGATAATTTTGTAACCAACTTCTGTCACAAACACGATGTTTCTCTAGGTATTTTTTGTTTTATTCTCCTCATTGTTATTTTTTGGCCACATTTTTTATAGTGATTTATTTATGTAGTTAGGTAGTTATTTTTGAGAGAGAGAGAGAGAGAGAGAGAGAGAGAGAGAGAGAGGTGGGTAGGGCAGAGGGAAAGAGAGAGAGAATCTCAAGCAGGTTCCAGGCTCAGCATGGAGCCCAACATGGGGCTTTATCTCACAACTATGAGATCATGACCTGAGCCAAAATCAAGGGTCAGGCACTTAACTGACCAAACCACCGATGGCCACAGTTTTTAATATATTTTTTAAATATTTATTTATTTTTGAGAGAGAGAGAGAGAGAGAGAGAGAGAGAATGACAGATCACAAGCAGGGCAGGGGCAGAGAGAAAGAGGGAGACACAGAATCCAAAGCAGGCTCCAGGCTCCAAGCTATCAACACAGAGCCTGACGCAGTTCTTAAACCCACGAACCATGAGATCATGACCTTAGCCGAAGTTGGACCCTTAACTGCCTGAGCCACTCAGGCACCCCAGATAGCCACATTCTGTATATGAGTGGTTAGCAATACGATATGGGCACAGCATTTGGTGCATATTAAGCTCTCTTCAGGCCCTGGAAATGCAGTGAATAAGTGACAAACATACCCTTACAAATTAGAGGATAAAATAGAAAATGTACCCTCTACCCTGAGCTGATGAATTGACAAAAAAACAAAAACAAAAACAAAAAAAAACAGACAAAGTTCTGCTCTGGCAAAGGCTTATCGAATGGATTTCAGCTTCTCTACTAGCCACCTTAGATGGGTGATACTTTGTAGAGCACAACATTCAGTCTACTCAGATGT